>NW_024097276.1:1200000-1800000 GCF_016545835.1 Crotalus tigris
TTGAGCTCTAGTATTGGAATTGAAGATAAGAAAATGGTGAGTAAATCCTTTATTGAAAACAAAATAGGCCTGAGTATTTTTTATCCTTAGCAATGAAATCCTTGTGAAGGAATGCTTAAAAATGTATTTTCTTTCTGGCTACTCTTGTTAATACTAATGAGGTTGGGACAAATCCTAGAGTTATTTATTTTTATTTTTGCAATTTCATTTGCTTTTGGTAATGTAAAAAAAGCCTTACTCGTATGTATATTCATAATTTCTGATTATTTTTATAAAAATGAGTCCTAAGTAGCTGACACACTACATTGCCTATGAACCCAACCTCTAGTGCATGCAAAGAATATATAATCTTGGTAAAAATTAAAGTCTGGTTAAAATAGTTTAAAAGCTTGACTATGTGTAAAGGATCAGTTTGAATTTATAGAAAGAAACTGGAGGATTTTTTTTTTTTTACTCCCTTGTGGATCATGGCATGGGGGGGGGGGAAGCAGTGCTATGTTTTCTGTAGCTAGTCCTGACATCAATCCTGTTGTTCAGCTTAAAGGACTGTTAACTTAGAAATTTTAAAATTAGTTAATTATTCAATTTCTATAGCTACCCATCTCACCTTAATGACTTGGGGCAGCTCACAACAGTTAAAACAACATCCAAATAGATAGGGTTATAACAAAATCATCAACAAAACCACATTAAAACAAAAGTATAATCAGCAGCTAAGGCAATCACTATTTCATATCTAACTTGGTCATTGGAGAAGCCCTCCATTACGACAGATTCCCAAGTCTCATGGCAAATCCATGTCTTCAGGTAAGCAGGATCAGAGCCAATTTATGCTCTGGGGGAATGATGTTTCAAAAGCAGGCATCATGGCAGAAAAGTTTCTCTTCCTGGCTTCAAATGAGGCTCTTTTGTAGTCATGATTTGGAGTATGTTTCTCCTGCTGAATTGATGGGGTGGTTACATGTAACTAGGAGAGACAATCCCTCAAATAATATAGTCCCAGTCTATATAGGGCTTTATAGGTCACTATCAACACTTCAGCTGAACCCCGAATTTGACTCTTGTATCACAGTAACTTGTTTTTCTCAACTGTAGGCTTTAAACAGTTTGATGGCTTTAATGAAGCTTATGGGCCCTAAACATATAACTGCAGTGAGAGTGAAGATGATGACAACACTAAGGACAGGGCTGAGATATAAAGATGATTTCCCACAACTGTGTTGCAGGTAAGAAAACTATTAAAATCTTGATTTATTACTGCCTTATATATAAGATTAAAAAGAATTATTGTGGTACACCTGGCTTATGACTGATTTTGAAATGTCTAGTTGCTGAAAAATATAATGCTATGTTGCTTTTTATGTTTTAGGGCTTGGGATTGCTTTGTACGATGCTTGGATCAAAGTCATCTTGGGTCTCTTTTGAGTCATGTGATAGTAGCTCTCTTGCCCCTCATACATATTCAACAAAAAGAAACAGCAGCAATTTTCTATTTTCTTATAGTTGATAACAGGTAACAAAAATATTTTTAAGTATATAACTATCTTTCTGGGATTACACAAAAGCTTCTCAAGATATAAATGTAATAAATAATATTGCAAAATTGTCTTCCTCAGTTTCAAATTCCATTAACAATATACCATAAATCCCCCAAATTTCCCAATATAGAAATTTTACAATCATCAATGTATGTTTCCCTGTAGTAGCAGTTTCTTTCTTTCTCTTCTAATGTTTCTTTCGTAACACATATTTCCTTCAGTTGAGAGAGGAAGAGAGAAGATTATTTTCTGAGAATCTGTGTATTATAGTATTCCTTAATAAATCGCACATTGCTGTGGGCTTGAATAAAGACAGACTGTCTAAAAGCCCAAGCTGTAACTTTTACAAAATTAAAAATATATTCTCGATAATTTCCAGTTTATGCGTACTTAATTATATTGTGTATGCTTTAAAATATATTTTATTTAACAGTATTTGTTATTTTTTTTATTGGTTAGAGATGCAGTCCAAGACTTCTTACATGAAATTTATTTTTTACCTGATCATCCAGAATTGAAAGAAATCCAAATAGTTCTTCAGGAATATAGAAAGGTATTATTTTTTCTATATTTTGAATGAATCTTTGAAAATAACATGAATTACTAGACATTTGATGGTGACAGAATTTTTCCTGCATATCATTTAGTAACTCTGGTATTCATCATATCTACATTTAATTAATTATTTTCATTAAAAATTATTAAATGGGTAACTACCCTACAATTATCTTTTATATCCTGAGTGCATGGAAGTCCACATATGCTTTTTTAGTTCTTCGTTCCTCTGTCCAAAAAAAGGAAAAAGGTAAACTGCCTTATCTCTGTGCTACAAGCTAACATTGATTTGATGGCATATTAATTAGCTGCTTTAAATTCCTAAAAGATATATAAGATAGAAAGCTCACCAATAAATGGTTCAATTGTTTTAATTCAGTAGATTACTTGATTTCTTGTATTAAGTACTTCTGGTATAAATATTAAGGCTGTATAGTGCTTCATATTTGAGGCAAAAAATACTTTGGGCATGTGGGGATATAAATGTACTATGTGCCTTTAACTCCTTAAAGTACCCATGCCCATTTGCAGAATCACACAGCCATCTTCAGTAGCTGTTTTATGAACCTGAAGAAATACGATTTGGTTTGAAGTGCTGTATGTAAATATTATGTTCATGTGTTCTGAAGTACCATTTAGCCGAATTAAGCACTACACAACCTATACGCTTTTTAAACGTCCTCTAAATTTGCAAGTTGTGTGTTAGCACTTTTTTATAAATGCAAATATATTTTGATATATGTACCCTGCAAAATACAGAACTTAATGAAAGTTACAATCATCTTTCCATACAGGAAACTTCTAGGATCACAGACTTACAAACAGTTTTACAGCTCTCCATGAAAGCTATCCAACATGAAAATGTAGATGTTCGGATCCATGCTCTCACCAGTCTAAAGGAAACATTATATAAAAACCAAGTATGTAAAACTCTGGAACTCAAAGTCATGCTGAAATATTATATTCACTTAACTCCTAATAAGCTTCCTGAAGTTAGCTCTGCTTTTGATAAACATATATAATTATGTACATCAAATAATCTAATACAATTTGATTCAGAGACTGTTCAAAATTATGACAGCGTTGAAAAAGTAGGTTATAGCCAGTCCTCAAAATTATGGCTGTTGTAGCATCCCTGCAATCATGTAATCATCATTTGTAATCCTCACAGCCAACTTCCAACAAGCAGTGTCAAATGGCAAAGCCAGCAGTAAATCACAAGTCATGGTCACAAAATGTTTCATTTAGCAGTAGAGTTGATGTTCATAATTGCAATTGTTAAGTGAGGACTACCTGTATCCCAAAACAGTTTTATGAATATAAATACACTTAATAATTTCTACATCTCATTACTTCTCGCTACCAGAAACATGTACTCATAATGACTTATTTTTGGCCAACTACAACGCTAAATAGGTGGTTTCATTCTGGCAGTTTACAGTTTGATCTAGATACGGAAGAAGAAATCTCATACGTTTTGCTGTGATCTTTTTTCTTATAATTAACAACAAAATTAATTCTTACCCTTTGTATTAACACAAACTATTTTTTAAAGTTTCAGGTTATGTCATCCCTCTGAAACAGCTAAATTGCATTTTTTCCATTTTAATTCTTGATTCTTACTTACTTAAAATAGAGGTACTTCTATGTTACAATTGTTCTAAAGCACTTGTTTCCATCTTCTTGCAATTAATTGTTACTCTTTTGTCAGCATTGCCGAAAAAAGGAGACCTGAGGATCCTATCCTAATAATGACCAAAGTACAACATCACTGATTCATATAGTTGAAAGTCATGTCCATATGGTTTCTCAAATTCTACCTAAAAGTCCCCATATTGTTCCACTGAGGCAGGGATTAATTGTATAAAGCTCTTCTGTTCTTAGTTCCTCTCTTTTCCTTTTTCAGTATCTTAGAAAATACTTTGAGAATTTGGATTTGCCAATCGTTGGTTTCCAACTCTACCTTTTTGTGCCAGCAGTCAGTAATGGGGGATTTGAAATGGTCCAGATTATCAAGAGACATAGATTCCTGTCTTGGAATAGTGTCAAGACATGATGTATTTCCTTGTGTGATTTGTATTGTTTGCTAAAGGCAAACAATACAAAAAGTGTTGCTAAAGGCAAACAATACAAAAAGGGAAAAAAGTGTCACTGAAGGGAGAGGTGAACTCGGTGCATGGTGGTGAAACTATATGAGAGACAGAGACCATATTTCAGGGACAGAGTCATGCATCACATGCAGAAGGATTCTTGGCGTTTTAAATTAAAAATATTTGCAGAAACAGATAATAAAAAATCCACCTAACATCCTAAAGTGATACTGTCAGTCAAATTAAAGAGTTTTTTGGAAATGGAAATAGTTCTATGTTCCATTTTTTACAGCATCTTAGAGACAACCAATTCAATAGAAGCAAAGCAAAGATAAAATAAATTTGTTATTTTACCTTCTGAATAAATAAAACTGCCATGAAATAAAAACCTTGTCATGAGTAGTGCATTCTGATAAAATCTTTTTCTATGGTATGCCTGGATAAGAAAGTAACTTTCAAGAAAGGATGGAATTTTTTTTTCCAACAAGGCAACTTTTCTCTCTCTTATAGCTTCACTACTATGTACCAAGTTCACCTCTCTCTTCCATGACGTTTCCCCCCCCTCCCTTTATATCCCCCTTACTTATCCCAGGACTATTTTATAGTATGCCCCTAAATTGGCTGTTCTATTTCATTCCTACATTTCATATTAATGTTTTAATGCTGTATCATTTGAAACAATAACAAAATAATCGTAATTCTATGAAAGCTAACAGATGTTTGTGGACATAATTTATTAACTCTTTTTTTCTTTCTCTTTTCTAGGAAACTCTGATAAAATATTCAACGGACAGTGAAACTGTTGAGCCAATTGTTTCTCAACTGGTAACAGTCCTCCTGATTGGCTGTCAGGATGTGAATTCTCATGTACGGTTACTCTCTGGGGAATGTTTAGGAGAATTGGGAGCTATAGATCCTGGCAGATTGGATTTCTCAACAAGTGACAACCAAGGAAAAGGACTTCTGTTTGTGGTAAGTAATTCTAACATTCACATTTTTAATGCTGGTAAGCCTGCTATTTTATATAAGAAAAAAAATGCTAAAATTTATAGTTATACATAATTTACTTGTCTCAGTGCTCCCTTACTGTTTAAGCATCCATTTGACACAAGAATACTAGAGAGATTGTTCTGATTTTCATTTAGTCTGATCACTGAACAAGTATAGATTTTGCTGAAAATCATTGTGTGCACCACTATTATTGGGAGTTCCAGCTCATTTTCTTTTAAAATGGCATTTACGCTTGGATAGTAAGACTGAGAATATTAACATAAGACATTTGCTTTAAGGCGGGTGTAGAAGATTCAAATTTTGCATATGGATTACTCATGGAATTGACAAGAGCATTCCTTGCTTATGCTGACAATGTTCGAGCTCAAGATTCTGCGTCATATGCAATTCAGGTGAGGATATTTTCTTTTCTATTATTCTGTTAATTTATTATTTATTGAATAACATTTAAAAATTCAAAAACAAATTCAGTTTTCTTTTCAATACCATGGTGTCAGAAAACCACAGTAAACCAGAATTCTAAAGAATGGTACTGCTGCTTCTTAATTACTCATTCAAACACCGAAGAACTCCCAAGTCCTTTGCCTATTGTTCTTCCTTATGGGCAAATAAATCATTTTGAAGAATAATTTTCTTAGCAAGATTATAGTCATAGATTGATCTTGATTATAATTTGAAATTGATTATAATTTGTTCAGATGTTTGGAGCATTGTCTTGCCAATAGAGTCAGAATTTGGTTAGAACATTTTCACTGGGCTAATAAGCCTCAACAGGTAGCAGATCTAACCAACTTTGGCTATTTAGAACGTTAAGCAAGATTGGTTTTAGATAATGCTTGGGTGAAAGATCAGCAGGGAATTCCAGGATTAGGATGGACAAAGAAGTCAAGCATGTATCCTGGAAAAAAGAAATAGTGCACTATTTCCTGCTAAGAAAACTGCACATGGGTTTGTAGGGGTAGCATGTGTCAAGTTTGACTCAAAGGAGACTTTTCTTTTCAGTCGGTTATTAATCAGCAATGGAATTTTTCATTTTTATAATTCTTAAAAATAATTAAATTTTAATTTTGTTTTTTAAGGAACTGCTATCTATCTATAATTGTAATGAGATGTCTACTGATGAAGCAGGCACAGCACTTTGGAAAATGTTTCCAGAACATATTCAGGAAATATTGGAATCTCATTTAAAAACACGGTATCAAAAATAAGTTTAGTGTTTTTAATTCAGCTTTTTTAAAAATCAAAGTATTGTTAAGTACATCTTTTCTCTATTTTCTACCTAAATAAAATTGCACAACACATCTGAATTACACAGTTGAACAAGCTAGCAGACAATTCCCAATATTAGCTTATATCAAATTATATATTTAAATGTTAGATAGGGATAATTTTGTACTGATTTTAAGTAGAATTAGCTATTAAGTAGATTTATGTAACCCATACATTTTTTACGATACTACAAGCAGTCCTGCTTTATGTATGTTGGTTCACATATTGTGCTCAGTCATTTAATATAACTTAACAGCACTTCAGTGAGCAGTTTCAGCTGCCATCATTTTAAGAAAGATTCTAATAAACTAAAACCAGGGAAAACAGCAAGGACGATCAAAACTCAAAGCCACATTGTATGAAAAGATATGAGAAGAAACAGATTGGTTAATTTTATTAAAATATAACTATATTTGATATTACACAAATATATTCCGTGAGAGACTTCAAGACCTGTCTTGAATCACATTCAAGTGCAAGTGGACTGGTTGGAAAAATGCAGATTTCAGTGGAGTATTAGACAAGTTTTTCTAACAAGAGTAGTTTAAGGTCAAGTAGTGATGGTAGAATGTTGGTTGATTGTCCTTTTGTTTATCATAAAGTAATGTAATTTAACAAATTCTGGAAATTCCTTTTACAGATACAAGAGTTATCAAAAGGCTATAAATTGGTCTAAAATGAAGAAACCAATTTACTTAAGTAAATTAGGCAAAAACTTTGCAGAATGGTCAGCAAGCTGGGCTGGCTACCTAATAACAAAGGTAGGAACAATAACCAATAATTCAGTTAGATGCTCTGTATAAGATTTATTGTCTATCAACTTTCACCCGCTGTGCCAGCCTTATACATTTTTCCTCTAAAAATTTTATATTCAAACTGTTCTCTTTGTTCCAGGTGCGACATGATCTTGCCAGTAAGGTTTTTAATTGCTGCAGTATTATTATGAAGAATGATTTTAAAGTGACTATCTATCTACTTCCTCACATTCTTGTTTATGTCCTTTTGGGATGCAATCAGGAAGATCAACAAGAGGTGAGAATCCTCTGACTTGTAACCCCTATTAAAGAGGCATTGTAATTGCAGTCATTGGCTATTACACCAACCCAATATATCTCTAAATTGCTCACCTTAATTCTGTGTTCAGATCATCATATATTCGAGCTATTATTGCAGAGAGAAAAAGAGTGTTATGCATAGTCCTCGACTTACAACCATTCATTTAGTAGCTATTTGAAGTCAGAACAGCATTGAAAAAAAGACTTATGACCAGTTTTCACACTTAAGACCATTGCAGCATCTGCATGGTCACATAATTAAAATTTGGGTGCTTAGCAACTAGCATGTATTTACGACAGTACCGCTGTCCTGAGGATCATGTGATTACCATTTGTAACCTTCCCAGCCGGCTTCCAACAAGCAAAGTAAATGGGGGAAGCTACATTTGCTTAATGATTGAATGATTCATTTAATAACTACAGTGATTCGCTTAACAACTGCCTTGCTTCGCAAAAGAAATTTTGGGCTCAATTGTGGTCGTAGGTCAAGGATAGTTGACTGCTAAACTGAAAGTAGGATAACTTTGCCCTGGTAACTATTCTCAGCATACCATTATATTTTAATCAGTGTGAAGTGTTCTGAACAATACTTCAAAATCTCCTTCTCATTTCTGAACCAGACATGTTTGCAAATTCATATATAGCAATAAACCATAACAATGTTATTTAATGCGATACTCATTACATTAATAAGGTGGCTTGCAACAGCAGAAAAGTATTACAAACAAATTCTGTTTCATTTGTTACTGTTTTTTTAAAAAAGTATATGTTTAGGATAAGTTGTGAGTAGTGATGGGATTATGTACTGTATCACTATTAGTGTGGACAGGAGTGAAATATCTGCTAGTTTGCATTTTTTTTTGTTTTAGTGAGGTAAAGAGTTACCAGAGATTTAAAAATTATTTTTATTTGTTAAAAGAAAAACAATAGATCACCAAAATTCAGTGATTTGCCATTGAATATTGCCTATACAGTCTTAAAAGTTTCCAAGTGCTACAAAAATAAGTTTAGATGGAATGGGTTATCCACTCTTGCTTTAGAGTCTGGAATTTTGTTATGGTTATATTCTGAGGTCCTAAAAAACTGGAAAACACATCGGGGGGGAGGCAAGTAAGGATGGTGTGTCTTGGTGAGCTCTCGAATTAGGTGGAAGTGCACAATATAATATTGTCATGAAACACTGAATAAGCTTCTATTTCTGTCTTTTTTAAAATATTGTATCATTTTTATACTTATTGAACTGCAGAGAAGTGTTTCACAATTCTCACGGTGCTAATTAGCTCTTTTTCTAGTTTGAGCCAGCTTGAATAATAATCTAAATTCCAAGAAATTTTAAAATATCATGCTGTCTAGGTTTATGCAGAAATCATGGCTGTTTTGAAAAATGATGACACCTGCACAAGACGATGTGAAGACAGTGCGTCTGATCTAAGTCATTTAAGCACCCAGACAGTGTTTTCTATGCTTGATCATCTAATACAGTGGGCCAGGTATAAATTTCAAAAACTGAGTGTTGAAAAAGCTGCTGGCAAGTCAAATAAAGATCTTAAGGAATTATCAGGTTGGCATTCTCCCTTGCTTCAGTTGAATTACCTCTGATTTATGTCTATTTTTAATTGCCTTTGAAGGAATTTCATTATTTGGCCATAAGCATAAAAAAACAGGATATCTTGAAGCTTTAATAAGGAAGAAAAAATATTTTAAACAAAAATTGCTTTTATAAGTAAATGTAAGAAATTCCCAACATTCTCAGTTATTCTGAAGTCATATAGCCATACCTTTGATAAAGAATTTTATCTCACCACCTGATGAAAGCAGAAGAAAAGGATTACTTTAGTCCAGTGGTTCTCAACTTTTTTAATGCCGCGACCCCAACCGGTCGTAAGTCGAGGACTACCCAACCAGTCGTAAGTTGAGGACTTTCCCTGCCCGGGAGCGCCACACATGCGTGGTGCTGCCCCCCGCGCCGGCCGAGGCATAGCTGGCAAGCGGCAGAGACGGCGCAGGGTGACACTGGCTGGGCCACCAGCTGGCCCAGCCCAAGGGAGGTAAGGCACCCGCCGGGCCTCACACGCGCCAGCAACCCTCCCTGCGCCCGCCGGCCTCCCACCTCCTACCCCTGGCCCTCTTTTACTTACATTTTTAGTAGTTGCTCAGCAGGGAGGGGTGGAAACTTCCAGACAGCTCGCCTTCGCTGCAGACAACTTGCAGCACCGTTTGCAGACTGGGACTTTTGGCGGGCTCAGCAGGGCAGAGACAGCCTGGACAATTCATATTGGCTTTTGAAAGCCAATAGAATTAGACTCTATTCAAGAGAGTCTATTCTATTGGCTTTCAAAAGCCAATAGAATAAAAGGGAGTAGCACAGCTAAGGAAAGGGGGAAAAAATGGCGGACTGCATTGTTTGGCGACCCCCGTGAAATGGTCGTTCGACCCCAAATGGGGTCGCGACCCACAGGTTGAGAACCGCTGCTTTAGTCAATATTGATTTAACAGAACGAAAAAATGTTCAATAAATATTGAACATTTTATAAAGATCCACAAACCTTTAAGCACCACTATATAATATGCATTGCACGCAGATATAGCTCAACCTGCAGCCCATGAGCCACATGCAGCCCCACAAGATCATAAACTTTTCACATTATTATGTGATTTATATACATTAACTATATTATACATTTTGTATGTGGTCCAAGAGAATTCCTTTTCTTTCAATCTGGCCCAGGCGAGCCAAAAGGTTAGACAACCCCCTCCCCATGCACTAGCCATATCTTTGCAAGGACATATTAACTATAACATCTCAGATATAAGTTTTGAAATGTATTTATAAAGCACCTTTTAAAATGTTTGGTGCAGTCCGCATATATGCAGTCCAAAATTTAAGAATAGATTAGAAAATAAATTAAAATTTCAGCAAGACCCTTGAGAGGGAAAAAAAACATTTTATGAGACTTTCTTGTGAACACTGCTGTGGAGGGAGGCAGGATGCTAGTGGGGAGCTGTTCCAATTGAAAAAGGCCAGTTGGTTTCTGATGTTAACTGTAATGAGTGATCTGTTTTATGCAACATTTTACATGCCTCATTTTTACAGCACTTAAGGTTGGCATTTTGAAAGATGAAGTTTGACGTGCCCTTTTAAAATTCTTATTTATAGCATCAAATGAGGAATACGAAGAATATCAAAATGTTGCTCACTTTCTTGACCTCATACCCCAGGACACCATGGCTGCGGCTTCTTTTCGTTCCAAAGCTTACACCAGAGCAGTAATGCACTTTGAATCATTCATCACAGAAAAGAAGCAAGACATCCAAAAGCATCTTGGATTTCTTCAGGTTTAATACTTTGTTTTAAAGTAGAATAAAATCCAATTTCTGTGTTTTATTGTGTCATTTCCCCCATTTTATTATACTAGGGATTTATTTGGATACCATAGTTGCTATTTCTCTCCCCCCCAACTAATAATACCCTCATTTGATAAAATAAAAACTTAAAATTAGATGTCATCTATATATAATTTTATATAAGGTGTTTTAAAATGATAGCATGATAGCAGTGTTCCAATATCTCAGGGGCTGCCACAAAGAAGAGGGAGTCAAGCTATTTTCCAAAGCACCTGAAGGCAGGACAAGAAGCAACGGATGGAAACTAATCAAGGAGAGAAGCAACCTAGAACTAAGGAGAAACTTCCTGATAGTTAGAACAATTAACCAGTGGAACAACCTGCCTCCAGAAACTGTGAATGCTCCAACACTGGAAGTTTTTAAGAAGAGACTGGACAGCCATTTGTTTGAAATGGTATAGGGTTTCCTGCCTGAGCAGGGGGTTGAACTAGATGACCTCCAAGGTCCCTTCCAACTTTATTATTATTATTAAAAGAAGAAAGTTGAAATCAGATTTCTTAAGTCATATGATTGGGGAAAGGAAAGTTACATTTTCAGTACTGATATGTAATTTACTCAGAAACAGAATAAAAAGAAAAATGAAGTGTTTCTTAAAATTAGCAATAAATTAAAATTGTAGAAGGAATCTTGATAGAATGATAGAACACAAAGATATTATTAAAGTTAATTAAATCTCACTTGTGACTTTTTGGCAGAATGCTGTCTGATGGCAAATGTTTTTCCTCTTTACTCAAAGAAACTCTATGCAGCAATGCATGAACCAGATGGCGTAGAAGGAGTGAGTGCGTTACGAAAGGCTGAGCCATCTCTCAAAGAACAAATTCTTGAACATGAAAGCAGTGGGTTGTTGAGAGATGCTACTGCTTGCTATGACAGAGCAATTCAGGTAGAACCAGAACAGGTAACTAGAGACTTTTTCTATTTGGAGTTTATTTTGGAAATAACTCACATAAATGTTTATCGTAAATAATATAATTCGTTACTTCCTTGACCACAAGAGAATCAGGGCAACAGTTAATAGTTTCTGAACTAGAAAAATCAAGGTCTGTCTCTTTTGCAAAAGGTGTAAAACACAGTCCAGTGAGCAGAAGCTTTTGCTTGACTAAAAATTGAAGCAGATTATAAATGGATGGACTGTATTCAAGGGCATAAAATGATTATCGGTAAATGGTAAATCAGTGTCTGGAACCAAATGTTTTATTCATGTGAGCAGGAACAGACCAATTACAAATGATATAGTTTTCAAAAGTTTAATTTCTTTGTAAGATAGAATGAAGTATGAACAGATATCACTAACAGAGGTAATATTTGGAAATATCAGTAGGAAGGAGCAGTCACTTGGGCAAAATAAGGCAATTGTAATGTATAAGTAGCTACATCTGCCAACTCAACTCTTGCTATCTTTGCTGTCCTTCTCTTTGTATTCTTATTCTGTGTATTTTTACATGAATTTGGAAGCATAGTTCATTGGTGACACATGGGGAAAAAACCCTAAATACATATAATTAAAGAATGACAAATTCTTTTTGTCCTTGTGCCATTTTCTTGCTTGTAAACCTATTGAGATATGAGTCACCTTATTCTTTGTAAAGCAGGCCACAGTGGGATGAAATCAGAATGAGACATGATCAAATTTTCATTCAATAATAAAAGTCCCTGGAAGAACATAGCTGTTTTTTTGAAGACAAAAATAATAGGTTTCAGGATTAACCTAATTTATAGTGTGTAGTTGAGTAAGAAGTGATGAGTTGCAGAATTTGTATGCTTCCTTTCAGAGTATAATGGACTGAAAGTTTATAACTGTTATTCTGCTTCCTTCTAGATAATTCATTATCAGGGTGTGGTGAAATCCATGTTAGGTCTTGGTCAGTTCTCTACTGTAATCACTCAAGTGAATGGAGTACTTGCTAAAAGGTAATGTGACTCACTTGTGCCTTATTATGTATGAGAAATATGTACAAATCTAGTGTAGATAGAATAAGCATTTCTAGAAATCCTGGACTGGGTGCCAGGTTTACCCCAAAACTGAAACTCTTGTCTCCTTTCTATTAGTTGCCTGGATTAGTATTGTAATTACAGTACGGTAATAATTTATAACTGAGTTAATTATAACTTCAAATTCTGCTCAAAAAGAAATCTTATTAGCTGCACTCTTATTATGACTTCAACAGTTCATGTAGGGAGAAATGGAGTAGAATCAAAGATGGCAGGAAACAGTCTCTATGGGTGATCACCTAGTTTTACCAACAAGGAGAATTGATCAATCATATTATTTTTCTCATTATGGTTTTCTGGGAAAATATGTGGCTAGGCTAGGCGTCCATTAAGATATAAACCTTTTACATCGTAGTTAGGGGAAAAGAGGAGAACAATACTCCTCCACATCAGGGATGTAAACTATTTGGCTTGTCAGTTTATGCAACCTGCCAGCATCCCTTTTGCAGCCCTCCTACAATGGCAAAGGCCAACGGCATCAGGCATTTAAAAAAAAAAACTGGGAGCAAATTACAAATAAAATGAATGTTCTAAGCCTTATAGAATAGTGAGTACTATTTCTGTGTTTGTGTGTATGCGCCTTTGAGTCAGTGTTGATGATTGATGGCTGATTAGTCCTGTGGTTTTCTTGGCAAGGTTTTTTGGAAATAGTTTGCCATTGTCTCCTTAGAAAGGCTGAAAGAAAGTGACCAATCCAAGATCACCCAGCAGGCTTTGTTCCTAAGGTGGAACTAGAACTCACAATCTCCCATTTCTAATCTGATGTCTTAACCACTAGGCCAAATTGGCTCTCTAGTTTGAACATAGATGCACAGTTTTAAATGGCTATATAAAAGTATGACTAAGGCTGAATGACTGAATGACTTTGCGCCTAAAGCAGGAATAGAACTAATGGTCTACAGTTTTTTGGACATCAAGCAAACTGGCTCTCGTGCTATTAGTTTGATCTAAGCTTCCTTTCTCCTTTTACTAGACCTGAATGGACACCTGAATTAAACAGCTACAGAGTAGAAGCTGCCTGGAAATTGACACAGTGGGATTCCCTGGAAAATTATTTAGCTTCAGGTTGTTGGAATAATTATGTGATGTTTGTTAAATACGAATTTTATCTTAATTTGCTCTTGATTATTGGGGGGAATATAGAAGATACCAGCCATAAACAGTATGAGGACAAAATTCAGTAATATTGTCTCTCATTTTTATTTATTTATCCTATTTAAAGACCGCCTATCTCACTCACAGAGTGACTGTGTTTTCCAATTCCTACATTGTTCCAAATCCACCATATTCTTCAGATTACATTCAGAGGGCTTCATGAGATTGTTTGAATTGGATTTGTTTTATTAATGAATACTGTTGATTACAACAGGGGTATCAGTTTGGTAGCATCCTTACTATTACTGTACTGTACTGTACAGTAGAGAAAATAGTAAGGATATTGTACTGATTTATATATTTTAAGTTACTGTATTTTCCAGCGTATAAGACGACTCGGCGCATAAGACGACCCCCGACTTTGGAGAAGATTTGCATGGTTAGAAAGTCGTCTTATACGCCGGAAAATATGGTAGCTAACATTCTCATCTCCATTTAAAAAAAACATATTGAGGTTTGGGATTTTTACTTTATTTGGTAGAGATATAACTTGAAATCATCCCCTTTAAGTACACAATAGCAGAAAGCATCTGGAGAAATGTCCTCAATTTAGGTTAAAACATGTAGTGGGTCCCACATCAGTTTTGAAGACAGTCCTAAGAGAGATGTCCAAGCTGTCCCATCTGATAAGTAAGCCTCATGTGTGTTCACAGTGAAATTGGAAATGGCACAATGTTCCAAGTGCTGTCCTCCTCCCAAAATGGAAAGATGCTGAAATAGTATGGAATTTAAGTGTCATTACAATATCTTGTGTGTTATATCAAAATCTTAGCGATTTCAAAAATCAAGTAAAATATTTTATATTTAATTAAAATATTGTTGTTTAGCAGTGTCAGATGCTCATCCCCTCATATCTAAACAATTAGTCAGACTCTCTCTCTCTCACACACACACACACACACACAGAGAGAGAGAGAGAGAGAGAGAGAGAGAGAGAGAGAGAGAGAGAGAGAGAGATCAAAAATCTTGCTAAAATTGAATGTTTTAGCACATTAACACATGTGAATTGCACCATAGCACTAAAATAATAGAATTATGGAAATTAAGGAGTGGAAGGGAATTTGGGCATCTTCTAATTCATCGCCTTGCCCAGTACAGAAATATTATGCTCATTTTGTCAATATGTTTTTACAGAAGTTCCCAAAAAATGTTTCTGGCATAGCTGTGGCAACTAAAATACCAACATTAATGGAATGGAATGTTGGAATGTTTACAACTGGTTCTGTTATAATATTCTGGTAAAATGTGTGCGTGTGTCAGAAGTTTGTGTTGATTACATTAACATGAAATTTTGGTTCTCCCACTGACCTTTCTTTAATTAGATGGGAAGTCTAATACATGGAGTATTAGGCTTGGACAGTTGCTGTTGTCAGCCAAAAAGAAAGAAGCTGCCACTTTCTATGAAACTTTGAGAACTGTTCGAGCAGAACAGATAGTTCCTCTTTCAGCAGCAAGTTTTGAAAGAGGCTCCTACCAACGAGGATATGAATATATTATCAGGTATATTTTTAATAAGTTTAATAACAGTTTAATAATAAACATAACAGATTTTTTTTCTGCATTTTCCCCCCAAAAATATTATGTTGCTGTTTAATATACTTTTGATATATTGTATTTTTTCTAAACCATCTTTCTTTTGATATTTTCTTAAATTCAGCAATTAGTTTTTTAGTTCTGGGACAGAAAAACATCAGATCATATTTGCAGCAAAACAAATATAAAACTTTATACAGATTTGCCTAAAACAAGGGAATCACAAAATTTAAAAGTTGAGATTTCTGATGAATTAGTGTAGTGAAGCTTCCCCATTGTGCAGACTGGGAAGAGTAGGGAAAATAAGCACTATAGTATATATTGTGTATTTTGAGTTTTCAAAATGTCCTTAGATAGTTTGTATAATAGTATGATTAATCCATTTTTCCATTCATGGAGTTATTTTCTTTGGAGAATACATTTAGAACAGAGGTTTAAATTGTGTGTTTTATACTTGGCAGCACTAGATTCAGCAGGTAATTTTGGGCTCTCTAGACCAAAGTTTCTCATCCTTGGCAACTTTAAGGCACGTGGACTTCAGCTCCCAGAATTTCCCCATTTAGCCAGCTAAAATGAACTTTTCCTAATCCGAAATAAATCAGATTTTTAAAGTTGTAGTATTTTAATGTCATTTTTCCCATTAAAATAATTTTCTAAAGATGAACTATCCTTGTATACACTGAAATGATAGTACAGTAAAATTATAATGCAATCTCTAAAGTTTGTAGCTTTCCAAATACTCTGTTAATAGATAAATGTTCTCAAATCATAGGTTACATATGCTTTGTGAGCTGGAGCACAGAGTTGGATTGCTGCTTCAAAAACCTGATAATTACTATGGTAAAGATTCTTTGAACTGGCATGCCCGTTTAGAAATGACACAAAATTCATACAGAGCTAAAGAGCCAATCCTGGCACTTAGACGGGCTTTGCTTGGCCTCGTCAAAAGGTAAATTCTGCTGTGGAATCTTTTTTCTCCCATCCTGTCTTTCTCTCTTTATTATGTGAATTACAAATTAAAATGGACTGAAATGTAGTTTAAAAAGGGAAGTATCAGTACCAATTACTTTTACAAGACAAAAACAAAATTTGTACTTTCTAAAAGTTGCCCAGAAGATTTACATGATAGTTTAGATCAGTGGTTCTTAACCTTTTTAATGCCGCAACCCCCAACCGGTCGTAAGTTGAGGACTACCCAACCGGTCAGAATGGGACTTTTGGTGGGCTCAGCAGGGCAGAGACAGCCTGGACAATTCCTATTGGCTTTTGAAAGCCAATGGAATTAGACCTATTCAAGAGAGTATTCTATTGGCTTTCAAAAGCCAATAGAATAAAAGGGAGTAGCACAGCTAAGAAAAAGGGGGGGAAAATGGCGGACTGCATTGTTTGGCGACCCCCATGAAATGGTCGTTCGACCCCAAATGGGGTCCCGACCTACAGGTTGAGAACCACTGGTTTAGATAATAGATAACAAACTAACCTATAGCTGACTGGAGATTTAGATAGATTAGCTCTCAGATTGGCTTTCCAAGATATGTTTAGGTCATATGTTTTAATACATTAAATTTGTTAGGTAGGTATATTAACATAATCTTCAGCGGACAGATTTGTCACCTCAAAAGTCAGTTTGGTACTAACTAAGTTTCTGAGCTATTTGTTGTGGGCCAAATAAAAAACATAAGATATGTACATTGCTTTAAGTCAACAAAAAAATAAAAGGGAGAAAAAGTATAATATGTGTGAGGCAGAGGCACTATCCAATGTTTAAATATTGCTGAATTGCACAATTTTTGTAATTTATGGATACTGTATTATAACAACACTAGAACATCCTACTAGGGAGAAGCAAGGGCCTTTGCCATCATGGCTAACCATATCTATAGAAACAAATGAACAGGTTACAGAAGACTTTATTTGTTGTTCCTTTCCAGCAATTAGGAACTTTTTCTATTCTATTAGATTTACATTCTAATAGAATAGAAAATAGGATAGAATTCTGTTCTATTTTAATGCCTTTTTAAAGCCATCTGATGGCAGTGAATGAAACCATGCTGTTTTATAAATCATGAGAATTAAAGAGAAGAATATTCCTAGGCAGCTATTAGTATATAAGCCAGTCATTTACCAAACATTAATGGAAGCTTGAAAGAAAGTGAAATTAAAATGATAAGAAAGAAAAATGCCACATAAAGTGCAAAACCATATGCACTTGCTTGGATTGTCAAGCTTACTGAGTTCATCTTAATGCCTGTTGAAATAAAATAAAAAAATATTATGCACATTCTAATTTAGTAGGTCATGGTCCTATTTTTTTCCACAGTGATGGCACTATTATGCAGAAAGTCATACTAACATAAAGACATTTCAAGCTAAGTAAGATTCCTTATAAATATAAATAGCTCATATGGGAAACTACAAAGAGGACAAATTTTTGTAGTGCTGTTACTTTAAATTGTTAGTTTCAGTTAGTCCTTAAACCAATAGATGCAAAATATCTGAAGAATGTAAGAGTTCTATCTATGTAGAATTTATTCTTTGGTGCACATGGAGTGTCATAAGTGTCTCACTATATTTTTGACAATGTATATTCCTACAGAGAGGATTTTAGTGAGCAAATGGGAGAATGTTGGCTCCAAAGTGCCAGAGTAGCACGTAAAGCTGGTCATCACCAAACAGCCTATAATGCTCTCCTCAATGCTGGAGAATCCAAATTATCTGAACTTTATGTAGAAAGAGCAAAGTGGCTATGGTCTAAGGTAAATATGATATAATGTGACTCCCTCTATATTTTAATTTTCATCACTTATTGTTGGGCAACATTTAAGCTTATTTATCCTTTTCCCTTCTCCTTATCTTTGTTTCCTACTACTTGCTTTTGTATTTTTGTATTTTATATTATAAGCTAATAAAATAGATTTACTTATTCATCCTGATGTAAATGAAATATGGTCAGAAAAAATATTTTGTAGTGTTTAATATTACAGTTTAAAGATTTATATTAAGGAGGTTGTTGTCTAAGGAAAAATAGTATTATAGACTTTTTACAAAGTGGCAGTGTTCCTTTTACATATAAGAAATGTTGATTGTAATAGTAAAGTCTAGCAATAGTACTTAGATATATATACTGCTCCATAGTGCTTTAAAGCACTCTCTAAGAAATCAGCAAATTGCCCCCAATAATCTGGGTCCTCATTTTACCAACTTTGTAAGGATGGAAAGCTGAGTCAACCTTGAGCCAGTCAGGATCGAACTCCTAGCTGTGGGCAGAATTAGCCTGCAATACTGCATTCTAACTGCTGCATCACCAAGGCAAAACAAACAATACAAACAAAAATAGAAAGAAAATAGAAAGCATAAAATTGTAGGGAAAAAGAAAAAAAGAGAAGAAAGAAAAAAATTATAAAGAAAGTGTGGCTCTCTCTGAGCTTGATTGTTTTCTTGCAGATGTTTCATTACTAAACTAGATAACATAATCAGTGCTAGGAGGGAGTATAAAGATAAAGAAAATATAAAGAAATATATAAAGTAGTAACTTCCAACCTCCATCACAAGGATAAACTAATTTAGTAACTCTTTATTTCTGTTTCATACATTTTGTCATTTGTCCTTGCTCCCTTGACAGATGTTTTGGTTGTATGCTGAAAAGATTGATTTTATCTGTGATTAATACAAAAGCTATAACTGTTAATATAATATATTTATAAAACCTCCGTGATAAAATTAGTACTGTGACTGCTAATATTTTTTTGCTCTTTTTTTCAGGGTGAAGCTCATCAAGGTCTTATCATTCTTCAGAAGGGAGTTGAGTTATGTTTTCCAGATAGTCAAGAATTGTGTGATGCTAAAAGTAAACTCATTCATGGACAAGCTCTGCTATTGGTGGGAAGATTTATGGAAGAAACAGCCAACTTTGAGAGTAATGCAGTAATGAAAAAATATAAGGTAAATGCCAAAAGTGGAACACTTAATGTAATTTTAAAACTTTAAGCTAGATCACTTTTGTTCACATCAGCTTTCTTTGGGTGCAATCTGTATATATTTTTTATTTTTCTATTTTAGGATTTATATTAATTTGGAGTGGCATACTTCTAGAAGGAGTTTATAAATGCTTGAAGTAATGATTGACTCATGGAACTAAATTTTAATTACAATTATAAATAAACCTATTACCCTATATTTTTTCCCTTCAGGATGTCACTACCTGCTTGCCAGAATGGGAGAATGGGCATTTTTATCTTGCTAAATACTCTGATAAAGTGATGCCCACAGTAACAGAGAACAAGATGGAAAAGCAGGGAGACCTGATTAAATACATTGTTATTCATTTTGGAAGGTTAGTTCAATAAATGCATATAATGATCTTTATATTTATTTTTTCCTTTTTTCTCCTTTTTTCAAGTATTCTAGATATTGATGCTTATTAACATTTTATGGATGACTAGAATAGTGCCAGTTTAACAATGTGAGAACTGGTATTCCTGTCTGCTGTAAATGCCAACATCAGTATACATGGCCAATGGCCATAGGCCCACAACAGGTAGTTCTCATTTAATGAGCAATTTAGATGTTTCAACATTTTTATTTAAATTAACGGATAAAGCTAAAAAAATATAATAAACTAGATACCCCTTCCAAAAAGAGTATATCTTAAATCATTTTCTATATAAAACACTTTATATAAATGCATTTATAATCTCAGATAGAGGTAATGTATTTTAAATATCCAAAGTTAGATATAAAAGCTGCCAATTCTTATAAACTACACCAATGATTTTAATTTAATTGTACTTTTTCCTGTAATTTAAAAACACTAGTGTGAGATAAAGTGAAAATAAACTACAGAAGAAAACAAGACATAGATAATACACATTTTGCAAAGTGGTATTTTAATTTCAGATCTTTGTATTTTGGAAACCAATTCATATACCAGTCAATGCCAAGAATGTTGTCTTTGTGGCTAGACTTTGGAGCAAAAGCATATGAATATGAGAAAGGTAAGATATTTTAAAAAGTACTCTTTCTGAATTGAGCTTTAGCTGATACAAATATAAGTGAACTTCTGATTGGGTCATGTAAAGTGTTTGTAGGGTAGCTAAGTATGAATATGTAAGACTGAGTAAGATTGTGAGGTCTTGTGTATGAGAAAGGAGAGAATAATACTTTAGCTGAAAAGGCAGATATCAAGTATAGCTAATCTAATCCAATCCAAATCTAAAAAGAGAGATATATTCTTTTTATCTCCATTTTTAATATGTTTTGGTCAGTCTATTAGATGTTGATTTAAAATGCAGAGTAATAGTTATTAAAGAATTATATTGAATAAAATGATATTTTCTGTAACTTGGTGAAATGACTTGTATGAAATTTATTCCACACAGGTATATGACTAAAGAAAATATGTTCTTGTGGGTGTTCAGCAGATTTTCAACATGTAGCTACAGAATAAAGGATAAAGAAGGGTGATCTTTTTAGATGTACTGTAGATATAAAAAAAATGGGGATAAGTTTGATTTTGAACTGTGTACATGTTTCTTTTTTCCATTAAATAAGATACTGATTTGCATTGCTTTGTCTAGCTGGTCGCCATGATCGTGCACAAATGAAAAATGACTTGGCTAAAATTAACAAAGTGATTACAGAGCACACACAAGTCTTGGCTCCTTACCAATTTTTGACAGCGTTTTCTCAGCTGATTTCCCGAATCTGCCATTCACATGATGAGGTCTTCCTTGTTCTTATGGCAATCATTGCTAAAGTTTTTCTAGCTTATCCTCAACAAGCTATGTGGATGATGACTGCAGTATCTAAGGTAACTTCATAAATGTTGTTCCATTTTTGATTTAGCTAGAAGTTCCCCCTATAGGCAGTATTAAAACAATTCAACTTTTGCACTTGTAGAGATGTTTCCTTGAAATGTTTCTTGTGACCAACAGTTTTATATATATCCCAGGTAATCAATCCAGAATGAGAAAAAATCATGTAATTAAGATATACTGTACTTTTATTTTCAATAGCCCTCTGCAGGTAGTGAATCTACTTATGTAAAAAGTATGTTGGGAGTGAAGGTGTGTATGTACAGTCTACTTGTTTTCCACAGTGCTCTTTCGAGGTCCCATATCTAAACTGAGATAGATGGCTATGCAGCAGAAGAATTGCTCAGCTTTTGTGCCTTTATTTTGTTTTTGTGAGTGTGAGACTTACCTGAGATTTACATTAATGCCTTTTACATGTCAGGCAAAGATATTTTCTTTGTCAGGCTTTAACTTCTGAATTTATTTTGATGCAATTGTTTTGTTGTAATTTTGTGTGTGTGTTATTGTCAATTGCTCTGGAAATTTTGATTTGAACGATAACATTGAAACTCAGTAAACTGAATTTTCTGCAGTCATCCTATCCAATGCGGGCCACCAGATGCAAAGAAATCTTAAACAAAGCTATTAATATGAAGGCATCTTTGGGCAAGTTTATTGTGGATGCAGCTCGCCTGACGGATAAACTCCTAGAACTGTGTAACAAATCGGTAATGCATATACTGCACGAAACTAACTCATTTTCTATAATTTAATATTCTTGATAGATTAACAGTGTTTATTTTGTGAAAGCAGAGTATTCATTTTAGTGTGTTCTTTATTCTAATCTATAAATGTTACAATCTATTATAAAGGATTGGACTTAGACTTGTTCAGGCTGTGGATTTTGTGGATTTGAAAACATAACCAAACTAGGAATTGTTGAGTTAAATCTAAACAAAATCTAAACTAATACCATCATAATAAATGCTCTTAAATATGCTTTAGATAATTAAAAGAAGTTTTTTATTATTACATTGTTTTATTATTACCTGCATCGATAATAAGAGAATATTTGTAACTCAGGGTTGAAATGAGGGATCCATGGTGCTCTCTGAGGTTGGTTGTTTTCTTCCAGACATTTCATTGCCCACACTAGGTAACATCATCAAAGCTCTGGTTTGGATAATGAAACGTCTGCAAGAAAATAACCAAGCTGAGAGCACCATGGACCTCTTGGAAACAACTATTGACCACTTATAGTCAAAGTGGTATCCAGCTAGATTTCTTGTACTCCCAAAAGGAAAGAGCAAAAGAAGGGTGAGCAGAGATATTTTTCAGTGCGAACCCTGCCCCTCCTGCCAACTCCAAACTTTTTTAAAGCACATTTTGTGATTTTTCTAAAAGTTACTTTTTTGAAGTGAAATTAAAATCTGAGAATACTTTGTTAGCCAGTACTTCACACAAAATGTGTCCTTTGTTTATTTAAAAAAAATGGCATAATTGCCTTCATCCCCATAACCAATAATGATTGTTCTTTTGTTTTATAAGGATTAAAGTGTCAAATATCTAATTTTCTAAAATAAAAATTTAATTAGTTTAATTATTTAATGAAATAATTATTTAATGAAAAACCTTTATTGTATTGTTCTGAAGTATACCAAGTACTGAAACATAAAATTCCAGTGAAAAATTAATCACCTACTTTCAGGTGATTGCCTTTATTTCATTTAGAGATCCTTCGGTAATTCTGGGACATCATTTATTTTCCCCATTTTTTTCTAACTAATTGCCCCCTCTTTTTTGGCTAACTTCTTGACAGTCATCACTATCATGCTGAAATAATTGGTTAATTGCCATGTTTATGCACAAAAGACTGAGGGACCTACTAAAGGAATATTACCAGGTGTTTTTATTTTTCAGTCATTTGCCTTAATTATGTAAGATTTCAGTTTATTATACACCTGTATGATAGATAGTTCCTGACTTCATCAAAAGACTATCAGGGATGATAGTCTTCCAGGACTATATTACATAGAGTTGGAAAGGAAGGCTAATAGCTGAAAATTGTGCCCCCTTCCCATTGATGGATACATGATGTCGACTGGAGAACATTAGTTCGATATCATATATTTTCAGAAGATAGGAACACTTAGAAGATTTTTAGTAGATTTATTCAAATATATTACTATATTATATTAAACCTATCAATAATGCTGCATTTTGTTCTGGGGTTGAAATTAGATCCTAAATTAGGTAATGATGAGTTTGAAAAAACCATATGGACATTAAATTTATACTTAAAATTAAGATAATTATATGCTTGAATGGTTGGTTTCATTACTTTTTACCCTTTTTTCAGGTCGAAGGAAACACATCCACTTTAAGCATGGCTATTCATTTCAAAAACCTCAAGAGGCTGGTAGAAGACCAAACATTTAGTCAGATTCTTATTCCTTTGCAATCTGTAATGATACCAACTCTTCCTTCAATTCCTGGAACACATTCCAATCATGATCCATTTCCTGGATGTTGGGCTTACATTGAAAGTTTTGATGATACAGTTAGTATCTATTAATCCTTGTTTGTTTGCTTGTTCAGTTTATATAATTGTTTCACTAATAAGATGGGCAGCATATAAAATTTAATAAATATTTAGTACTTATCTCACAAATGTGACTCTGGATGGCTCACATCTATTAAAAGAACATTGAGAAAAATAAAGAAATGCAAATAAAAACAAAGGTATAAAGCCATTATTTAAAAAATATTGAAACACAAAAATATAGACACAATCTACAGCAGAGTACAATCCATCACTTTCAGCTCTACATCCAGATCACCAAATATGGAGACAAAGCTACATCTTCCATAAGGCCAGCAGCATTCAGGCCAATCTAAGCTCAAGGAGAATCATGTTCCAAAGGTTGGATATCACAATGGAAAAGGCTCCTAAACTTATTTGTATTTTTATAATTTAGCCTAAATTTACTTTCCAAAATTTACTTTCTCTTGGAGCCAAGGTAAAATAGAAAAGGGGAATTAAGTCTTTAAATGAAATTATGTCTTAGCTTTATGTCATATTTTTTCTTCAGGACCTCAAGGCAGCAGGTAGTCGTCCTTGACTTATGACCACAATTGGGACCAAAATTTCAGTTGCTAAGCGATGTAGTGGTTAAGCAAGTCATGGCATGAGTGGACCTGATGTTATCATTTTTTACTGTAGCAATTAAGTGAATCCAGCTCCCCTCCCCCCCATTGGCTTTGCTTATCAGAAGCCTTGGGAAGATGCAAGTCATGATCACATGACCGCAAGACCCTGAAATTGTCATGAATGTGAGCCTGTTGCCAAGTGCCCGAATTGTCATTACATGATCCCAGGGATTATGTGATGGTTGTAACCTTGAGAACAGGTAATATCATTTTTTTTAGCACCATTGTAACTTTGAACCAATGAATGGTTATAAATCAAATACTATTTTCCTCACAGTAGCAACATATCTGTGGGGTATGTTGGCTGAGACAGTGTGAACTATGCCTCTTTTTTTATTGTAGGTTGAAATTCTTCCATCTCTTCAGAAGCCCAAGAAGATTACTTTAAAAGGTTCAGACGGAAAATCTTATATCATGATGTGTAAACCAAAAGATGATCTTAGAAAAGACTGTCGACTCATGGAATTCAATTCCCTCATAAATAAGGTTAATTTCTAAACAGATTTCTGAATGTATGGCAAACTTGCTGCTGACAATCCACTAAATGTTTTCTTAGCATCAGCGTTATCAGTGAGAATGTTTGTGTATAATGGTTAACCAGAATTGATTAACTCAAATATGCTTGCTTGCAGTTCCTCTTATTGTTTGTCCCCATTCTAAGCGACACAGGCTTATAAATCAGTGTCTGTTACCTGTAAACTGAGAAGACTTTCTGGTTTTAATCAAGCCTGATTTAATACATTGAGTAATGGTCTACTTTCTAAAATATGTAACGTGTTTTATGAAAAGCTGATTTTGAATATAAATCTCGGTAAAACTTGCTAATACTATAGTGGCACTGATGGAAATAAATGTGTTTAAAATCTAGTCATATATATGCTAGGCTTTTTATATGCTTAAAAGGAGCCCATATTATTTGTCTTTCTATATTTATAAAGTCATTTTGGTTCTTGTTTGCCAAATTTTGAAAGAATAGGAACAGTGATTTTATTTTAAGAAAGATTCAATATTTTTGTCAAAATTACTGTTTTCTGTTAAAATTATTTTTGTAATTCTGTTTTAAATTTTTAAGTGCTTAGATGGTCTTGGTAGACAGAAATATTGTGCAGTATATAAACTTTTAATAATATTGGATTGTACTTAACTTTAACTCCCTGAACCTTCTTTAAGAGATCTTTTTTTAGGAAAAATAAAGCAATTGATGTTTGCGTATGTGTTTGTATATGTGTATATAAAAGTGTTTGTGTGTACACACACATCCTTCCTAAAAATACAAACCCTTAATTTTCGATTACAAGAGACAGAGAAATGAATCAAAGTAAAAATTAAAGATACTGTTTTATATTAATCTTATGGAGCATGCCATGTTCCTACCCTAGTGTTTAAGAAAAGATGCAGAGTCACGAAGACGAGAACTCCACATCCGAACCTATGCTGTTATTCCTCTGAATGAGGAATGTGGAATCATTGAATGGGTGAACAACACTGCTGGTTTGCGAAATATCCTAATCAAATTATACAAAGAAAAAGGTAAAATAATGATGATGTAATCTTTTAAAAGTGTGAATGAAAAGATAAAGTGGAGGATAGGGAAGGAGAAATAGTGAATACAGTCACTCTTTGCAATGCTTCACCACCATAGAATATGCAGCCTAATTATATTCATTTTTCTTTTATAGGCATCTATATGACTGGTAAAGAGCTACGTCAGTGTATTATTCCAAAGACAGCACCTTTATCTGAAAAGCTGAAGGTTTTCAAAGAAACTCTACTTCCTCGGCATCCTCCAATTTTTCATGAGTGGTTTCTGAGAAAATTCCCTGATCCTACCTCGTGGTCAGTCTTTTTTCTATAGTTAATAGGTGTTGAGTGGTATACTAAATAAATAAATAAAGTTTGAATTACACTTTAATAATATCTAGAATTTAAAAAGAAAATCTGATTGCCTATATAATTTTTGAATTGAAAAATTGAAAGACTTTATAAGTATTCCTTGGCTTCCAAATATTTGTTTAACAACCATTAGAAGTTATGACAGCACTGAAAAAAGTGACTTACCACTCGTCTTTGCATTTATGACCAGCCCTCACATTTATGACCATTGCAGTTTCTCCACAGCCAACATGATCAAAATTCAGGCACTTAGCAACTTAACTACCACCTTTTTTTTAGCAATGAAGGTTCCATTCCCAAGTGGGGTCATAAGTCAAGGACTGACTGTAGTAATCATAAACTATACATTTTTTATGTTTTTGTTGTTTTGTTATGCAACCAACAATTATTACAAAATGATCAAGCACCTATAAGGTATCTTGATCTTTATTTTTTCTGTAGGTACAGCAGCAGATCAGCTTATTGTCGTTCCACTGCAGTTATGTCAATGGTTGGATACATGCTGGGTCTTGGGGACCGTCATGGAGAAAATATTCTGTTTGATTCTCTAACTGGTGAATGTGTGCATGTAGATTTCAACTGTCTGTTTAATAAGGTGAGCAGCTAAATATTAAATTTAAAATATTTTTATTTCAAAGTATGTTGGCGAAACAATTACATCTGAACTGCAGTCATGATTACTCGAAGTAGTCTTCAAATTTTTCCAGGCAAGTTTAACCTCCAGTCTTTGCAAACAATACTTCCAGTATAAAAAATGTTCTTTTAACTTCCAGGGACAAAATGTATCAATACATAGAGAACAGTTAGTTCATTTATTTAAAACTATCAAGACTTTCTTTAAGGGTAGACATCCTCCCAAAGGGGGGTACTTCAATGGGAACAATGTTTCATCTGCAACCCAGAACAAAATCAATATGATCTGGAGGTTCTATCAAACCATTCTGAACTATCCACATTTAGCTGAAGCAAAAGCTAAAAATCTTAGCTACTTCAGGTTCTCAACAAAACAAACTCTGGATGAGGTGAGTAGGCCAACACTGGTAATAAAATCTCTCTCCCATCTCCCTCTCATCAGCTTCTGGAAGTGTTTATGCACCCAACTCTCCAACCCATCATCCTTCCAGCATTTTCCCTTCTCTCTGCCTTCCTTGAGCTGCTAATACCAATACCTTAAGTCAGTGCTTCTCAAATAGTGGGGCGCGCCCCCCAGGGGGGGCGCGAGGCTCCGTAAAGGGGGGCTCGTTTGACCTCGGCAAATACTGTCATATTGGATTTCTAGATCGGATCATCCGACTCACTTGCAAGCGGCAGCCCGACACGGAGGACAACATGACCGCCAACGCACGTGACACATGCAAAGGACCCGATTGGATAGACATGATGCTCTATCCTGATTGGCCAAACCCGCCCGTGTGACTTTTAGACCCGGAAATCGGTCCTCTGTACAGAAAAAAAAAATTTACGGTCGCGCGGGGGGCGCGAAATGTTTTCTTCTTCCTAGGGGGGCATGACAGAAAATAATTGAGAAGCACTGCCTTAAGTGAACTTATCCCATTGGCCTGCCTAGTCACTTATTTTTCCCAATCTTTCCCCCCGATCTTTGATGCTAGCATATCGTATTGATCTGGCCTACATTAACTTCCTTCAAATCCCAGTGTCGAACAGCAATGCATCATATCACATCAGGCTAACCACCCCTAATTTTCCTCGCTTCATTCAGCTGCCAATTTCTAAAAACAGCAATCCCCAATCTTCCCAGCATCTTTCTTCATTTCCTTCCCTTTCTCTCTCCAACTGTCAATGTCCTTTGATTCCCACCCCCCATAATCACCCAAACGCTTTTGCCTGGATCAGATCTACCCTGCTTAGTTCCATCACAGACCCACCTGAAACATTAGTTTTGATGTAGCCATGAATCATTTAAAAAAGCTGTCCCATGTACTGAATATTTTGCACATCCAGTAATAAAAATCACAAATACGGGTTTTATTTTTATATTATATTTAACATTGGTTAATAACAAAACATAATTAGCCTTTCTATACCCAAACACCAAAGTAATTTGGAAAGGAGTGAAATATGCTGTAATTAACATTATAATAGTATACTTTATATAAATTGTTTTGTATAATTGCATAAGACAAACAGAATATGAATCTACTGAGAGAAGCATGAATTACTGAACATATTCTTTTTAAATTCATTTAAAGGGAGAAACTTTTGACTTTCCAGAAATTGTTCCATTTCGCCTTACTCATAACATGGTTAATGCGATGGGTCCAATGGGCACAGAAGGGCTCTTCAGGAGAGCTTGTGAAGTTACCTTAAGACTTATGCGTAATCAGAGAGAACCACTCATGAGGTAAAGAAAGAGTGCACATAAAATTATTACACTTAATTATATCAACTTCAATTTTTTATTATTGCCATGCTTCATTGCATAACTATTTAGTTGTGTCCAACTATTTGCGATTCTGTGGGTCAGGTCTCATATCTTCCGATCTTGTACTATTTCTTTGAGTTTTTCTATGCTCTGGCTGGTATCAGCTTTGATGGTGTCCAGCCACTATATTCTTTGAAAGCCTAGTTTCCTTTTACACCAGCGTTTCTCAACGTTTGTGTGATGGCAACCCCATCACACAAACGTGCCGCGCATGCGCAATGCTCCCATGCGTGGCGCGCATGCGCGGCGGCGCCCCCTGAGGGGGAAAAATGGTGGATCGCATTGTTTGGCGACCCCCGTAAAATGGTCGATCGACCCCAAATGGGGTCGCGACCCATAGGTTGAGAACCGCTGTTTTACACAATGCACAAATAAGGCTTGTAATATTCAGTGGGTAATACTGCTCTTAAATATTTTTTTTCTTTTTCTCTCTTTGTTAGGAGAGTCATGCAATTATAAACAATTGTGCTAATAAGAAAGAGAGCTGCAAATAATTATTTTGTGGTTATTTCTTCTGGATTTGCTTATGGTACTTCCCAAATAAGAATTGGAAAATGATTTGCAGTGGGAAAACTGAAGTAGATAAAGTCTAGTTACAAACTTTCAGCTCAGAATCAATGCACTTATAACTTTTTAAGGCTCTTATAGAAATCTAGAAATAATATTATGTACACAACAATGTGAAATCACAATAGCCAGTTCATTAGCTGGTATTGGCCTTCATATGCATCAAGTTCTTCTCAAGAACCTAGGATGTCATAATGTATTGACGTAGTGTATATACATATATATGCATCCTAGTGATGTGGCCTTTTGTAATTGACAGGTGGAAAGTTTGTCATTGTGCCAATAACCTCTGAGGCCACAATAGCCAGTTTATGCCATGTTCAACTTTAGTTTTCAGATCTTGATACTTGATCTCTTCCAATTTTTTGTCTCCTCTATTTTACATCCCCTGATTATGAGCCAGCTATTTACACTGGATTTGGCATTTTTATCAACCTAATGAGTCCCTTCCAAGGACCCGAGATGGGTAGATGTTGTTTTTGATTGTATTAAAGGTGTCATCACAGAATATAAACCATTCCAATAAAAGCTGCCTTTTGCAATTGATGATTTTGTCCATGCAGTGTGTTGAAGTGTTGCTCCAGATGTTTTGGGATTGTGTCCAAGGCACCTATTACAACTTGTAACCACAATTGGGCCTAAAATTTCTGTTGCTAAGTGAGACATTTGTTAAGTGAGTTTTGCCCCATTTTGCAACTTTTCTTGCCACAGTTGTTAAGTGAATCCCTGCAGCTGTTAAGTTAGTAACATAGTTGTTAAGTGAATCCAGCTTTCCCAGAAATTTTGTCAGAAATTTGCAAAAGGTGATCATATGACCCTGGGACACTGCAATCATCATAAATATGAGTCAGTTGCCAAATGTCTGAATTTTGATCACAGAATCTTGGGGATGCTGGAATCATAGATTGAAGAACGGACATAAGTCACTTTTTCAGTGCTGTTGTAATTTCAAACGATCACTAAATGAATTCTTGTATGTTGAGGACTACCTGTACTATTGATAGTATCTCTTCTTTCTTTTGCCATAGTAGTTCTACTTCTATTTGCAGGTCCTTGCATTTTGTGATTTCTCTAATTCTTTCTCTTCTGTTGCCTCCACCTCTTGCCACATCCATTATCTAGACATTTTTGTCTTATCAACAATTAATATCTGGGTGTCCTGTGGAAGGCATTTGTCTGTCTGAATTCTGAAGTCCCATAACACTTTAGCATTTTCATTTTCTATCACTTTGTTTATTTTGTGGTCATACCAGTTCTTGCTTGCAGGCAAATGGGGTTTCTTGCAGATATTTCAGTGCACCATTGTTGCTACTTTGTCATGCTGTTGTTTGTAGTCAGACTGATTATTATTATGATTATTATTTTATAATATGCTGTTCTACTCCCATCAAATTTGGGTAGTAACTGAATCTAATGAGATTTATTACAACAAATGCAACTAAAAATATTTTGTTCCCTCCCAAATCTAGTGTTTTGAAGACTTTTCTCCATGATCCCCTTGTGGAATGGAGTAAACCAGTTAGAGGCAATACAAAAACCTTAGTAAATGAAACTGGAGAAATTGTCAATGAAAAGGTAAGCTGGTAAAACCCAGGGTTAAAAAGTCAAACTTTGCACTGGACAGTAAACAAATAAAAATAGACACTATAAAATTAAGCAATATAATCTTGCTTTGAATGATAACTGAATTTATTCAAGAAGAGCAAACACAATAGGAACAGATATCTACAAGAGTTGGAAACTTTGACCTATTTGCTTTTCATCAGGTCACTCTCATATATTGATAAATGCTAGCAGTTTAAGTTTTTATAAGTATTTCATTCATTAATAGTATTTAGAAATATTTAATTTTGTGATGGAGATTAATTCTTATGGTATAAATAAAAATGATACTTAAAATATTTGCTGGTCTCATTTAAAATTTATAGATTATACTTTTAATGTTTTTAATTAGCAAAATATACATACAGTTATCTTTTTTTCCCATGCCTTCAAGTCCTTGTTGATTCCTGGAACAGCCTTCCAAGATTTTGGAAATGGTTTTCCATTGCCTGCTTCCTAGGGCAAAGACACAGTTACTGGCTCAGCTAGTTTTATGCCTAAGGTGTCTCCCAGTTAATAGCCCAATATCTTGCCACTACCCCAAATTGTCTCTGATAAATCTAGAATCTTCCAAAGCATATTTTAAGCATACTCAATCCACTGATTCTTATCAGTTTTAATGAAGAATTTAAAAAACTGAAGAATTCAAAGTTAAGTTTGAAACATACTCGTTTTGAAATTGCCTATTCTTTAATATCTATCAATAAAAACTAAATAATTTATGGAATTGTATCCTATTATTAATACAGTAGGCTCTCACCATAATATATGCAGCAGCTGTGGTTATATTACACACATATTGAGCATGCTATGATGAATCATTTTTTCAGGTAACACTGAAATTAGAGGAATTATTGTAGCATGAAAACAACTTTTGGGTTGTTTGTGGCTAAGCTACTGTCCTTCAGACATCCATATTTTCTGATAGGAAAATGACTAACAGAGGTTTAACCAGCTCTTTTGACTGCTGGGATGGGGATAAAATCCTAAATCCCCCCCCCCCATTTTCCTTTTTACCTCTGAATGGGAAGATGGGGGTGCATGTCAAGTCTCTTAGGTCCTGTCTGCAATGGTGTTGACCGTAATTTGTTGTTGATTTTAAATTTTTTAATATATGTAAATTAATGTACATGTAAGAGTAATGTAAATTAAGTATCTGTCAGTAAGTGACAGTCTCCCAATATTTTAAGATGGTTGGGTATGTATAAATAGTAGATGCTCCCAGTGTTTACTAGGTAGCTGTAGGGTTTGTTCACTATGCTAAACCATAAGATAGTTGGATTGATTTAATGTAATATGTATACATTATATAGTATGTAAATTGTAATTTATGGCTCAGTACATAGTATATAGTACTCAGTTTTATATAATTCAATAACCCACAGCGAAAACTCAAGTCTTTTATGTTGGAAAGAGAAAGATAGAATACTTACCACTAAAAATTTAGCTTCTAGTGTACTAATGACATCTTTTTCTTACATAGATTATTTTTTGTTTTTCAGGCCAAGACTCATGTGCAAGATATAGAGCAGCGGCTGCAGGGTGTAATAAAAAACAGGAACAGGGTAAAGGGCCTACCATTGTCAATTGAAGGACATGTTCACCATCTTATTCAAGATTCAACTGATGAAAACTTGCTGTGTCAGATGTATCTTGGTTGGGCACCATATATGTGAAATACTGTAATTTGCAGACATTTTTTTTAAAAAAACTTTAGTAAATTCTGCTAATGCAGATCAGTTTATATATAAATATTGTTGTATATAAATATTGTTTCCACTGATACAGTGGAAATTCTGTTTATAGAATTTATTCCAATAAAAATGTTTGACTACAAAATGCATGTTATTCTGTTTATCACAATGCTGTTTCCACAAGCTTAATAATAAAATAATGAGAGGTCTTTGAACTAAGAATATTAAAGAATTATATGAATGACAATATAACATTTTCATTCCATTATCAAATAGTTGTTGCTGTTAGCAAAGTTTTTTCACATTCATTTGGAATCTGACTACCAGAAATTAAACAAATTTTCTGTATCCTCTATTTCAGCACAATTGATAATAGTCTTCTGTGACATTCTTTCAGGTATCTGAAAATTAATGTCAGTCCCTACTAAAGCCTTCAGTTCTAATAGCTAAACATGTCTGGCTCCTTCAATCTGTTCATCAGATTTAAAGATTTTTGTGTCCCTAATATTCTCACTGCCATGTCCCAAATTCATTTGTTTGAATCTTTAAAAAGTGGTAACCAGAGCTGGAAACAATATTTTAGATGAGATATGGTGAACACTGAAGCTAACTATATTATAATAGTCATATGCATTCATCTTTTAACAGTATCATCACTAAGATAAATTATAGAGTCGGGGTTAGAAAGAAATGGGCAATAAATACTTTGTGCAGGTATTATAGATGTGATGTTTGTGTTCCCATGTGCCCCAAAGCACTTAAGAGAGTAAGTCTGAAGCATTGCACAACTGTATTAAAATAAGAATTGGCTTCACTTCCAGTTAAACTAATTTCCTCCAGAATTTCATTTTATAATAATAATAATAATAAAGTTGGAAGGGACCTTGGAGGTCATCGAGTCCATTGTTCTGTCAGGAAGTTTCTCCTTAGTTCTAGGTTGCTTCTCTCCTTCATTAGTTTTCATCCGTTGCTTTTTGTTTTGCCTTCAGGCGCTTTGGAGAATAGTTTGACTCCCTCTTCTTTGTGGCAGCCCCTGAGATATTAGAACACTGCTATCATGTCCCCCCTCATCCTTCTCTTCGTTAAACTAGACATAACCAATTCCAGCAACCTTTCCTTATATGTTTTAGCCTCCAGTCCCCTAATCATCTTTGTTGCTCTTCTCTGTACTCTTTCTAGAGTCTCAGCATCTTTTTTACATCGTGGTGACCAAAACTGGATGCAGTATTCCAAGTGTGGCCTTACCAAGGCATTGTAAAGTATTAATACTTCACGTGATCTTGATTCTATCCCTCTGTTAATGCAGCCCAGCACTGTGTTGGCTTTTTTGGCAGCTGCAACACACTGCTGGCTCATATTTAAGTGATTGTCCACTAAGACCCCAAGATCCCTCTCAAAGTTACTACTATTGAGCAAGGTACCCCCTATACTATACCTGTGCATTTGGTTTTTCTTGCCTAAATGTAGAACCTTACTTTTTTCACCATTGAATTTCATTTTGTTAGATAGCACTCAGTGTTCAAGTCTGTCCAGATCCTCCTGTATCCTAAGCCTGTCTTCTGGAGTGTTGGCTATTCCTGCCAGCTTGGTGTCATCTGCAAATTTAATGATTTCCCCATCTATCCCCTTGTCCAAATCGTTGATGAAGATGTTGAAGAGCACTGGGCCCAGAACAGAGCCCTGGGGCACCCCACTATATACTTCCCTCCATGTAGATGCGGTTCCATTGAGGACCACACACTGAGTACGGCCGCTCAGCCAGCTATGAAACCATCTGGTGGTGATGCTGTCTAACCCACATTTTTCTATCTTATCGGGTAGTAGGTTGTGATCTACTTTATCAAATGCCTTACTGAAGTCCAAGTAAATTATATCCACAGCATTCCTCTGATCCACTAATCTTATCACTTGGTCAAAGAATGCAATAAGGTTTGTCTGGCATGATCTGTTTTTGACAAACCCATGTTGGCTTTTAGTAGTGATTTTGTTTGCCTCTAGGTGTTCGCTGATTTGTTGTTTGATTATCTTTTCCAGAATCTTCCCAGGTACTGAGGTCAGGCTGATAGGTCTATAATTTCCTGATCCATTTTTTTTTCCTTTTTTGAAGATGGGAACTACATCAGCTCTTTTCCAGTCCTCTGGTAGTTCCCCAGTGCTCCAAGATCTTTGAAAAATATAGTTCAGTAGTTCTGAGATCACATCTGCCAGTTCCTTGAGAACCTTGGGGTGTAATCCATCTGGTCCTGGTGATTTGAACTCGTCTAGGCTGGGTGCTCACTTACCATCTTCTTGCCTATCTTAACGTGTTTTCTATACTGTTTTATACCTATTTTTAATAGGTTGGTCTGTTTTTTCCCTTTGTGTAAACACAGATGCAAAAAACGAGTTAAATAGTTCTGCTTTCTTCCTATTGCTTGTCATCTTCTTACCACTTTCACCCACTAATGGACCAATCATTTCCTTCACTTTTTTTCTTGTTTTTTACATGTTGAAAGAAGCTTTTTTTGTTATTTTTTGACTTTGGTTGCAAGCCTTAGTTCATTATGAGCCTTAGCTTTCCTCACTTCATCTTTGCAGGCTCGGGCTATTTGCTGATATTCTGATTTAGTTATGTGCCCCTCTTTCCACTTTCTATACTTGTCCTTTTTATCTTTCAATTTATCAGAGAGTTCTTTATGCAGCCATGCTGGTTTCTTTTGAGAGCTGTTATTTTTCCTCTTTGTTGGTATTGTGCTGGACTGGGCTTTTATTATCTCACTTTTCAAAATTTCCCAAGCTTCTTGAGTTGTTTTCCCCTTAAGGATTCTCATCCATGGAATCCTTCCCAAGCCCTCTCTAAGTTTATTGAAATTAGCTCTCTTGAAGTCCAAGACTCTAGTTTGATTATGTTCTATTGCTTGTGCTTCCATTATGTTGAATTCCAATATTGCACGATCACTACCTCCCAAGGTTCCTGTGGCTTCAACATCCTCTATCATTTCATCTCTGTTAGTGAGAATTAGATCCAAAATGGCTAATCCCCTAGTTCCCTTCTCCACTTTTTGTGAGGCAAAGTTGTCTGCTAGGTTTGTCAGGAATCTGTTTGATCTTCCACTTGGAGCAGAGTTTGTCTCCCAGTTGATGTCAGGGTAGTTAAAGTCCCCCATTACATACCTTAATTAGCTGACTAGCAAAAAGTTCATCTATTTCCTCTGTTTGGTTGGGTGGCCTATAGTATACACCTATGGCAATGTCATTTTTTCTCTTTTATATTGACCCAAATGCATTCGAGACAGTTTTCATCATTGTTGTGCTCTATTTCTGTAGAGATGTAGTTATTTCTTATATAGAAAGCAACTCCACCTCCTCTTTTATTTGGTCTATTTTTTTTAAATAATTTAAATCCCTCTAGCTGTGTGTTCCATTTGTGGGTTTCATCCCACCAAGTTTTCGTAATGGCAACAATGTCATATCTGCCCTCATTTACCTGAATTTCTAGTTCACCCTGTTTGCTGTTCATACTCTGTGCATTGGTGTATAGACATTTGAGTCCTTTATGACCGACCCTGTTTACTTTCTACATAACCTGTGTGGTGCCTGAGTTCCCCTATTGTCTTACCACCTATTTGTCAATTATGTTACTGCACTTAAGATACATTAAAATCCACAGCTGTTTCTAGCTGGTGTCTTTCCCCTGAAATAAGACTCTATAGCCCCATGGAATCAGTGAAAGAGAAAAGGAAGTTAATTCTTTCTCATGTCTCAAAGCATTTCTAAATATTCAGAGGATTTCTGCGCTCCAAATGATCTCTGGAAATCTTCTATTTACCAGACACTCGCAGTGAGCTATTTTAATTGGCCAGCTCTCTTTGCAATGGTTGTAGTTTTGGTTAACACCATCATTATCGATGTATAGATAAAGGACTGATGGGTATGTTGTCCAGAACCCATTTCTCATTTCCAAAGTTAGGACCAGGTCTAATGTGTGGCAGAAATGTAGGTTGAGCCACTGATAAGTCTATAATGCCACTGCAGTTATAAACCCTCAAGTTACCTCTAATCTCAGCAAAAAGAGATTAAAATCAGCCAGTACCAATAGTCTGAGCAAATTCATATCTGTAAAATCAAGCAGCTCAGAGAGGGATGGAGTCATGCCTCTGAGGACTATATAAGAGCAGGAACACCGTAACGTTCCTTGGCTGAACCTCATATGCCAGTGTTCATAATAGCCAGGATTAATCTAGCACACAATTGCCATAATACCTCTATTGCTTGAGATAGGAATAAAGCAAGACATGAGCCTCCTGGACTCATCTTAGTAAGAGGGGCTTATTATTTAGCCGGCTCTTAGCAGCAAATACGAGCAATGCCTTCTCATCCAGAATTGAGTCATCAACAAGCCTGGATTTATTACCAACCTACTATTTAAAAAGCACCAACTTAAACCTGGCATGTCCAGCAATTTGGTTGCCTAACTTGGGTTAAGATTTGGAAGAGGGATTGGAACTAGAAACGAAACAAATTAACAATCTGGCGTCCCCTAGAATTGCCCAGGCACTTTCCTACCCTACTACTCCATGCCCTTTCAGCTACCTCATAACCCACTCTCCCAGGTACCCAATGTTTGTAGAATTCCTTGAAAGAAATTCAGAGACGAGGTTCGGAGTAGCAGAATAAAGTTTCTTTTATTATCAAAGTTGAGTTTAGTAAAAGAAAACGGTTTGCAAAGCGTGGTGAAACTTTAACCATGCACTCACAAGAGTTGCAGGGAAAAGCCACACCTCCTACAGAAGCTAACAGCAGTTATACCCCTCCCTATCTCCTCCTATACCTACGTCAGCTATTCCTGACGTGGCAGGTCACAAACCTATCAGACGACACAATTATCCTACCTTACCTCCTACTTTACCATATATGGGTATTCTTTTGTTTTCTACATGTGGACATTCCATTCCATACCTAGTTCCAGGCACGTACTCAGGTTTTCCCGCACATGCTCAATGAGCCTGTTGCTGAGTAGAAAATTTTAAACTTTTCTAGAACCTTCCCATTCAATTCCCCCATTTCTTATTTGGTCACTAGTTTAATATTTTCTTTTATTTCATTTAACCTACTAGTTTCTTCTTTGGTAGTTTTCATTGGATGTGAAGTATTCATATTTTCCAACAACTGGATTTGGTCCTCAATTTCTTTTAATACCATTATGGACTTAGCATTTTGTTGGGCTTGTAATATACCGTGGACTGAACTGTTTACTAGGTTCTTTATTACTGGAATCAGACAAGGTAAACAGAGCCTGTTTCCAATTTCTGAATATTCCTCCCAAGAACCCTTCATCATCCAATATCCCTGTCCAAGTTTGTACAGGTACATGTGCAATTCTAACCATATCTTTCGTTATCTGGTTAATTACCATGCCTGAATCGTTAATTTGTATACAGCAATTTGTTAAATTAAATTTTCCACAGACACCTCCTTCCTTAGCCAACAAATAATCTAAAGCCAAGCGGTTTTGCATAATATATGTTCTGGACAAAACACTTTCTTTAGCCAACTTAGTTAAAGCCTCAACTGTTCTATTGGTTATAATTTCTACTACTGCTTGTAATCGGATAATTCTGTTTAACATATAAATTGGGGTCCTATACCCCCAACTTCCATCTTGGGCCCATGTAGCTGGATCATAATAAGCAATTATTCGTTCGGGTGGCCATTCATCATCTTTCCAATTCCCAATTTTTAACCCTTCTCTCACTTTAGCCACAGATCGCCTTACCAAATTTCCCACATGTTCATAGGCAGGGACACCCAATAATTGTCTTCTTTGTAATGGCAAGAGGAAGAAAGAGGGTTGTATAGCACCCAGAATACAAGACCCAAACCATCCAGCAGGGAGAATATTATATGCAAATGCTCCGCAGATCCAATATAACCCATCAGGAGTGGTCCAGAGGAGGGTATCGTTTTCAGGATCTTTTAGGAAGGCTAGCTCGGGAATTAAAGATAAAGAGTTGTTAGGGACACTTTGATTCGTTTGTGATATCCAAGTATTGTTTTCCCAGGTATTCAAACAGCGCATGAACCCCATAGGTTTAGTTCTCCCACTATGGTTACTCCTTGAGTAACATATATTGCCCACCAGGTTAATGGACATCCTCCAAGTTTCATTATAGGTGTTCTGGTAAGTGAAATTTCCTTTCCATTTCTCAATTTCAGTATAATTAGCTTCTCTAGCATGCCATGGCCATTCATCTCCCATATTGGTTCCCCCACACACGAAGCAATTTTTCAGCATTAACTTCTGAGCAACCTCTTGGGCTAAAGCGATAAACATATTTTTAGCCTTTGGTGGAACAGGGAGACTATTAAATTTTGCAATCTCTTCCTGATATTCCCAATATACTTTTACTGGCTCTGAAGTTAACTTTGTTGAACTCACTTTTACTATAATATACCCATATGGATCTTTTCCTCTTCCATTTATACCAATACCAAAATAATAAAAATTAGTAGAGGGGGTTTCAGATGCCTTGATTTGTAAGCAAATCCGTGTACACTGTTCTGGCTCACAATCTGTTGATACTGAGGCCATAGACAAGTTGAACCCCTGGGGTCCTTTCCTCCATTCCCAAGGGGTCTTGGTGATATACCAATAAGTGTGACTTGGAGCAAAAGCCACCTGGCCTGTACTCGCAGCAGGCATAGCAACTTGGAATAAATATTTTTCTTCCCTCATATAATCTTTTTCCCACTCAAAGTTACCACACTTCATTCCTTGTCTATTATCATGTCCTTGTCCTATCCTTATAGCTTTACAAGTGTCAAAACACACAGACAGCTTGGTATTTCCTCTTGTGGTATTGTGGGCAACGTATCCTCCCTTAGTTTGGGCTATAGCAAATAACCCTTCTGTTCCAGTAACTCCCCCTTTATATCCATATACATAAATGTTAGCAGTAATTGGACCTACTGCTTTTGGTTCATAGCACTGCATCCCTTGGGCTGTATAACACCTAAAATATTGAGTTTGATTACATACACAAGGTTGCACTTTAGTAGCATTACATTCTGGTTTTAGAGTGTGATATAATAAGGTACTAGTAACTATATTCCCTGGCTTAGTCTTTTTAATACATTCTGTGCACTCTTGGCAGGGTCCGAACTTCGTTGTGGTCTGTTTTATAATAACAGTAGTTCTCATCTTTCTAACAGGAGGGGATAAGGAATGGACAGGCTGATGAGTCTGAACAAGTTCTTCCCATAATACTTCACGCAGCCCTTCCCATTCAGGTTGTAAATACTGACTCCTAGTATTGTTACATAGAAAGTAGAGATAATCAGTGCTTTCCCCTTCTGTGCCACAACCACTGTACCACAAGGCCTTCCCTATCCAATGGCACCTTGGGTCTCCCCTGGTTGCATTTTCACACATCTGGGTAATTCCACTCATCCACTCTCTACTTTGATTTTTACAAGTCCAAGCTGGATCTCTCTGGGTTTGCCTTGGTGTTACTTCCAGAGTCAGATTACATCCATATTGAGTAGTTTTCCAGTATTGGAACTCTCCCTTTTGATGTCACCCACCTTTTCTCCTGACCTACTTGCTGCCAGTTTGGTTGCAACTTAGATTCACACCACCAAATTTTTGGGTTCAAAGATCCAGTTCATGGGGCAGTGTTCACTCTCTTTGTCATTATAACACCGAATTTGTATCCAAGTTTCATTAGGTTCAAAGATTCTAGGCGGCTCAATCCATAATTTCCCCCAATCGCCACTATTGTCATATTCAAAAGGATATAAGTCATTGTCTTTTTAACACCAGTTTCAATGGTTCTTTTTGAAATGCTTTCCATGTTTCCGACTCCTCAAGATTAGCCTTCTTTACTCGGGTATAATGAGTCCAACCCTTTTTCTTTCGTCCAGACTGCTGTTTCAGAGGTCAGCAACACTGGAATGGTCCTTCCCACTTAGGTTGCAGTTTTTCCTCCTTTCACGTTCGGATCAGGATCCACTGTCCCACCTCAAACTTGTGGACAGGAAATTTCAAAGGGGGTGTTTAGATCAGCAAGCCTTGTTTCCTGAGATAAGACAAAGCAGAAAACAGCCCCAGTATCTAATTCTTTATAAACATGTCATTAGTTTTCATATTGTGGAATTTCCTACTTGAGATGATTTAAAATCAACTTGAATGCATTGAAATAGCCTCACCATTAGATGTTATAGAGCATTTTATGTATTTGTCTACATATCATATAACCAACCATATATTAACCATAGAAAAGTATCAATTATCCCTCCCCTAGCCATTTCTTTTATCCGTATTTACAAACACATTGCTTAGTAAAGAGCCAACAAAGGAGCGCTCACCAACTCTGCTTGAGTTTGTTTGCATACAAATCTTTATTTAAAACATAGCTCATTTATAATCCCAAAATTTTCTCAACTCCTTCGTTTTAAACAAGGGTTGAATTACCATTCCTTCAGGTCTCCTAGATATTATGTTTTTATCAGTGTGTCCTGCACACAGACATAAAAACATAAAAATAAAACTACAGTATAGGTGTATTCAAGTTCTTCTCATATTTCATTACTATAAGAATGGGTATTAAATTTCACATCCACCCCACCTTCCTCCCAAAGCAGAATTCCAAGCGGAGAAAAAAGTTAAAATGAGCAGCCCCCCCCCTTTTCTTTCTGTCTCTCACTCTTAAAGCAACACAGCCAGCTGAAAACGAAGGGGGAGGAATAGCTTTCTCTCCTTCACATGAATTTGCCATAAATTCTCTCACATTCTCCATGGAACTCTTCTCATGCAAACACTTGCTAAAACAATAAAACCTGCAGTTTAAATGGGGGAGAAACTCACTCACACACACACACACACATAGAGAGAGAGAGAGAGACAGGATCAGCATATCCATACATTCACTTCCATTCAAACTGCTTGTACAAACACTTTCACATAGGGATATTTCATTTCATACTTTCTCTTGACAAATCAATAACTATTATTATTATTTCAAGGAGCTGTTCAAAAGCCAATGAGCTCCTTTCCCTCCCCTAGTAAAAACTATCCTCTTCTTCCCACACTGAGTAAACTTGCTGTTCTCTCGCGCGTTTAGGGCAATTTTTTTTTTTTTTTTTAAAAGTGGCCCTTCATTCCACATCCAAAGCATGTTGTCTCCTTATTCTGGTATCCACCTTGAAATCCTCCAAATCCCCTTCCTCTACTCCCATTAACATACTGGTTCCTTTCATCCCCCCTATATCTTGTCTCAAAGGGACTCTTCTTATCCCCAAACTCTCTTCTAGGAGGTTTTTCCTGCTTCATTACTTGCTGTTCTGTTGCTACCATCATCTGTCACCCAAATTAGCACATAATCTAATTCATTATCTAAACTCTTACATTTCTTTTTCTTCACATAGTTATATAAATTGTGACACTGAAAATAATCTGTGGAGCCATTCCTTGGCCACTCCACATTATCGTCCTCCCACCAAACAAAACAACATAAATTGACCATATCTTCTTTATTCAACCCCAACCTCAAAATCTCCCGGTTATAGGGCGGGGATCCCCATCCAGCCAATATTTTGCCCAAAGGGCCATTCGGGTCAATTTTAAGTTTGGGGTTTTTACGGATCCTTTTAACACACTTTTTCCCCGGATTGGTCGACCCTGTATTGCCCCCCATTTCTTTTATGGGTGCTCAGCCTATCTTGAGTATGTGCGCCTGTGTCCCTCCCAGCAACTCCTTCCAGTTCCACACGTCACCGTCTCCGGATATTCAATAATATCCCCCTCACTCACTCCGTCCTGCAGACCTCCCCGAGGTCCCTCAAAAGGACTTCCACCCGGCCCCGTTGCCAGTTCTCACATCCACACACTCTATCCCGACCGCCCTGGACTCTTGTGTTCTGGTGTTTTCAAACCAGTACTCACCAGGGTCTGCGCGCAGATGTTACCCGGTCTGTCTTCAGGCTGTTCCGCACTTTATTCACCCTTCTCCTAATACTCGTCTTTATTAAAATTTTACGGGTTTTCCAAGAGCTCCGCAGTCCTCTGGGTGGTTCCCCTCCTTTCAAAAGGAAAGGGGTGCACCTAAGGAGGACCCCTCAGAGTCCCAGCGCAGATTGGATCCCGGTCGAGCCCCCAATTTGTTTGTAGAATTCCTTGAAAGAAATTCAGAGACGAGGTTCGGAGTAGCAGAATAAAGTTTCTTTTATTATCAAAGTTGAGTTTAGTAAAAGAAAACGGTTTGCAAAGCGTGGTGAAACTTTAACCATGCACTCACAAGAGTTGCAGGGAAAAGCCACACCTCCTACAGAAGCTAACAGCAGTTATACCCCTCCCTATCTCCTCCTATACCTACGTCAGCTATTCCTGACGTGGCAGGTCACAAACCTATCAGACGACACAATTATCCTACCTTACCTCCTACTTTACCATATATGGGTATTCTTTTGTTTTCTACATGTGGACATTCCATTCCATACCTAGTTCCAGGCACGTACTCAGGTTTTCCCGCACATGCTCAATGAGCCTGTTGCTGAGTAGAAAATTTTAAACTTTTCTAGAACCTTCCCATTCACCAATAACCAGTTACATGACACTCAACACCCAACCAGAGTCAGATAGTTGTGAAAACACCCATTTTCCCATCAGTTCAATAGTACAGCAACCAGCCTCACCTCTCCTGCTTCTTCTCTACCAATCCCTCCCCCAGCTAGGGCCAGAAAGACCCTCCCATTTCTACCTTCCTCTACTTGCCAACTTCATATCTAGTATACTATATATTGATTGCTGCTAGTTAGGTGCCGATTTCCTGGCATATTAAGAGAAGAACGCTTAAATGTTTCATCCCAAATCCATTTCCTATTTAGTTTGATTTTATCTATTCGCTCCCTTGATGCTGGTCGTCCTTTCATTCCACTTTTTCCCAGTCCTATTATGGACTTTTCAAGGGAATACTTTTAAAACAGTCCTCTGTCCTCCTGTCTACTGGCAGCGTAGGAACCGAAAAAGTTACTTTCGCCTCTTTTTCTCTTCCATCACCTGCCACCATCGTAACAATGGGAAACTTCGGGCGACACAGGATGATACCAAACCTGCAATTCTCATGACGTCCGATAAGAAGCGTGCGCAGTCGCTGCCAGCCGCCTTTAATTTCCGACGCCGAGTCGTCCGTTCTGTTGAGGCCCGCTCTATGGTTTGGGGCCTTGGCGGAAGGAAGCGTTTTGCCCAAGAGGGAAGGTGGCAAAGGAGATTGTTTAGGTCCGAGTGAGCTGCGGGAGATAGCTAAGAGAAAGGGCAGAAGCCGGCCGCTATGGGGGTGCCGAAGTTTTATCGGTGGGTCTCGGAGCGGTATCCTTGCCTCAGTCAGGTGGTGAAGGAGCACCAGGTGAGCAGCTGTGGCTTGCGCTTCCCTGTTCTGGAGAGGGAAGCTGAGAGGCTGCCCAGTCTTCGCACCGGGGCGATTATCTTTTTTTCCTCGTGAGGGGCCTCTAGTGTGACGGACACGTCTGGCAATAAAGCCGCGCCTGCCTCTGGAATTGTTGCGCGGATCCCCACCTGGAAAGCTCTGTGGTGGAGTTACCATTTTGGAGTCTTTCTTTTTTTGGCCCGGCTAAGAATTTTAGGCCGCTTAATCTTTTTTTCAGGGGAGGGGAAATTGGAGAACAGGAATGTGCCCGAGAGAAAAGCTACAAGTTTCCTAACTGACCTTTAACCGAGAATGTCAGCTGCTGTTTCTCATTTAGAAACAAACCCGAGTCTGGAAAGAGTTTTATGAAACTCCGAGCGACGTTGTAGTTTCATTTTGTGTGGAAAGCCGCGGAGAAGAGAGTGGCTTATTTGTAGCTGTCTGGAGCCTGGCAATTTATTTTCAGTTCTGCTTCATGATGTAGTAGAAAAACCTCTCCACATCATTAGAAATATTCTTTTTCCTTTTTAGCCCAAAGAGATTACATCTACTCTTATTAGTATTGTTTTAAAATTTAAATCGGATATATACATCGCATCCTGGTGTACTTTATCTTTTTAATAGAGTCAAGGAAGAACATGAGTAGATTGATGGAAATGTGCGATATGTTGGGAAAATGTAGCATTTCTCGTGTCTATTACATTTAAAAATGCAATACAGTTTCTTTTATACTGGCCAACAACTGAAAGACATACAAAGAATTACAAAGAATAATAATAGAAGTGATTATGCTGAGAAAGAGGGAAACAATACTATAGTCCTAACTAGCACAATTACACAAATAATCATATGAAATTCCTATTGACCCACAGTTTAGGAACAGTTTGCATTGAGTATAAGCCATAATACTATTAATTGATTTTGGCTTAAGAGTACTGTGTGAATTTAAGTGCAGTATCATAAATTGCAATATTATCAGTTATTACTTGCTTTGTAGCTTGACATTCTTTTCCTGAGGGCATTTCAGTTAAACAGTCCTGTTTTAAATCAATATAAAATGCTAAATTAAAGATAGTGCACTTTATTTCAGAGAAATATTGTTTCTAAAATAGCCATTGTAGTTTGTAACATGATTTTTATACACCCCTAGTGCTAGTAGATAATTAGTTTACATATTCATTTTTGTCAGTTTTATTATGCCAATACAGAATAAAAATAATGTTGAATTTCTGGATAAAAATTCTTTTTAAAAGTACAGTTCTAAATGGAAATATTGTGCAGACTTATTTTGCTTTTTTTCTATTGATTTTCATTCAAGTACAGGTAGTTCTTGATTTATAACAGTTCACTTATTGACCGTTCAAAGTTACAATGACACTGAAAAAAGTTACACAGTTATGACTGTTGTAGCATCCCCACGGTCATGTGATTTAGGTTCGGATGCTTGACAATTGACTCAGATTTATGATAATTGCAGTGTCCTTGACACTCTTTCACAAGGCCCTGAAGGCCTGGGCTTGCCAACTAGTATGGGAAACCCAAAGTGGGATGGAGCCCATTAAGTGGTTTGTTGTTGCTTGGGAGAGTGGGGGTTATTGTTTTTACTCTTTTTATATTAGGTTTTTTTTATTGTTTGTAAGATACCTGGGGTCACTCAAAGTGAGTGAGCAGCCGTATAAATAAATAAATAAATAAATAAATAAATAAATAAATAAATAAATATGGACCTATGTAATGCCCTTTATAAAAGTTTATGGCATTATTAAAATATGAAAGTTTAGAATTAAAGCTAATGTAATCACTACAGAATCATTGTTAATGTTAAAAAGACTTCCTTATTTTTAGCAGTTTATGAATTTTATTTTTAATCTGAAAACTTTCATGGAAGACAGGATATATGTGTCTATGGAATTTATGTGACCTCTTATAAGCAGAGTATGTTGAATATTAGCATATGTGTTTTCCAAATATATAAAATGAAATTAGATAATGCAAGGTACAATTTTTGTAAAAGAAATATAACAAAACTTGTCTTTATAAAACAACTTCTATATTTAATGTGTTTCCTAGATTCCAGAATTTGACAATTTATATTTGGACATGAATGGCATTATTCATCAATGTTCACATCCCAATGATGATGATGTTCATTTTCGAATCTCTGAAGATAAGATCTTTGCTGATATATTTCACTATTTAGAAGTTTTGTTTCGCATTATTAAACCAAGAAAAGTTTTTTTTATGGCAGTTGATGGAGTTGCTCCAAGAGCAAAAATGAACCAGCAACGTGGCAGACGTTTTAGGTATGTACGTAAAATGGGTTTTTGATTTATTGTTTGTTTTCTCTATTTTCTTTGTACTTCCTGCATATTGGATATAATATGCTTGTTTCTTCATATCTCTTATGATTATTCATAGGAGTGAATGTAGGATTGCTCATTCGAAGCTATTTTCTTTTTATCTGGAAAAACTATGGAACTCTAGAAATGTTTCCTGCTCTTGGTAACAAACTGACTTCCATGACCATTGGTCCAAAGGGAAACCCAAGAGGGAATAAGTGGTGCTGGCTTCAAACCAATCATTCTTACTGAAGGGAAGCCATGTGGGGAGACTGAACAGAGGCGGTCCTTGCTTACTGACTATTGAACTCAGTCTGGGATGTTCAAAGTTATAGTAATGCTGAAAAATTAGACTTACAACTGGTCTTCAAAGTTGCTACCATTGCAGTCACGTGATCATAATGCAGTTGCTTGGTAAGGTGTGCATTTACAAGAGGTGCACAGTCACATGATCCCCATTTGCAAACTTCACAGCCAGCTTTTGACAAGTGAAATCAATGGGGAATCCGGCAGGAAGTTGCAAGTTGTAGTCATATGACATCATATTTTATGACCTGCAATGATTCACTTAATGCAGGGGTGTAAAACTGCCGGCCCACGGGCTGCTTGCATCATATGGAGGCTGCGCCCACCCCAGCTCCGGCAATGCAAAAAAAGTCATGATATGTCGCGACACATCACGTGATGCAGCGACTTTGACATCTATGACTTAATGACTGCATATGTCTGCATGGGCATGTGACATTTCAGTTTGCAACTACACTGAATCATCAAGTATTTTCATCCAGTCATTTTTCATGTTTTATTATTGTGTTAGAGTATGCACTTTTTTAGAATTTCATGGCCAACTTTCCAAAATGCAGGTTAGGAAAATGGAAACCTGATATAGTTTAATTTATGTTATTGTCTGAATAAAACCAGTTTCATTTATTAAATACAATTAGTGTATAATTATGTCCTAATTATATGTTAAATTCTGCTATATGTTATATTAGAATGACAATTTCAGATTTCTGGGGATGCATACACTTCTGAACTTTCAAAATAGTTGTGCCTTTATAAACTGTGGTATGCCTTTCTTAGTCTAATATAGGAAAGCGGGTAGATTGTCTATTTCGTCTTTGTCAGAAAGATTCTTTAAGTGTTTTCATCAGATAGCTGCTAAGCAATCTCCAGGATTGCTCTCAATTCAGGGGGAGATGTTGGACTTGTTTCACAACTGCTTGGATGATCTTATCTGTCCATAGATTCAGTGTTGCCAATAATATAATAATAGAAGTTGCTTAAAAATGCAGCTAAGAAAATAAACCCAAACTATTTTCCAGAGAACCTAGGATCAGAAGTAATAACATTAGGAAACACTTCCTAACGATAAGATCTTCCTTTAGAGGTTGTGGGTGCTTTTGTTTCAGTAGCTTTTAAAGAGATCCTCTCGTAAGTGGTTTAAATTATTTTCTTACTCATTGCAGGGAGTTGAACTAAATAACTTTTGTGGTCTCTTCCAACTTTATAGAAAAGTTATCACAACTTAGGCTTATTCAGTTCTATAGAAGATTAACAAAACTCTTGTGACTTAGATTGTGTTTATTCTAGGGGTTCTCAACCCCCAGTCCAAGTAAGCAGTGGGCAAGCGTGTGAGCACGCGAAGCTCCATTTGCACAGGCATTGGGCATGCACACAAAACCATCCCCTCTTCCCTGCTTCTACTGCCGGTCTGCAAAGCTGGAAAGGTTGGGGACCACTGTTCTATTCCATGCAACTTTATAGCTATACAGTAATGAAAATTAAATAATATAAAACTTTCATTAAATTTATTTTGCTAATGAAACTATATATGTGAGAAAGTGTTGGCATGGGTATTCTGCCTGCAAAGACTATCTGCAATCTGAAGATATTTCTACCATAATCTCTACAGAATTGTTGTGAGATTGTAATACATATGTAGCTATCAGATTATTTCAGCACTAAAGTACAAAGTGTTGTTATAGGTCAGCAAGGGAAGCAGAAGACAAAATTAAGAAGGCGTTAGAAAAAGGAGAAACTCTTCCAACTGAATCCAGATTTGATTCTAATTGCATTACACCAGGTAGGGATTTTTGTTATTTTGCTACATTATTTTGAACTTCTTCATTTTGTATTTCTTATTTTTATGTGATTTTCAAATATATCAGCCGCAGAAATCAAACTAAACATTTACAGAATGCCCTCTCTCCTACCCCTATTCTCATATCATAGTATTAAAGATACAACATGAATTGCAGGCTATATTTTATTCTTATTCATTCTTTACTGTTTCTTCTGTTCAATTAAGTACTTCCATCTTACATTAAAACCAATTAATAAACGATTTCCCAATTTTACACATATATGGATTCTGTCTGTTTCTGAATGATCTGAAAGTTTTATACTCCACCATTACGTTCTGTCTGACTAAACTTATTTTTTTCTGACTAAGGAGATTTCTAATGGAGGAGATGTAGTCCCAGGTTTGTGAGGCTGTATTTCCTGAAATCAGAAAACAGTTGAAATAATGTAATAGAGATGTTTATGTTTAACCTCAAAATTTGTTTTATACTTGTGTACATGTTTAACATAATTTCCAATATTAGTGCTGTTGAAAATTGTGAAATCTTTTTTAAAGAAATACATGTTTCCATGATACTTGAAAAAATATTTTTGAGATTTTAGTGAATGAGTGTGTAACTTTTAGATTTCTGTTATTAGGGACAGAATTCATGGCCAGGTTGCACGAACACCTGAAGTATTTTGTAAATATGAAGATTTCCACAGACAAATCTTGGCAAGGCATAACTGTCTACTTATCAGGCCATGAGGTTATTTTTTACTTTTATAACACTTCTTAAATTAATAGTTATTAATTCAACATTTATTAATTTGTTTTTTCTTTTCATTCAGACACCAGGAGAAGGAGAACATAAAATTATGGAATTTATTAGATCAGAAAAAGCAAAGCCTGACCATGATCCAAACACAAGGCACTGTCTCTATGGTTTAGATGCTGACTTGGTACGTTTACATGTAAACATGATTTACTTAAAAACAAATAAGATTCTTGACTATAAATGCCAATAGTAATGGTAAAAGAATCTCTTTAGACTGCAAAGATTTTTTTACACACAAGATTCTTACTGGTTTGCCTTATGTTTTGTAGGGTTGTATGCATTATGCAAGCAGTTTGTTTTGTAGTATGCTATCCATTGTGGAAAGGGGCAATGTTATTCTCATGGATGTCAATGAGATATTTTGATATCGGTATAATATGCTGCTAGAATAACTCACTATTGATCATTTTTAAATGATTGATTCTATTAAATTACTTTTTTTAATAGATAATACTTGGGCTGACAAGTCATGAGCCACACTTCTCCCTTTTAAGAGAAGAGGTCAGGTTTGGTGGCAAAAAATCACAAAGGTAATCTGCTGCAAAAATTGTTAAAATGACAGCAAAGGAAGTTAAACAAAATTGCTAAATAACCAAAAACACTGTATTTATTCAGTGTTAAACATTCACATTTTAATCTATGAAATGTAACATTTTAATTAGCTTACTGAACTGTATTAATAATTTACAGAGCAAGTGCCCCAGAAGAAACCACTTTTCATCTTTTGCACTTGTCATTAATGAGAGAATATATTGACTATGAATTTTCACCAGTTAAAGTAAGTATGAGTGGACTTGCTAAAGGTTATTGAATGTTGCTAGAGGTTTACACTTTTCATTAATTAATTATTTGTGTCAACATTTATCAGGACAAGATTTCGTTTCCATATGAAATTGAAAGAATAATAGATGACTGGATTTTAATGGGCTTTCTTGTTGGAAATGATTTTATTCCTCATCTACCTCATTTTCATATTAACCATGATGCATTGCCGCTGCTTTATAGGACATACATGACTACATTGCCTGAACTTGGAGGTAAGCTATCTCACATAGTTACTGCAAGATGGTCTTGCAGTAGGCCCTGCTAGAGAGTAAAAGATAGAATGGGAAAGAAAATAATTATCATAGTCTGTACTCATGCTGGTAAATGCATTTTTTCCTTCCATTATGTAGATTGGGTCCTGTAGAAAATACTGGTAGCCCTTGACTGACTATCATATTTGGCTCTGAAATCTTGATTGTCGGGCAAAGGGGACATTAAACGGCATGCCAGTGTGACCCCTTCACTCAACAATTATAATCCCAGCATTCCCAAGTTGTCGTTAAGCAAGTGCCTCAGGGGATAGAGGAGTCTCTGGTAGGCTTGGCACAGACTACACATGAGCTGGAATGGTGGCTGCAGTGTGGTTCAAAGCTGCAGTTGCCCCATCCTGGTCCTGCATTTATTGGCAGAAGTGCCTGGCTTGGGCCTAAAGCAGAGGTCCGGAGCCTAGAGCAGTTTTGACCAGCTGCCACTTCTCTAGGTCTATACATCGCTGAGGAAAGCCACTTAATTCCCTACACCCATTTCCCCTCTGATCTAGTCTCCCTGCATAGTGGCACGTGACTGTAGTGCTTGGCATGAGCCTAAAATAAAGAACTGGCTCTGAGTCAGTTTTGGTAAAGAAGGTCTGGTGTGACAAGCTTTGGATAGGCTCTCAGGCCTTTCAACAAGAGTAGAAAAGTACCTGAAGGTCAGCGGTATTAGGCAAAGACTACCTGTAAGGAAGCTGGCCTTAAGGAACATAAGCATGTTGCCAAGGCAAAAAGAAAAAAAAAATAAAACATTAAGTTCAAAACATCCAGATAATACTGGAAGCGGCTCAAATAGGCACTTAACTAATTCACTTAACTTTAAGAAGGAAGAACACCAACTTTGATGATTCTGCTGGTATATAGCTAGTCTCAATAAAAGTAAAAAGCCTTCTTGTGGAGCTGATTTTTTTTGACCTGGTCTACCTAGTAAATAATGATTTGCATTCACTTGTATTTCACTGGCACTGGAGGAGAAAGTGATATTGTGCCCCTTTTAACAATACCTCCCATGCTTTTCCAATCTGATCTAAATAAGAGTGGAGGGCTGCAGTGAAAAAAAGGCATCTGTGTTTATTAGTATGCTACCCCCATTCTTCAAATAGAAGTCCCACAATTCATTGAACAGAAGGAATGTATAGATCATTTTTTTTAATAGTATCGGGCTGGAAACACAGCTCATAGTTGTAAATATAAATCATTTTTTTGTTTCTTAGGTTATATAAATGAAAGTGGGCACCTCAACTTGCTCCGTTTTGAGAAATATCTTATAAAATTGTCAGATGTAAGTATGTATTCTTTGTACTGCATAAAATTAAAGCAATAGCATTAGAATTCATTAAGAAAGGAACTTCTCAACTCAACTCTTGAAAAAGTTTTGGTTAAGTATTTTTATAATATCTGCCTAATTGCTATCTATGGTGCTTTATACATTTCCGAGCTGCACTAGAATCTGACTGAACTCATTCTGATATTTCATGCCTAGAACCCTCTCTCTTTTAGCTTAAGTGTAATCCAGAAAGAGGAGTCCAAATGACACCTTGTGTTAGGTGAGTGATCTGCAAGTATTCAGGGGATCAGTCTTGATGGAAAATAATAGTATTTAAGCCAGGAGGAGTAAATCAGTGCCCTCAGCTCAATTTTTGGCTAACCTGCTTCCACCTGGAGGGATGCATTAGCTGTGCCTCTGAGTACCTGAAACAATATTTTCAAGAACTGTTTGTTAAATCTCTAGTAGCCTATAATGTGGCACCAGTTGAACACCATTGAGTATTTGAACCATGGAAACAAAGTTTCAGAGCTGCTAGTATGCAATACCTATCCTTTGTCCAAGTGAATTTCATAATGGCTGCTGTACTTTTTGTGCTTCTGAAGAGACATAACCAATATGGGCCTTCCAAGCATCAATATTCTGGAACACTACCCCCAAATATGTAAAATCCTTCACCTTGCCTTTTTTTGTATTAACCATTTAACACTTGTAGGTTTTGTAGCACAACCCACCACTTTGTTTTTTTAATTTGATAAGCAGAGATTATGTTACCAATTATTTTATTATCTGTAAACCACTAAGAGCCCAAGAAGATTGAGGTAATAGATAAATTTCACAATAAATGAACAAACATTTGATCACAATTGGCCCTTACAGAAACTGAAATATTAGCCTCTTAACAATTGTTTCTAGAAAGTTTGAAGTACCATCTTCATCGTGTATGAAGCAGGCCTGTTTGCAAGATTTTTTTCCTATGTTAATTACTTACCCAATAAAGTATGTTCAGCTCAAAGGAGAACCCTTATACTTGTATGATTTAATGTTTGTCATCCACATTAAGGAAAATTCCATAATTCTCCTGTGGAATAGCAACTATCTATCTGGATGAATAGAACATGCCTGCATTGCCTCTTTTAAGGCATAGCCTTGTTAGCTTGGAGGAAAATGCTCTCTTTTGAGCTGACATATAATTTGAGATTTCCACAAAGGTTACCATAATTCTTTTGATTACCTTTCTATACTTAATAGTGTAACTATTTTGTTTGCTTCATCTACTGTCTTATGATTTTTTTACTATACTCTTTTTACATATAGTATTTGATTAACTATATGTGGGCCTTTCTGTTTTTAAACTTTGACTGTAAAACAGGTTTTAAAGAAGAGAAGAAAATTGAGGGGAAAATAGGCATTCAAATCAAAATATATCTTTTTTGATACTTGACCTAGAAAGATAAAAACCTGCCTGACATTGATTCAGTTGATTTTCCAATTACTCATTGGGTAGTTATATTGTGAATCTACAGAATTCTAGAGCTTCTGTTTTTGTATGTTGGCAAGACTGATGGCTTGTTCTTCTTTCCCTTTATATTAATAGTTTGATCGTGAACACTTCAGTGAAATCTTTGTAGATCTAAAATGGTTTGAAAGCAAAGTTGGTAATAAATATTTAAATGAAGCAGCCGGTATTGCAGCTGAAGAGTCAAAAAAACAAAAAAATCTAAAGGTTAGTATTTTGAGATAATCTATAGAAAGAAATCACTCTTATTGTTTTTTAAATGGGAAATTAATGTTCAATGCTTACTACATGTAATGATGTTTACTATATGTATTCCTAAATATATACAAGTGGCCCTTAGGACACCAAGAGAAATGCCTTGAGCAAATTTGCTGAAAATACATCCTTAGGGATTAAGGAAGAGATTATGCATTATGACCAAAAGACTAAATTAACCAATGAAGCAAATTTCCATTCAATGTTAAATGTTGCTAAGTGATGAGAAATTTGAGATTCTGAACTTAGGAAAAAACAGATGTACAGATAAAAACAAGAATCTAGAATAGAAGTACTTCTGAGAAGCATCTGGAAATCTTGATAGATCATAGATTAAACATGAGCCAGTAATGTGCTGCAGCTGCCAAAAAAGTTAATGCAGTTTTGGACTGCATTAGCTGGTATAGGGTTAAGATCACAGGAAGTACTACCATCCCAATGAGATCATCCCTGGAATACAGTTTCCAGTTCTGGTCTCAACCACGCAAAAAGAATGCTGTGGCACTGGAAAAGGTGCAGAGAAGAGTGACGTTGATGGTAAGGAGCTTGGAGGCTCAGTCCTGTAAGGAATGCTTAAAGCAGACATGTCAAACTGCCAGCCCACGGGCCAGATGCATCACACCAAAACCACGCCCACCCCATTGCTGGTAATGGGAAAAAAGTCACGATACGTCACACGACATCACGTGATGTCGCAAGTTTGACATGCCTGGCTTAAAGGACTTTGTTATGTTTGGCTTAAAGAAGAAGAGACTGGGGAGATATGATAGCTTTAATACATAAAGGGATGTTGCATATATGGATTTATTTTCCATAGCATCCCTGAGTAAGACTAAAAACAGTGCATGGAAGCTTAGCAGGAAAGATTGATATAAGGAATATTCTGATTACAAGAGCTATTGTGCAGTGGAACAGCCTGGCTTCTGAAGTTGTGAATTCTCCATCACTATAAAGGTTTTCAAAAAAAGACTAGAAAACCATTTGTCCAGGATGCATAAGTATTCATGCATTGGACAAGGGATTGAATTAAATGATTTTTGAGGTCCCTTCCAACTTTATGGTTCTATAATTTATTCTCATTAAATACAAAGTGATATTTACTAAACTCTTTAAGGTTTATGTATCAGGCTTATCCAGTTGTTTTATAATTGACTGTGCATTTAGATAACAATTTTGGCAAGGTGATAGAGTGGTTTTCATTCTCACCTATTCTTTAGCATTTCCTCCTGAGGAAGACACTTAAGTATATTTTTAGGGGACCTAGTAACTACCAGGAGAAAATTAAAAGCTGAAGTTTACCCATATGATATTGGATTTTGCTTTTTTTCCCCTTAAATTAGCAAAGTCTTGAATTTCATTGCTTTGTATTAGTGGGGTCTTGTATTTTTGTAATTGTTTATTTTAGTTTCAGCTGCCTGCTTATGTCAATTTAAATTGTTTTAATAATTTTTACTAATTTTTTAGAGGGGGATATTATAAATTGCTCTGTTTTTCTTCAAGAACTCCAAATTGGCTCTGGAGGTAACCCAACCATCAGAAGCAATTTGTGAGATGTCCAGTGATGTATTGAAAGTGCTGTTATTTAGACTTTTCCTTTCTGTAGCATTATGGTATTAATACTACTTTGAATTTCAACAGGCTCAGGAAAATGCTATATGCTTGGATGCTTTAGAGAAAACTGACAGTGAAAATGTAGAAGCTTCAAAAAGTAAGTTCAGAAATACTGTTCATATTTTGACCTATAGTCTATGCAGGACAGGTTACAATTGTTTTGAATGTATTGCTTTATACAAACTTTTGTACTTGTTTCTTGAATTTCTGCAAAACTTAATATAGAAGATTATTCTCACATGGCAAGCAGAGCTATGTAGTTTATATTAACTTCTAATGTATGTTAAATAAGTTCCATATATTTGCCTATGTTTTGCTGCCAGTTAGGTATTTTATATGTAGATATAAATATAAGTATAGTTTATATTAACTACCTGCTACCAGTGGAAAAAAGTTTCACTGTATTAAGCCTCTTATTAGGATTTGGTACACTCCAGGAACACTAAAATTTACAAAACTCTTTTCTGTGCTTTTATTTTATCCATAATTTCATATTAGACGTTTTATTGACATTTTTCTGATGAAATACTTGAAGATTTTTCAGGTATTTTACATAGTGTATGTGTCATGCTCAGTTGATTGAAGAAAATTATTTTTCCAATTCAAAACCAGTAAATTCACATTTGGTACAATAGTGGTACTGCAATATGCATTGCTTATGTGCTTTTCTGAGTTAGCTAATTAACTACTGTGGTAAACATAATACTGCTGAAGGTGGACATTATATAGCCTGAATTAACAGAGCTCTTTATATTTTGACACATTTAATGTATACCATGTCAATTTTAAAAACTAATGCTGACTGCAGAGTTTTTGGCAGATAAGTAAGTTTCAATATCTAATAGTATGGACAGTGTTAATAATTGTTAAATAACGAGTATTATTCTATTTTGTGTCTCTTAGTAGCATTAGAAGATGAACTGGAAGATGATAGCTTGTTTGAAGCAGAATTTAGACAATACAAACGAACATATTATATGACAAAGATGGGCATAGAAGTTGTTTCAGAGTAAGTGTTAGCACTAAAGTATTATAAACTTTTGCTGTGAAAAACTTGCCAAAGTGCTGTAATATCTCAGCCCCTTGATGGACATAGTTGCTTAGCTATTTTTAAATGCACAGCTTCTTACTTCTGTCCATCATGTATGTATTTGTGGCTTTTTTTTTAGTGACTTTCTGGCTGACCAGGCAAAATGTTATGTTCAAGCAATACAGTGGATATTGCATTATTACTACCATGGTGTTCAATCCTGGAGCTGGTAAGCTAATTATTACAAAAGAAATTATAGATCAGTTTATATATTTTAGGTTAATTTTTTACACTAAAAGACCCAAGAAAACCCTTCTAGTTCTTTCTCAACCTCTATCTCACTCTCAGAATTATGTTACTCAAATTATGTCACTCAAATGACATGTTTTGCAGATGTCATTTTCTACCTTCAGCTTTTTGATTGAATAAGCTCAAAATACTGATTTTTCATACATCTAAGCACTTTGAAGAACTGAAATAATATATTATTTCCTTCTAGGTACTACCCTTTCCATTATGCACCTTATCTCTCAGATATTTGCAATATCAATGAACTTAAGATTAATTTAGATTTAGGAAAACCATTCATGCCATTTGAACAACTTCTTGCAGTACTGCCTGCAGCCAGCAAGGATTTATTACCGAAATGTTATCAGGTAGGTTGCAATATTTTGATAAGGTGTGCATTTGTATTGGTAAATTCCTTCATTTATACTCATGTGAAAAGTAACTATACTTTTGAAATGTTTGACTTTTTTGGAATATTTCAACATGCAGTTATTTGATCTTCATTTTAACATTATTGATAGATAAAAGTTATATAACAAATACCATGTAGCATTTATATTTTATATTTCATTATGTAATTTAAATATAAATGCAAATTTCGCATCTGGAATAAGCAAGTACACTCTTGGCTTGTTTTACCCTTTGGTAGAAACAACCTTAAGTAAATATTTATCAGAGCAGCCTACCAATCTCTAACATTGACTGGGAGGAATTTTTTCCCACTTTTCCATGCAGTGTTTATGTTGTTTGAAGGGTTTCTTGTATGTAAAGCCCATTTCAAGTCGTATCACAGCATCTTGGTGGGATTTACATCCAAGCACTGACTTTGCCTTTCCAAACCCCCCCCCCCATTTTCTCTTTGTTTTCCAATCATTTCTTGGTGGATTTACTGGAATGTTTAAGATCAGTGTTATTTACAAGGTTCACTTTCAGTCGATCCTTAGTCTTCTGACAGATGATTTTGTATTATCTTCAAGCACCCTCCAATACAATGAAGAATTCATAGTGGGTTTTATGATGGTAAGCTCGTCTGATGCAGCAAAATAGCCCCAAACTATACCATTTCCACTACAATTGGTATCAGGTTCTTCTGGTGAAATGCTGTGTTTGATCAGTAATATGGCAAAATAATTTCATTTTACTTTACTTGTTCAGAACATTGTTCCAGAAGTTCCAGTCTTTGCCTAAGTGTTCATGAGCAGATTTTGGTCTTGCCCTGATTTTCTTTTTGAACAGCAAAGGTTTCCTTCTGGCACACTTGCCACGTAGATCTAATTTGTGTAGCTTCTTTCTAGTGGTAGACTCATACCCTTTGACATGAGTAGTGATGAGAGCTACCTCTAGGTCATGAATCAATTTCTGGGGTTCTTAGCATCTTGTTTCAGTATCTTGCATTCTACTTTTTGCCTGAACTTTCTGGGACAGTTTAGCCTGGACAAGTTGACATTTGTTTGAAATCTTTTCGTTTGTAGATGAAACAAGTGGAACCATTCTAGACAGTGGAATTGTTAATGTCCACTTGTTTGGCAATCTTTTAAAATGCCTTCCCAGATTCATAGGCATCTATAATCCTTCTGAAGACCTCAGAGAGCTCTTTTGATGCAAAACATAATGATACCACACATTTCAAAAAAGAACAAATCAAACTAAATGTCTGAGGTTTAAATAAGACATGTTCCTCCCAGATCCTCTTTAATGACATTCTATTCATTTGCACCTGATCTAATTAATTTACACTAATTTTAGGTATTTGAGGTTGTGATAAATGTAGAGGTATACTTGCTTTTTCCATATGCAAAATTTGCATTTAGGTTTATTTAAATTACCCACTGGAGTACAAAATATAAATTATGCATGATGTTTGTTATATTGTATGTCCCTTACCAATATTGTTGAAATGAAAGATCAAATATCTACATATTGAAATATCTTGAAAAAGTAAAAAGTTTCAATGAGATATACTTACTTTTTCACATTGTATATAGGCATACTAGTTCAGTGCTATTAATACTTAATTGATCCATATTTTGATTTGTTTGGCATTTCTGCCATATACATTTAATTTTTTATATTCGTCCTGTTTAATATGTTTAAATAATATGAATTTTCCTTTCCTATCTCTCAGCATTTAATGACTAGTGAAGAGTCTCCCATTATTGAATATTATCCCACAGAATTTAAAACTGATTTAAATGGAAAGCAACAAGAATGGGAAGCTGTAGTTTTAATCCCATTTATTGATGAGGTGAGAGCTTTATTATTTTTATTGTTATTATTTATCACATATTTCACCAGTTTTAAAAGATAATAGAAATGTGTCTTCTTGTTCTTATACCTCTCCCAAATATGCTCCTTATTTGGTATTTTCCTGTTCATTACCAATTTATCTCAGCAGATCTTAAAATTGAATGTTATTTCTTTATAAATCAGTGGAACAAGTTAACTACAAGGCCACATGCCAGGTATCTATAAATATGCTAATCTAAATTTATGCTAATTTGTCCGGCTGAAATCCATGACTATTAAATTAAAATCATTGTGGTATTAATGAGATTTATTCTGGTACAGCAATCTATAAATCTCATTAATACCACAATGATTTTAATTTAATAGTCATGGATTTCAGCCGGACAAATTAGCATAAATTTAGATTAACATATTTATAGATACCTGGCATGTGGCCTTATAGTAACTTGTTCCACTGATTTATAAAGAAATCTGACTCTGATTCAGTCCAGTATTTTTATCATGTTTTATAAGATTCTAAAAGTATATGAATAATGCATGACCACAAAATTCTGTCTTTTATTTAGAAACGATTATTAGAAGCCATGGAACCATGCAACAAATTATTGAAAGCAGAAGAAAAGCAAAGAAATAGACATAGTGAATGCCTAATGTACTTATATGATAAAGATAAAGAATTACATTATTTATCACCATGGCCAGAAAAGTTCCTTCCCATAGAGAAGTGTCATACTAGGTAAGTCTATAGAATTCTGTTGTCAATGGAAAGGATAAACTAAAAGTGGAGACAGAAATGCACCACCTTGAACTTCTGAAGGAAACAGAATATTAATCTTTTCTTATCAACTCAAATCTTGGGCTCAGTTGTGGTTATAAGTCAAAAACTACCTATACCTGTGTAGGAAAGCTCTTGGCTTCAGCATTATTGTTTTGCATTCTTCTGTTCAAAGTTGTTAACACATGCATACACACCCATAACATCAATGTCTTCATGATCTCCCTTTAATGATGATTAGTGGCTTATCTGCAGTTTAATTTATTTTCTTTCTTTTATGTAGATGTGAAGCTGTGTCTATAGATGCTTGGCATGTGGATATAGCCGATAATAAAATAACTCAATTAGATACCGAGAAGTTATATTTTCGTGGCTTTCCTACTCTAAAACACATTAATCACAAGGTAAAATGTAAAATGTGATATGTATCCTTTTTCTAATGTCTAATTGAGCTGCTTTCTTTTCTCTCCAGCCCTGTCCATGTCTATTTCCTCTCACTTCATCTCCATCCAAATTTGTTTTTACTTTTCTCTCCAGCATAGCTATCTTTTCTCACAAGCTCATCTTCATTCTTCTCTTTTGCTATTTCTGTTAAAAAGATGAAAGAGAATATATGTAGTTGTACTTCTATGTTTCTGAATGTGAGGGTGGCTTGAATGGGTTTGAAATAGATGCATATGGGGTTCAGTTGGCTTGTTTAGTTACTGGCAGCTTGAACTAGATATAATTTCATTTTAATTATTTTAGTCATGGCCCTTACTATTTAGTGACTGATTGAAGTGTAGTTTTGGTACATATGCTATATACATCAAATTATATATTTGTTTTCTGAGGTTTTCGCGGGTGTTTGTATGTAGGTCTTTGGTTATTTGGGTTTTCTCCCGCGTAAAATTGGAAGTGTCTTGGCGACGTTTCGACAAAGTCCCATTCGTCATCTTCAGGCTGGTGTTTTCAGCTTCTTGCTTCTAGGAGCAAGAAGCTGAAAACACCAGCCTGAAGATGACGAATGGGACTTCGTCGAAACGTCGCCAAGACACTTCCAATTTTATGTGGGAGAAAACCCAAATAACTAAAGACCTATGTATGTATGTATGTATGTACGTATGTACTGTACACACATTATTTAGATTGCTAACAAAGAATAAAAGGAGAACTGGAATAGCTATTTCGAGTTTCTTAACTCTCTTTAGCCAGACATACCCTTCTGAGATTCGAACCTGAGCTGTGTGCATGTTAGGCAGCTGTATTAACCTCTAGGCCACAGGCTCTTTCTCCCTTTGTCAGCTGTATCAGGGAAGGAAGAGACGGGGAGGAGATTTACCTTTTGTGTTTCTTGATGCACCCTGTCATATATATATATATATATATATATATATATATATATATATATATATATATGTATGCTTTGTGTGTGTATGTTTGTGTGTGATGGTGAGTATAACCTATATTTTGTGTGTTTGTGAATGCATATATGTGTGTTCACAAATATGCATTCACATGCATATATGTGAATATATGGGCATGTCATATGCAGCAAAGAATTTTCAGGAGTTGGGATCCCTAGCATTATTATGGTATTTCCCAGGATTTTGTTTCTTGTAATTTGAGGGGAGAGATCCTCTTTTGGAGTAAATACTGTCTTTCTTCCCTTGTCCTAGTTTGGTCTGAAAAAAAGTGGGGTGCAAGTATTTCAGCAAAGCAGTCATGGAGAAAATATGATGCTGGAAATTATAGCTGCAGAAGATTCAGAGGAGTTGGTAAGTAGGTTTTCTCAAATTTGTTTTGTAGAAATAATATTCTTTGTAGTTTAGATTTCAGTGTGCAGCCTGAGGGTTTTATGCTATCTCTATTACACTACATTAATAATAAATTAATTTAATAAACATTATTAATGCATCACTTAAACAACCAGTTTGAAACATAGTAATTAAAACCTGGTTGAGAATCTGAGAGTTTATTGAAATAACTCACTGATGAAGAAGGTATACTTCAATTAATGAACACAAATTATCATTACATGATTAATTCACAGTTCTACCATATGTTAAGTAAGTTCTGAGGTTAATGGACATATTATTGAATTTAAGTTAACAGTAAAGTACATACCATTGGGGATTGAAAACTTCATTTTGAATACAGTATGGTGATAATATTGTGGGAAAAATTTGGGAAGTTTGTAAATAAAAATCTGGCTAGAAGCTATATGGAATATAGAATGCAAATAATTAGAGACACTTGTCCTGAGTACTGATTTCCTTGACTGCTGATTTATTTATAATTGAGCTGATCTTAGGAACTAGTCTTACCTGGTTTGTTCTTTTTGAAAGAGACATTAGATGTGTTTCCACAGCATGTACGGTGATAAATTGGAAGGGTACAGTAACATGCTATTTTAATGCTTGTTTTAAATGTTGAACAATGAGTCCTTTGTGTAGGAAATGCTATGTTTTGGACATCATCTTGTCACCAAAAAAAAGTCCACATTTTTACTTGAAGCTGACTTAAATCTATATCTGATGTGAAAAGAAGGCAGAGGCTATGTTCACCTTGGCAGACCTGGGAATAGGAGAAAGGAGAAAATGGCCATAAAACCAGGCAACATATCAGGTTGTTAGTACTATCATTTCTACATCTGAAATCTGATGTGTTTGCCTATTGATTTGCATAATATTTTCAAGAGTGCTTAATGTTGTGGCAATCCTGCTAAGAATATTTAAAATAAGACATATCATCAAAGTTTCACTGACAAATCTAAAAATAGAACTTGCATCAAGTATGTGTTTAAAATAATACATGTATTTATGAATTATTCATAAAAATTATAAACAATCCAAGGAGAACAAAATTTAGTTTTAATTACTAAATTTAATTATAGGTCGTTCTTACTTAACAACCACAACTGTGACCAGAAACTCCATTGCTAAGCAACATGGTCATTAAGTGAGATATCATATGACTGCATCACATTTACAACATCACTTTCTCTGCAGTTGTTAAGCAAGATATAATATAACCATGACTTGCAACTTTATTGCTGGCTTCTCCGGTAACTCTGCTTGTTGGAAACCAGCTGTGAAGCATGCAAATGGCAATCACATGACTATGGGCTGCCGCCATGGCCATAAATTCCTGCCAGTTGCAAAACACCTGAATTTCGATCACATGATCACAGGTATCCTGTGATGGTCATAAGAGCGAGGACTGATTGTAAAATTACTTTTTCAGCATCATTATAACTTCAAACGATCTAAAAAGGAAGTTGTTATGTGAAGACTACTTGTAGCCATTTCATTTTAAAAAAACGATTTATGTATCCTAATATACAAATGTAGAAATGGATTTCTTTTGCTGCACTAAACAATTATTTTTCTCTTGTAGGGTATAGAAAAAGTAGCCAGTTTGATACTTGGGAAATCAGTCTTTGTTAACTGGCCACATCTTGAGGAAGCCAGAGCTGTTGCTGTATCTGATGGTGAAACTAAGTAAGAGACAGATTTGGAAGAGTTATTTACTTGCTTCTGTATATGTATCTTTTAAGGCTAAACTTTGGAAGATAGATGGTGGAACAAGAGTTTATAAGATTTAAAAAATAATAATATTAAAACAAAATTGTAAGAAGCTCCAAGAATATGTTTCTACTTTCAACTTGTGTTACTAGCAAATTAATTTCTAGTCAATTTCACCTAATACCTTAAGAACATTGACAAATAATATATTTGCTAAGTTAAACTACTGGCCTAGAAACTAGGAGACTGTGAGTTCTAATTCCACCTTACGCATGAAAATCAGCTGAGTGACTTTGAGCCAATCACTTCCTCTCAGCCCAACCCTCCTCTCATTGGAGGAAGGAACATTATGAATGTTCACTGCTTTGAGTTACTTATAAAGTAAAATGTGATTAATAAATAAAATATGTAATAGGGTTGATTAAATTGTTAGGTTCTTGTCGCTTGCTGAACTTGAGTTGCTTTCCTATAGACATTTCATTACCACACACTAGGTGTCATCATCAGTGTATGGAAAGTGATGTTTGCTGATTGTTTATATATGGTACCGTAAATGCCGGCGTATAAGGCGACTTCCGCGAGCGCTGAAATCAGCGCCAAAGACGGGGGTCGTCTTATACGCCGAGTCGTCTTATATGCCGGAAATACTGGTAGTTTCCGGCATATAAGACGACGTTCTAGGAATGTGGCCCGGCTATAAAGACGGGGGTCGTCTTATACGCCGGGTCGCCTTGTACGCCGGCATTTACGGTAGCTTGTTCTTGTCTTGGTTGGGATATGGTTTCTTACTTAAGAGTTTTTTGATTAGGATATTGTTTCTTTCCTGACTGTTTATCTAAGGCTGTTTACTGCTTATGTAGGTGCTGGTTATAATGGGGAATGTGCTCTAAGCTGTTTGTTTCCATTCTGACTTCTGATTATTTGTTTTTTTTTTTTTCAGAATGCCAAGATTTCAGGAATTTCCTAGCTTTCTTAGTTTTGGCTTGACCTATAATGTCAACAGTTTCCCACTTAAAATTGTCTTTGAATTTATCTAAGTGTTGATAGATTAAGACACTTTCAGCATGTTTTTCTAACTTCCAGTTGATGTTAAGGATGCATTCTGCCAGGCTTCTACCTATTTGTGTTATTATATAATTGTTGTTTCAGTCTTTACAGCATATATCGTAGATGAGTTCTTTTTCATCTTTGGTTACTGGGCCTTTGCTTAAGATATTTTGGAGATATTTTGTTGGTTTATGTGTTGGAGGAATATCAAGTACTTATGGTGGTCTGTTGGGTATCTCATAAATTTTTGTTGTATGGCAAGTTATCCTTTTGAAAGATTGTGATACAATAATTATTACCTAGATACTTTTTAATGAAATGATATGTGTACTTATTGGAAGATGTTGTATGTGTAGTCTTTTTCCTCTTGCTGAAATTCTGGCTTACTGAAGTGTGTCTTTTGCGGTATGTAAGTTCTTATGCAACTCCTTTTGTGGACAGTTGTAATGTTACAAAATAACCAGGACCAATCGCACGAATTAGCTATCAACAGATGCATACATTTCATCTGCATGCAATTCAAAAGACATAACCATATGCCAATAATGTATGCAATGCCCAGATAGGAAGAAAACAGTACCAGATAAACAATTAGGGAAGAAACAATACCCTAATTAAGGAATTATCAAGGAAGAAATCACACTTCGGTCAAGACTGGAAAGGCAAGCTTTTGTATATAAATATTCAACAGCTTTATTCTCCCATGTGCTGATGATATTATTAATGAAAGTTCTCCAGGAAAGCAAATTCAAAGAATATAAGAATGTCATCAATATTGACTGAATTCAAGATACTTAAAACTTGTGTAATGATGTTAAAACTGAGATGAAATTTTAAAATGTATTATTTTAAACTAACTGCATGCTTTTATTTAAGGTTTTACTTGGAGGAGCATCCTGGAGCCCAAAAACTTTATAGGGGAAATGCTGTGCCACCAACTAAAGTAACATTTGTTGGAGAAAAGGAAAATAATGTATGGATAAAAGAAATCCAGGGAATTTCAGAACAGTAAGATTATACTTGATTTATAGTTTGTACACTTTAAAACAAAATTAAGAGTGAGCAGGTTGCTTTGTGGACATGACTTATTTAGAAATGCATGTTCGGATATAGATCAGATCAGAACTTAAGGAAGTTTGGGTGAGAAGTAAAATGTTTTCAAAGAAAAAACAAAGTCCAGTTTTGAAAAGCACCTTTGGAACAACCATGACCTGGATGATTGAAAGTCTCATAGACATGGTCAGATATAGTTTTGGCATTTAGTAGCTTTGGTGAATGTGGAATATAGTAAATTCCACTAAAGCCATGATCACAGTAAACATTTTAGAGGTCATTTTCTGATATAGTATACAAATGAGCGTGGAGTATCACCTGGAGTATCTTTGGAATTACTAAGTGTTAAGTGGTAAACCCAAAGCTGACTTCTTTAAAATGGCTAATAGTATTTTAATTATAGTTTACTCAATTATAGTTTATTAAAAAAATAAAAATACACATATAGGCAACATTTAAATAGGGCTATAGCTATTTACCTGTGTAGAAGGATCTAAGGGTAGAGAAAAGAATTATGTGTTCTATATAAGTACTTTAAACAGGAGAAGGAGAAAGTTTTAGAAGTATAAGATCTCAGATTAGTATAACCCTATTGGCCATAGATGTCATTGTGCCCTGATTCTGCTCTAAGTCCACTAGACTGTTTAAATTGGGAGGATGACATATTATAAAGCAGACAACCTTATCTCCAGCATTATCTTGTTTCCAAAAATTCTTCTAGTGTAAGCTCATAGGCATTCTTTGAATATAAAAATGATGTATGTTTGGATGCTTTGTTTATGTGTATTCCTGCCTCAAACAAAGCAAGTAAAAAAAGATGGTGGTGGTAAAGAAGATAAAATAGTTGGGAGGAAGATACCTCACTTGTTTGCCTTGTGATAAAATATTGTTCCTTCCCCCATGGAAATGATTTTGTAAAAAAGAAAGCTTCTTATTTTGACTATTTTGGGACAACATGCTTTCAGAATTTTAACTTTGTTCAGCAGCCCATAAAACATGCCTAAATATATTATTGTGTAATCCAGATAGCATTACAGATCTGAATATGATACAAACACAGATAAGCTTTATTGGCACTACCATAGAAAAGTTACAGGGGGAAAGATTTATATGGACATTAAAAATGTGCCACTGTTTTCACTGTGCTGAATGTCTGAATTCATCCTACTTCCTGCAGTTTTCTGTCCCTCCCTTCTTCAGCTCTATTATTTTGAATTCCAAACTCAAGGAATACTATAAGGCAGGATTTTTCAACCGGTGGTATGTGTACAAGTACATTGGCACCTGGCAGGTGGTATGCAACCCTGCCCAACCTAGCCATGTGTAGCGGGGGGTGGGGGAGGGAATGAGCTAAAGTGGCACAGCACAGGACTTGCCCTGAGAGAGTCGTCAGGAGCTGCTGGGGCGAGACAAAGGCCCCAGGATTTGCACTTCTGGCTCACCCGGAAGAGGAAGGAGGAGGAGGGGGCAGAGACAGGAGAGGCTGTAAAAGTTTTGGCTGGAGCGGGAAAGAGGAAAAAAAAGATTCAGGCTTGGGAGGAGGCAGAGTTAGCTGGAGCGGCACCAAAGGGAAACGAAGAAGGAAGAGGGGAAAGAGGAGAAGAGATAAAACAGGCCGGCCGGGAGCTGATCTATAACTTTGTGGCAGCCATCCGTGCCAGGCACACAGGTGGCAGCAAAAAACAGGCAAGAAATGCAGCGGGGGAGGGGTCACCCTCTGCAAGGAATGAAGAAAGGCACCATCCCTTGAACATCGGCAAAGGGCCCTTGCCCACTTCACACACCCAGCTCTGTGGGCTCCAGGGGGAGGAGATGCTGTGAGCTTTGACAGGCAGAGGCACGCTCTCCTTAGCGGGCGGAGAGGCTGGGCTGGGTGAGGCAAAGCTGGTGAGAAGCCGAACCTGCCTGGGCGCATGTACAGGAGGCGGCGAGCATGCGGGGCTTGGTGTCCTGGGTGAAAGGGAAGCGCTCAGAACACAGCCTGTGGGGCAAAATGGTCACCCAGGACTGCAGGCCCCATGTGCTCGCTGCCTCCTGTGCACATGCCCAGGGAGGTTCCGCTTCTCTCTAGCTTTGCTTCACCCAGCCCAGCCTCTCTGCGCAGTGAGAGCATGCCGCTTTCTGCCGAAGCAGGGCAGACTGGACGGAGGGGCTGGGTGGCATAATGCAAGTAACATGGACTCTCACACTGGTCACAGCATGCCCTCCCCCGGAGCCCACAGAACTGGATGTGTGAAGTGGGTGAGGACCATTTGCTGGTTGCCTTCAGGGGATGCTCCCTTTTTTCATTCCTCACAGAGGGTGACCTCTCCCCCGCTGCATTTCTTGTCTGTTTTTCTCCCTCCCTTATCGCAAATATCTTCCCGCCACTCTGTTCTTAAGGTTGTGCGGCTCTTGTCCATGAATTTACAGTGGCCTTTCAAGCCATGGCCATCGGCAGCACGGCCCAGCCTCTCCCTCTCCCCTTATCCCTTCCTAGGCATGGAGGAAGGAAGGAAGGAGATAGGAATGAGAAAGGGAGGCAGAGAAAAAGGAGGGAGGAAAACGGAGGGAGGGAGGGAGGGAAGGAAGGAAGAAAGGAGATGGGAATGAGAAGCAGGGAGGCAGGGAAAGAGAGAGGGGAGGAAGGAAGGAAGGAAGGAAGGAAGGAAGGAAGGAAGGAAGGAAGGAAGGAAGGAAGGAAGGAAGGAAGGAAGGAAGGAGATTGAATGAGAGGGAGGGAGGCTCTGAGGAAAGTCCTGCCTTAGCACTTGGCCACCAGCAGCCCTTCTGCCCTTTCACCATTCCCTTGCTCCCTCCTCCTGGCCTATCCTGAGGGTCTCCTATCCTATCGCTGCTTTGGTTACAAAACTGGGTCTCTTTGTCCACCCCTCCACTGGAGACGCCTGGATCCCCCCCACAGCCCTGCCCACACTCCCCACAGATTCCCCGCAACCTGAGCGACATTGAGCTGCCCCACACCCCCAGCCATTGACTTTGCTTGTCAAAAGGTTGCAAAAGGGGATCACATGACCCTGGGACACTGTGATCTTTTTTATCATCAAGTTTTTGACACTTGCTAGGTGACTGGTGGTACTCGAATATTGCCATATCATAAAAGTGGTACAATCTGTGAAAAGGTTGAAAAGCCCTGCTATAAGGCATTACTTTATAATAATTTTGCTAAAAATATTCTTCTCTCATAGAAAGTTAGTATGAAGGAAATAACCTGTCTTTGCATTCTGGAGATTGTTCCTTCAGTTAACACAAGAAATATTGTATTATCTGTGCTGAAACTGCTAGGCCAAGTCAAATCATTAGAAGTATACTTAAAAAGTCCGCTCAGCAAATAACACCTCAATAATGAAAAGATAATTGTGGAAAAAAATACTAATTTGGGTTTTTTTTAGTCTTAATATACTGTTTATTTGTTTCTTCCCCCCCCCCAAACTCCTGCTATGCTGCCTCATTGTAGTGGTAGTGGTGGTTGTTTCTGGGCAGGATGTTGGAAGTATATAGTAAGAGATATATTCCCAATAAGGTCACCCAGTATGAACATCTTTCATCTAAAACTCATCTAAAGTTTATCTAAAGTTCATTTAAAACAGGCCTGCACTATATTAGGCAGCAGCAGTGGGAAGATGCTGAAAGTAGATGATCACTTTAGTGACAATGGCAAAGGCATCAATTCATACTGCACAGGAGAAGTCAATGGTAAACCATTCCTGTATTTTTACCAAGAAAACCACATAGATAGAAAATATCAGATGGCATTCAGCATACTACTGACAGAATTCTCACTGAAATATGGCAACAAAAGAAGAATCACTCACATTTTCTAACAAACCTGTGCCAGCAAATCTGATGAACCATAAGGTGGTCAATAGATTGGAAGAGATCAATTAGATTCCAGTACCAAAAGAGGTACGGGAGGAGGAAGGAGACTTAATGGAGCGTTCAAACACATATGTGTACTTATTCAGCATCATTAATTTTACATGCTAGCAAAATAATGCTTAGGATCATTCAATGCAGATTAGAGAAGAGTATGAAAAAAAGAGATGCCAAATGTTTAAGATGGCTTTATAAAAGGCCAAGGAGCATGAGACATTATTGGTGATTGGTGCTGGATAATTGAGAAAACAAAATAATACCGAATATAACTCGGTATGTGATTCATTGATTATAGCAGAGGTCCCCAAGCCCTGGTCCGTGGACCAGCACCGGGCCACGGCATGTCAGAAACCGGGCCACGCAAACAACCGAAGCCCCATCCATGGGATGCAGGCAGCACACGAAACCACAGCCCCTATGGTCCGTGGAAAAACCTCCCAACAGAACCTGTCCCTGGTACCTAAAAGATTGGGGAGTTATGTCAAATTATATCAAGTGGATTATGCTCATTAAAATGAGAATCCCAGAACATCTCAATGTCCTCGTGAAAAACTTATGGACAAGTCAGGATGCCACAGTTTGGGTGAAGCAGACTGGCTTCAGATTGGCAAAAGACACAGCTATATATGCTCCCCTTATTTAATCAAACTATATGCTGGATATATTATGGGAACTTGGATTGGAAGAAGATAAGTGAAATTTCCTTATATCCCTGTCAGACTTTAAGGCTTCACAGGTGTTATCTCTACTGCTAGTTTCCATAACATGTACAATTTCTAATGTTTATTAGAAAAGTGGCTTTTAATAATCTTATTACCTTTTGTCTAATTTAGGAATCTAGCACATCCTTGCAAACTCTTGGAAAAAGTAATAGATTTAAATTAATATCTTTTATTATTATTGGTTTGACTCCCCCCCCCAAAATGATTATTATTTTTTTTATCTTTTTTATTAAAATACCATTTCTCAAAAAATGCAAATTCTAATTTACTGTATAATTTGTTTTTTTTATCAGCTACCAAAGAAGAAAAGGAGTAATTATAAATGAAACATCTATAATTGTATATGCCCAGTTACTAACTGGGAGTAGGTATCAGTTAAATCAAAATGGTGAAGTGTATTTTGAAAAGCAGTGGTCCAAGCAAACTCTACCTTTTGCATACCAGACAATTGTCAAGGTGAGCTTTTCAAGTTTGTTATTGTTATACTTATTTACATATCTATCAATTCAAGGAATCCGTATTTATTAGCACAGGTCAAATTTAAAATATTTTTTCAGCTTAAGCTTCTTAATTTGTTAGAAATGTATGCATGTTTATATTTACATAGACATTTACATAGACCATAAATAGTGAAGAAATATTAGCAGATCTTCATCACTCTTATCACTACCATTTTCTTTTGTCATAAGTAACTGTTTTGTACTTAAGATGATATTGACTGTGCTGAACAGGTGAAGGACATTATTTAATAGAAATTCCTAAATTTATTCATGGATAAGTATCTTCACTGAAGAGTAAAACTTGCTGTTTTAAAATAGATCATTGGCAAGCATTGTTACAGTGGTTAGTGTGAATTGTCTTAATGTGATGTATCTTTCTGGCTTTTTTTGGCAGGATATAAAAACTTTTGATTGCCATTTCTCTAAACTAAAAACTTTGGATGACCTATTCCCTCTTGGATGCACAGTTTTCATGATAGGAACACCTTACTATGGCTGCACAGGAGAAGTTAGTTTCAAAATAATCTTCCATTTTATAAATTTAATACTATCAGAAATAGATCAAATGTTTATCTATGTTTTTGAGCTATCATTTGTCTGTTGAATATATGTAATTGCCTTTATCTGTTTTTAAAATATATTCATTCGATTTTTGCCTTGTCTTTTTTTTCTAGAACTCCAAGCAACATATATAATATTCCCACCTCTTATTTTTTTTTCACAGAAAAGGTGCTTAAAACTACAATTAGGACAGGAATTTCAGGTGTTGAGTGAAGTGGTTGTTAAATGAGACATCATATGATTGTCTTATTTAATGTCTATAATATTGGCACTCCTGATTGCACTTGTGAAGTGGAGAGAGGTAAAAAGTGCAGGGTACCTTGAGGGTGAAGGAGGCCTGGTGCAGACTAAGCACAAATGTCTTCCTACTCAGGAGCTGAAAATCCTCTCTACTGAAATCCAAGTGATTGCACTGGGTCTCCCCACCCCCTTGAAGCACCCACACTCCTTACCGTACCATGCTGTCTTTCCATTCAGGCTGAAAATCCAGCTTAATTTTGGCTCTCCGTTATCTGTTATTTCTGTGGGCTGGCTCCCTGCAGAAGGATTTCAGCTCCGTGCAAGCAGGCAGTAAAGATTTCAGCTCTGCGTCAAGCAGGCATGGAGCTGAAATCCTTTGGCTCTTTCAGCCATTCCTCAAAGTTAAGATCTTTTTGTCAGGCAGCAGCATCTTCCAGTCTTTTCTTCTGGCTACCCCATTGACTTTCTGTAGAAATTGGCAGAGAAAATTGTAAATGGCAGTCACATGATCACAGGATGCTTGTAACTAGTTGTAAATACAAACAAGTTGTCAAACAACCAGATCATAATCACATGACAGAGATGGGTGCAGTGATCAGAAATGCTTTACAGGCCATAAAGCACACATTCCAAGGCTTTTAATCTGAACTGTTGTTAAGCAAACAGTCGTAAGTCAAGACCTACCTGTAATCGCTATAGATATTTGGAAGACTTTTTTCCATTGTAAACCTGAGTATATCAATTATTTTTCTTAGATTCAGGACTCTTCTGATGTTATCTCAGATGGCAGAATCCGTGTTGTTTTCAACATTCCAATTGAACCTCAGCTTGATAGCTTAATACAGAATCAGCATGTAAGTGTTATGAATACCTTGCAGAGTTCATGTTAATCCTTCGGGAAATAATTCAACGCTATGGAAAAATCTTCAAATAATTAACAACTACTTTCTTTTACTTTCATCTTTTTCTATTATATTTTTGTACCCATACATTAGAATCTAAAGGTTCTAAAATATTTTGAACTGGTTTTCAAGCTTTTTTATTTAAATATTCTTTAAAGAAATGTATTGCCAGTTTAGAATTATAAGCTTCCTCCATTGACTAGATTAGAAAATTACCTCTGCATATAATTACTTATGTTCTTCCCTTCATCCTTCACTTTTCTCTTTTCCCATTTTCCCACTATTTTAATTTTCATTTGTATTTTATGCCCATGGTTGTTAAGTAAATGACTGCAGTTTTTAAGTTAATACCATGGTTGTGAATCTGGATTCCCCATTGACTTTGTTTGTCAGAATATCGGAAAAAGTGATCACATCACCTTGGACATTGCAATTGTCATAAATATGAGTCAGTTGCCAAGCGTCTGAATTTTGATCACATGACTGGGGATGCTGCAACTGCCATAAGTGTAAAAAAACTCATCAGTCACTTTTTTCAGTGCCATTATATATAAATCTATCAAAAAGAAAGATTTTTTCTTTTTTCTGTTTTTCTTTTCTTCCAACAGCCAACTTTTCCTGACATATTAATGCTCCCCATCACTCTCATAGTACCTCTTTCTGCTCTTTATTCAACAAATGCCGGTTTCATTATTTTTATTCTTTTTGTTTTTCTATTAGAAATGATACACTGTGAACCTCAGTAATTTCTTATCCTATTACATACCATTTCAGAATTTACATATTCTGTGTCAAGCTACGAAATCTACTGCCTTTAGCACCGCCCTAATTCTTCTTGCTTGCTAACAGAACGGGTGTGATTTGGGAGAGTTGGGGTCTACAGGTGTCTTTTATCACCATGACAACTGAGAGCTGTTGTTTTGGCAAATGGAAGGTTCTTGTCATAACAATTACTAGAAGATGTATTGGACAATGTGACCTGAACTGTCAGAGAGGGGATGGAAGATTTTATTATTTTAATTATCTGCTTCCCGCCTTTTCCTCAGAGCTAGATTTAATTCAGTTATGCCAGTTTGATTCTTGTCCAATAAAAGTTTACATTAGAGAATGCTATGACTCTGGTGTTTTGCTTGATTGGGCTTCTTCAGCTGGGACTTGACATCCTACTTGCTTGCTTGTATACATTTGTCTGTGAATTGAAAAGGTTGATACAAGTCCTATAAATGTTAATATAGTTCTCAAATATTAAAAGTAAATATTTGATATTTTAGAAATATTCTGTGAAATATAATCCTGCATATGTGTTGGCCAGTCGCCTTGGAGTGAGCAGCTATCTAGTATCAAGATTTACAGGAAGCATTTTTATTGGAAGAGGAGCCAGGAGAAAGTAAGTTTGGAATATAATATCATTTTGCAATGAATTATCTAATTACATTTGAATTAAACCCAAATTAAAATGATGTTAATCTGATTCTTCCTATTTGCTTTGAATATTGGTCTTCACAGAGAAAAATCAATTTTTGTGCACTTAGTATAGAGAGAATAGATTGTGCAGTATCAAGAAAGACAATTTTATGTTAGCTGTGCCCAGTTTTAAAATTGGGAAAGAACACCTTTATGAAGTATGATAAGGAAATAAGTGCGCAAATACTATTTTTCAAAAACATAACTCACTGCACTTTTGCATCACTAAGGATTGTCCCTTTTTATGAGCCAGTGAACTCACTGAGAGTATTTTGGCACTTGAAAACTCATCAGAAGGCCAGTTGACCCACAAGAGTTAGAAATGCCATTACGGGTAGTTCTTGACTTATGACCACAATTGAGTCCAAAATTTAGGTTGCTAAGTGAGAAATTTGTTAAGTGAGTTTTGCCCCATTTTACAGCCTTTCTTCCCAAAGTTGTTAAGCAAATCACTGCAGTTGTTAAGTTAGTAATAAGGTTGTTAAGTGAATCTGGCTTCCCCACAGACTTTGTTTGTCAGAAGGTCTCAAAAAGGTGATCACATGACCCCAGGATGCTACAACTGTCATAAATATGAACCAATTGTTAAACATCTGAATATAAATCACGTCACCAACGGGATGCTGGAATGGCCGTAAGTGTGAAAAATGGCCATAAGTCACTTTTTCCAGTGCCATTATAAGTTTGAACTGTCCCTAAATGAACTGTTGTAAGTCTACTACTGTATCTTTTTTTATTAAAAAGAATGCTTACTGTTTTTTTGTAAAATTCCTGATAAAGCTATAAAGCATTGTTAAAATATACTTCCTTTATAAAATGCTTTTTCTAATTTTTCTACCTTCCCCCATGTGAAATTCTTGTATGTACATTTTTAAAACATATTCCAAAGCATGGATAGGTTGAATTTGAGCATAATTTATCAGGAAAGAGAAATGAAAACAGGAAGAAGAGAAGCAATTAGAGATATGGAGGCAGAACATATTTTACATGCTGAGCAGTGGTAACTGATAAGATTAATGTGTCCCCTTAAAGCATTTAGGCAGCTGACTTTTTGAAGGCTCAGCATAAGTTCTTCAGGGTCTTCCTAGGTTGTCTCCAATTAAATATACAGATAGTGCTTCATTTGGAATTGTAATCAAAGCACTCACTTCCAAAGGCAACCTATGGCAAGACCTCAGGATACTGAATGCCTTAGCATCAGTTTCTGATAGCTTCAGTCCTATCAAGTAGGTACAACTATACAGCAGGCATACTTCCTAGGTTCTGCCAGATTATAGAGTTTAAGGAGGGGATTTCAAGCACACAGACCTTATTTGATCTGTTAGGACTGATAGATACCCTCATGAAGAGGAGGTTCCACAAATAGCCTGGTTGTGTGCTATTCAGAGCTTTTAAGATGATCACCAACACTTTGAATTATGTCAGGAAAGAAACTAGAAGTCATAGCACCTCAGGCAATAGCAGTATGGTAAGGGCAAACCATAGAATACCTAGAACTGTGTGTGCCATTACATGCTGAACTAGTTGTAATTTCTGGGTGAGCTTCAAAGATAAACTCGGTTCCGTGGAGAGCATTTTTTCTGTGGACTAGAGGGGGCATGATTTCATGTACTACCCCCTTGGGGGTGGGTGATTCTGGGGGCAGCGCTAGCGCCGGCGGTACGCTTGGGAGTGGGGCCACGCTAGCAACAGTGGGATGCATGGGGCGGCGGTAGTACTAGCGGGATGCTTGCTGCTAGCATGAGTGTGGGGGCTGTGAGTGCATGGCATCCCTTCGTGCGGCCTGGTGGCCAAGTGGCCATGGCGTGGTAGTGGGCCATGGCCCACAGGTTGGGGACCCCTGCTATAGATCATGTTACAGCAATCCAGCATGGAAATAACCAAGCCATGAGTGACTATGAGCATTTATTTTGCTAAATAAATCAGAGTTAGTTTAAATTTTATTAATATTCATCCTCTGCTCTTTTTCTGCCAATACTGAAAATTGAAAACTGAATATTGTATTAATATTACTATATAGTAAAATTAGTATTAGAATTTTAGTAAAGTGCAATAAATAGAGTTAACATTCGCCATCTGTTTTGCAGTCCACGTGGAGACCATAAAGCAAATGTAGGTTTAAATCTGAAATTCAATAAGAGGAATGAAGAAGTCCCTGGCTACACTAAAAAAGTTGGAAATGAATGGATGTACTCCTCTGCAGTGCAACAGTTTCTAGCTGAATATTTAGAAAGGTAAGCTTAAAATTTGTTGTGGACTTGTGTATATATCCTTGTGATTGATAATGTTGTGTAGCATTATTGTAGGGAGCTTTGTTGGATCCAGCTAACAGTCTATTGAAGCATTCTCTTTATTTTATCTATTTAGCAACCTAAATATTGTGTCTCCCTAGCAACTGGCCTCTTAATCTTACTGGCTTTGTTTTTGGGTTTAGCTATTTATGGTTTATTCTATGTATTTATTTTTTCAGTTTGTATGACTGCTTAGTCACTTAGATTCCAGGTAGTTAATAGCCAGTTAAAAACAAAAATAACTAAATAAAAGATATACTGTGCCAAAATTATGTATTCTTCTTTCAAAACAATGTTGATTCCCAGACTTCACCAATTTTGAGGATAGTACATTTTATAGTTTGATAATGTACCAGAGAACAAGTGACTGCTTGCATCATATTTTCAGAGATATTTCCTTATCAGATTCCTCAATGTCTTCAACATTGACAAAGCTTCTAATGTACTGCCTTCACTGGAAAAACAGATATGATCAGAGATGTCCTGCCTTGAAAATAGCCCCTACTGAACTGTATATTATAATCAGGAAATGTTTTATGATAATTTGTATTATGCCATAAACAGTTTTATGATTATTTTTATGTCATAAAAGGTTTTAAAATTGGCCAAATTTCAGTTCTATTGGCCCTGAATTTTGGATGCATTCTGTAAGTTAGCCCATTTGAGGTATGTACCTTGGTTCAAATGTTTTGCCCTACGATAAACCATTTTGTTGGTAATCAAAGTTTTAGTATCCCAAAGGTGCTTTTTATGAGGCAGCTGGACTTTCTTGTTTTTCTTTGAAGACGTTTTGGATGAGAAGCTAAATGTCTTCAAAGAAAAAGAAGAAAGTCCAGTTGCCTCGTGAAAAAGCACCTTTGGGATAACTGTGACCTGGATGGCAGAAAATATCCGTAAACAAAATTTTAGTAGTATATTGACTGAATGAAGAAATATTTTAAATTAATTTTAAAACTTTCCTTATGTGAATATAGTGGATTATTCCTTGGGTACTATACTGCCATTATGTGTGATAGAAAACTGCATCCATATCTTTCATATCATGTTACATGATTGCTTCTGCATCATACTGGAAAAAACACCTGTAACTTTTTAGAAGTTACATATCTGTGTTACATTAGTGTTTCAGTGCAAAGCACATGCAATTTATTTTTCAGGGTACCAGAACTTTTTACTTACTTAGCCAAAAATAGTCCAGAAGATATATTTTATGAAGATGACATTTGGCCTGGTGAAGAGGAGAATGGGTATGTAGTTCATATTTTTTGGTAGATTAGTAAATAAGTAGATAAATTTTCTGATCTTGCAAGGACAATCAGCCTGAAGATTTCTAGTTCAAATTTAGTAGACGAGTCCTTGGATTCAAGGAGGAACAATTTCATGCAGTATTCTTTCATGGTTGTAGGCTGTCTAGTTACTATCAAGCAGTCAAAATACTGTTTGCAAGGTATTTGGGGGCTGGCAAAGACTAAGTCCAGTTATTAAAGTTGGTTGCACAATCAGTGAGATGATTAGATTGGATTTGATATTTTTATCGAATCCTTCCCAAGGACTAGGGATAGGCAGATCTTGTTTGATAATGTTGAAGATATTGTCGCAGGATGTAAGCTGTTCCAAGTAAAGCTACCTTTGCAATTGTGGTGGTGGTGATTTTGTCAATGGCAGTAATGTTCAAATGATGCTTGAGGTGTTTCTGAATGATTATTGTTTCTAATTACAAAATGTCAAAACCTGCTTTTGTTATTTTATTTCAAAATGGTGCTTCATGGTGAAAAGGGAATGAGAAATGATCTCGTGGCTGTGTTGTGTGTGCAGTGGCAGGGGTATACACATATGGAATATTTAAAATATGAATACTTTAGAAATACTTTAGTCCAGTTGCCTTTTGAAAAAGCATCTTTGGGACAACCATGACCTGGATGACTGAGAATCTCCATAGACAAAGCTTAAGGGATGTGGGTAAGCTCCATTCAAAAGTGTATTGCACCCAATAGCAGCCATTTCCACTTCCATATACAGAAAAGTGTTAAATGTAAAATAAAGCAGAAAGCCAAAATGGATGCTGCAGAGTCATCAAAGTACAGCCTGCCATTGTAGGTGTCTTAAATGTATTGATCTTAGTCACTCTGCATCTTTATCCCTTAGACTGAGATCCACAGGTTCATGTTTGTTGAGATTACATACACGGTTATTAAAAGTTAGGTAATGACTGCCTTCTTTCAAGTATCGTCCACTTTAATTTTCATTTGCTGCAGATAATGCACTTGTATAGAGAGATTGGAAGAGGATTTTGTTCAAGGCCCCATTTATTTGATGAAATGGAGATTTTCTATATTTGTCCTAAATTGCAAAGTTTAGAAATTTAAGGTATAATAAACTTGGACAAATTCAATACTGTATCTTAAGTCTACACTACAAGTTTTGTCACTGGGTCTGATTTCTGAAATATTTTTGCACTTTGCTGTAATCATTTGGATTAATCCCCTTCTAGTATTATGTTCAACTAATTGGCAACATATCTGTGTTTATTTGAAGAATATATTAATTCCAGACATACTTTTTGTCTCTTAAGAACACTATTGTTATTTTGAAAACATATAATCTAGGTCCAAGGAATTATAGGGGTTGTAGAGGTTTTTCTTTTTGCCCTATTTATTTATTTAATGTGTGGCATAGAACAAATGGTTACCAGTAATAAAATTATATCTACCAAACAAAATAATTGGATTATAATTTTCAGATTTGCTTTGACAGCTTTGATGTAATTTTTAAGCTTTGGGGCAGTGCTTATATCTATTTTTTTTACATTAGGACATATTAAAAAACAAATCTTTATAATACATAGTAATTTGCCACTTGATAATATTTACATGTTGACTGTATCAGATTTTACATCTTGATGATTATTAATATGGAATAATTTTTAATATAGTGCTGAGAAGGTTCAAGAAATCATGTCATGGCTAAAGGCTCATCCTGTCAGTACACTCTCGCGTTCATCTTGTGATTTGCAAATTCTGGATGCAGCTATCATTGAAAAGATTGAAGAAGAAATAGACAAATGCAAGGTACATAAAATATTGTCTAAATTATCTCATACTTATCACAGTATATTGTAATTAGGTTTCAAATATCATTTACATTGCTATTAGAATGTTGTACATTATGAATATTTGAATGTAATTTTGGACTGTAAAGCAATAAAAAAGTCAATTTAAAAAAATAAAGTATGTAGGAGATCTTACCAGCTTACCAGATAATTTACTTGTTTATATATAGATGATCTCTATTACCCACCTTAGGGGTCCCCAACCTCCGGTCTGTGGACTAGCATTGGGATGTGGCATGCCAGGAACCGGGCTGCGCAAACAAGTGAAGCCCCATCTGTGGGATGCAGGCAGAATGCAAAACTACGCCCCTTTTGGTGTGCTGAAAAACCTCTGTCCACGGAACTGGTCCCTGGTACCCAAAAGGTTGGGGGCCTCTGAGCCACCTTAATTTAGATAAACTTTGAATAGAGTTTACCATTCATGAAGTCACATACATCTAAGGTTATACTGAAGGTTTTGTTTATAGGGTTCATCTCTGTTCTGCTCTTGTTGGGTTATGTTCCTTTATACTCAGTTATGTAGATCAGTATTTGATGTTGGAGAACTCTAAACAAGAGAATAGTTTAGAATACCCATTACATTGGTTATATCGTGTGATTATCTCTAAATACAATATTTGGAATGGGAATGAATAATTTTTTTTATATAAAGATCATATTTTTTCATGGATTATCCATTAAGACTTGTGTAATAAGAGTTGGAGAGCTGTTACATGAATCCTGAACTTATCTTACAGAATGGTTTTAAAATTAGGTTGAGCAATACACATTAAGCTAAGGAATATAGATAGATTCACTATCAGTGTTATCATTTATGTGGGCTACAATATATGACTTTTTAACTTTGTATGGCAATAATACTCTATGAATGATTTCATCCAATTATTTTTTCTTTTTTTAGCAAAGAAAAAGTAATAAGAAAGTGCGTGTGACAGTGAAACCTCACTTATTATACAGAGTAAGTTTAATATAACTATAGTTGCATGGGGATTTTTGGTAAAGGCAGTAGCAAATCAATTTCCTGTTGCCAAGAAAGAAACATGAATGTATCATGTAATCATCAAGAGTTAAGCTTGACTCAAGGGAGGCTTCATGTTTGATACCAGCTTCCTCTTTTTTCTCCCATCTTACATATTGTAAAATAGGGGTCCCCAACACCTGGTCTGTGGACCAATACTGGGCCAGCAACCAGTCTGCACAAACAAGCAAAGCCCCATTTGCAAGATGCAGGCAGCACACAAAACCACACACCCTCTGGTCCGTGGAAAAACCTCTCTCCACGGAACCGGTCCCTGGTGCCAAAAAGGTTGGGGACCTCTGTTGTAAAACTAATAAACAAGGAATGTAAAAAATGGCAATGCTGGTTCGATGGTGTAGATGAACCTTACTATATTTTCTGCTGGCCGGATTTGGAGTCTGATTGCTTTCTACTGAGAAAGCATCCTGCATCATAAGATCATTATAGTGAACAGAACATTACATGATTATTTAATCTTTTCATTTTAATAAAATTGCACAAAGAATTAATACCCAAGAGGCATATATAACTACTTTTATTAGATATATTCATATTTAGGTATTTTGCTGTAATTTAAATCTTTGGTTTTATTAGCCTTTAGAACAACAACATGGAATTTTACCAGATCAAGATGCAGAATATCGATTGTTTGATCGTGTTGTGAATGTGAGAGAGAACTTTTCTGTTCCCCTTGGACTTCGTGGTACTGTAATAGGAATTAAAGGAGGTACGGCTGAATTTCTTTTTAGCTTTTGATAATCCTGCCTTTGATTTGTGAATGATTTCTATGTTTAAAAAATGCTGATTACTATCAGCTGATATTTATCCAAAATTACTGAAGTTAAAAAGATAGATCTTTTTGTTGGTTTTAATGAGCTAAATTCAAAATTCTATGTGGGGCTTGTCTATACTTTTCTTGGTATTCTTGAAGAGTCACCTGAATCACACGGGCTGCAGTTGAGCATAAGAATTTTTCTGCACCAAATGGCCTCTGCTGTTTTATTGCAATACCCTGCACCGTAGTTCAAGCTATTTTAAAGGGCCTCTAGACCTTTCAAAATGTAGAATTTTTGGGACAGGAAAGAATTGGAAAGCTGTTTTACAAATGACGTTTCATACATATACTTTGGATCCAAAGAACTGACATAATGGTTTTGTTTGCATATTACCATATATTCCAGCGTATAGGGCGACCCGGCATATAAGACAACCCCCGACTTCGACGCCGAGTCGCATGCCTAGAAAGTTGTCTTATACGCTGGAAACTACCATTATTTCCGGCGTATAAGACGACTCGGCGTATAAGACGACCCCCGAGTTCGGCGCCAATTTCAATGCTCTCAAAAGTCGTCTTATACGCTGGAAAGTACAGTATGCGGCCACTGCTGTTAATTTTTTTTTAAACATAATGTCTACGCTATACATCAGCCCTTGTTTATTGGGGAATGGAGTAGCCAACTGTGATTGGATGAGTTGTTCTAGGGAAACAGATCTATAGTGCTTTTATAGCACTTAGAACTAATGAACATTTGGGCACATGTTTCTACAGTATAACCAAACGTGGGGAAGCCCTAACTATATTAATTTGTTATTTGCATAAAATATAAGAAAAACACATTGCTATCAGTTATCTTCTTTGATCATTTTTTTTCTTGTTTTGGAAGGCTAAGAATGTGCATTAACTCACATAACATTGTCTTGTACATATTCTCATTTTAAAAACACCATGACTTTGGTGGTATTTCTCTGATAAGACTGAAACTACTTTAAAGCTCATTGAAGCACATAAGTCAATAATACAGAAATCATCAACAGATTATTTCTAGATGTGCGACAGAGGCAACCTCCACTCCCATTACACAAAATTTTTATTTCATTTAAACCAATTTATTTTAACTTACTGTAACTTCATCAAGAAGGCCAGAAAAATTCTTACAATGGGTGCATAGTCAGCACCAGAGCATACAGGGTAGAAATATTATGATTTTGTTCATGCACATAAAAAAAATATATTAAAAAGTGAGCTGCTGAAAACCAAATCTGGTGGCATGCTTTGGCACAGCTGTGGGAATTATAAAAATGAATCAAAGAATTCTGCCTCTGGATTATAGCATCTCATTAGTCATAATATTTGGGAATTCTGGGATTTATAATACAAACCATTTGGAGGGAACCATATTGATGAAGATGGTCTAAGTCAGGGGTCCCCAACCTGTGGGCCACTGCCCACTACCGGGCTGTGATCTATTGGTCACTGGGCCACATGAGTGGCCGGTCGGTGTGTGCTTGTGTGCACATGTGCACAGTCCCACTCGCGCGAGCATCGCTGGTGTTCATGACCCCACTCACGCAAGCATCACCAGCATTCTCAGTCCCACTCACATGAGCGTCACCGGTGTTCTTGGCCCCACTCGCGTGAGCATTGCCACAAGTGTTCGTGGCTTCACTCGCGTGAACAGCGGATGTTCATGCATATGCACATGAGCGCACACATTTACCCCTCCCACAAAACCATCCCTTCTTTCCCCCCCTCCCCCCACTCCAGGTCACCAACCCCAAAAGGTTGGGAAACTCTGATCTAAGTAGTCAGTTATATTGACCAGGAAGGGAAGCCAGTATAGAGGACAGTCCTGAAAATGGTCTTTGAATATACAAATTGTAGTAATGAGCAATATTTTTTTCTCTAGCAATTTCACATTTGATGATATTGCTTACAATGTATATTTTCTTTAGCTAGCAGAGAATCTGATGTGCTGTATGAAGTACTGTTTGATGAAGAATTTCATGGAGGTTTGACAATAAGGTTTGTTGCAGACAATTGCTTGTTTTTCTTAAGTGTTCAATAGAATCTCAGAAACATAAAATAATTGTGTTTAAAGAAGGTAACACTAAAAATATTTTTTCTAATAATTGTGTTCTTTATTATCTATTTTTATTGTCATTGTAAATTTATAAACTTTCATTTTATTAATGAGAAATAGAGATCAAAAACACCTCCATCCAGCTATTCACTCAACCTCATAAAACTGGGTCTGAATTGTGTTAATCAAGTTCATTTTATGTTCCATCCAAAATATTAAATATTTATATTCTATAAATATTTTAATATATAGTTTGAAATTATATGAATAATACCATGACAAAGTTGTTTTCCTTTCCTTTCTTTTATTAGGAGTTCACCTTCCAGAGGATACCGTGTACCAGCTTGTGCCTTAATTAACATCTCTTATGGCTATCGAACTGAAACAGGAAGTCAGAAGTTAACAGCCATAGTTAAGCCACAGCCAGCTGTGAGTTCCTGCAACTCATATTTATCTGAATCCTTTTCTGTATCTTCCCAAAAAGCACATCTAGGAGGCCTCAATCATTCTCCTCGTTCTCTCTTTGTTCCAACTCAAGTAAGTGTGAATTCAGTTACCCAGTTCTATCGTAAAAATAAAGATATTATTATTCTCTTACGCTAGTAAAAGCATAGCTAAATTTGAACAAGGCTTAATAATTGTCATAATAATTAGCGGAGCTGGTTTGGTGTAGTGGTTAAGGTACTAGGCTAGCCATGAGTTCTAGTCTTGCGTTAGGTATGAAGCCAGCTGTGACCTTGTGCCATTCACTCTCTCTCTGACAGACCTTGGAAGCAAGCAAGGGCAAAGTGCTTCAGAAATCTTGCCAAGAAAATTGCAGGGACTTTTCCAGGTACTTGCCTGGAATCAAGTGCAAAACAACAACCTGACCCAAAGGAGCACACACCCCACAAACACACAAAAGAATAGTTAATGAAGATTTATCCAGGCTTATATATGATAAAAGGAGGAAATGATAGTTCTTATTTTTTAATAAACTTTATTAGAAGTTTGAAAACAGAATAAAAACTAAGATCACCAGATATCTAGAATGAAAAAAGGAAAGAATAAAGGAGCAAAGACAAATGTGGAAAAATCGAAGGAAAGAAAAAAGATTGTAAAGAAATGATTTCTGATTTTCTTTTATAGCAATTCATCATCATCATCATTTTAGCCATTGTCTATCCCCTGCAGGATGAAAGCGTCTTCCTCATGTTTCCAACCAATACGGTTCTGAGCTTTTGCCAATTGGGCTCACAATAACTTGCTGATGTTATCGATCCATCTTGTTTTTAGGTCTCTTTCATGGATGCTTTTTATCAAGTGGGATCCATTCTATGACTGCCTTGGTTTAGCTGCCATCAATTCTTCTTGCTATGTAACCAGCCCATTTCCATTTAAATTCTTTTACTCTCTGGATGATACCGTATATTTTTGTTCTCTAATCCATATGCAAGTCTTTCTATGTTGTCTTGTAATGCCAAGCATGTTCCATGGCTCTTTGTGCCACTCATAGTTTTTGTATCGATTGATTGAAAACTTTTCAGGCATAGGGGGAGGTTGTTTTTGAAAATTATGCTTAGCTTGCTAAGTCATAGAATGGATCCCACTTGATAAAAAGCATCCATGAAAGAGAACATATTGGTTGGAAGAGGCCTTCATCCTGCAGTGGCTAGACAATGGCTAAAATGATGATGGTGATGATGACGACAATGATATAACTGCAGCAAGACTAGTATATGCCCAAAGAAGGAAATAATTCTTAGATGTGCCTTGAGCACTTTAGTTATTGGTGTATATATCAGAGAAGTTGATTTTTACATGTATTTTGAAATTCTGTTCCATAATATTGTCAAAAGAAACAAAATAAATAATGTCCCATAACAATTATTGTTAAAGTTGTTGAGTATATATTGTTAATTTATAGTACTATGTAAGAAAAAGAAATAGCTGTTTGTGTAATATTTTAAATAAATTGGAAAGTTATTCTGTTTTATTTCTTAATCTATTATCCAGCAATTGAATGGAAGACAGCATAATAGTATCAAAGCAGAAAAGCAGGGCAATTCCAGTTCTCAGAATAAAGTAACCTATACAAGTAACCATCAGAAATGTAAAGTAAGTCCTTTTACCTGCTACCTTTGGGTAAATGGTTTTGGGTTGTGTAGGAAGTCGGTTTAGGGTTTGTCAGTTAGCTTATATTAAAATAAGTAGTAAAGTGAAAAAAGATTATATATTATTTGGTACATTTGTATTTTTCAGTATTCTTAAGATACATGATGACATAATACATTAAAATCAGTTTCTAAATAAGATAATCATAAGCTAAAGTAATGCAAATTAAATAATAAATAACTTCAAGCAAATGCAATAAATTGGACACATTCCAAAATATAGCCAGTTGCAATAAATTCAAGAAAAGTGCAACATATTTTAAAAGATGTGAAGAAATGTGTTTATGTAAAGAAATTGTTTAATAAATATATAATGCTGTCTGTCTCCCCAAGATACACTTTTATGTTTACGAGTACTGAATGATCTGTGATTTATACATCAAATTATCTAGACTTTGATGAGATTATTACAAAATGAATGAAATCTTAATCTTATTTATTATTTATTAATCAATTGAAAAAACAATTCCTTACGGCAGGACCTTTTTCAGAGATTTGTACCACTTTTAGGACATGACAATATTAGAGTACCACCAGTGCTTAGCAAGATATCAAAAACTTGATGACTAAAAAAAAGGGGGGGGGGATTTTGGGTTTTACTGGCTAGATTCATTTGTTGTTATAGAAATGGCTAGTTTCTAATATTATGGTAAAGTGAAAAGTTGAGGTTCAATGTTAATGCTTCCTTCTACTGCAACAGAGGAAGTCAGAAGTCAATGTCTTTTCTTTTTCCATTCTCCCCCTCACATTTCCCTTTTTCTCTCAACCTTTGCTCACAAAAGCCCCCCCCCACTCACTTACACTTTGCTCGCAAAAGCCTCAGCTCGCTCTAACTCACTCCTCCATCTCTTTCAAAGGCCTCTCACTCAGTCTCTCCCTCCCTCCCTCCTTCCCTCCCTCCCCCATCTCTTTCAAAGGCCTCTCTCTCTGTCTCTCCCCCACTCACTCCCCCGTCTCTTTCAAAGGCCGCTCAGTCTCTCACTCACTCCTCCGTTGCTTCCAAAGGACACTTGCTCACTCACTCGCTCCGTCACTCCTCCGTTGCTTCCGAAGGTGGCTTGCTCGTTCGCTCTCACTTACTGCCATGTCGCTTCCAAAGGCTGCTTGCTTGCTCGCTCACTCATTGCCCCGTTGCTTCCAAAATCGCTCATTCGCTCACTGCCCCATCGCTTCCAAAGGCTCGCTCGCTCACTTATTCCTGTCACTGGGAAAGGCCCTTCTCGCGCTCTCTCCTCACCGCTTCACTAACAAAAGCCTCTTCTCTCTCTCTTTCCGCCTTTTTTTTTCTCCCTCTCCCGCCAAACCTCCTTTCATAGCTTCTCCTCTCTCTGCCCTCCTCCTCCTCCTCTTCTCTTCTGGGTGTGCTGGAAGCTCCAATCTGCCTGCAGCCGTGCGTGCAGATCCTGGGGCTTCTGCCGAGCCCTGAATCTCCAACTGATCTCCTCCAGGCCTGCACTGTGCCGCTTTAGCTTGTTCCCTCCCCCACTACACTTGGCTAGGGTCGCCTATCTACCTACCTGTCAGGTCCTAAAGTACCATCTTATGGTACTTTATGCCTTATGGTATTTCCATAAAATCAATTCTACAATATAACTTGTTTCTTGTTCGCATTGCAGTGCCATAGTAAATGACATTTTGACAATCTATGATAAAAAAGAATAGATCAGATTTAATTTTTCTTCCACTTATTTCAGTGAATCTTCTTTAGCTAAACAGAATTACTATGTATTCTTAAAAATGGAATAGGTGGACTAAGAAATTTCCTATTTCCCATTTAGTTGATAAAGTCATGGCAGCTCAGAATCAGAACAGAGTTTTTATTTTTTCAAAGAAAAAAAAAAGATCCTTCCCATTCCCAAAAGTTTAGAATGAAATAGCAACAGCTAGCTGTGAACCAGTTTACTTTTAGAAATAATGGGAGCTAGAAAACAATTGGGAGATTGTACTGTATGGTACTAAACAGAGTTGAAAAGCACAAATGAGAAATTCATGAAAGCTGAGAGTTTCTATATAAAAGAGGAGAAGATTAATTTTGTGGATCAAGGCCCTGGGACATGACTGTGTCTTGGAAATGGAGAAAAAAAATGTAAAAATCCTCTTGGTGTAGAATTTAGTACTGTCTCTGCAAAACAATATAGTAATACTCCATTATTGAAAAGATGAGAACATGTCTTCACTTCTATCTTTTTAAATGTGAATGGCTACTGTATTCACTGAAGCAACTAAAATATATGCCTGCAATTTAAATTGCTACTTTGTTGAAACTTAAGGCATGGCTAGTTTTTGTGAAAATGGAAAAAAATCATATGACTCCAGATTTTTGTTCTGCAATACGTTTTCATGGCAGTTTCAATTTTATTTGTTTTCTTTTTCTTTCCTAGCAAGCTCACAATAAAAAAGATGATGAATTTTGCAATATTTGGCAATCATTGCAGAACCCTGGAAAGTCTCAGCCTTCCCTACAAAATAAGGATGATATGGTTAGTATATGTAAAAAAGGGGCAATTTTATTTGTACCAATCTTATATGGCATGTTGATAATCACACCCTAAAAGAGGATAAGGCCAAAGAATAAAAGAAGAGAAGGGAGGGGTTTTCTAAGAAAAGTATAAATATTTACAAAAATAAATAAATCAAGCAGTGACTAGCTATAAAGAAATCCAGAAGGGTATGAAAGCCTTAGCAGACAAAGTATGTACTTGCATATATTCAATTGCCACCATTGCCCAATGGGGTAAATATGGACCAGTTGCTGAGTACCCAAAATGCAGTCATGTGACTGTGAGCTTAATCTCAGTTGTCAGAACTTCAAAGCCAGATCGTAAATATTTTGAAGGAAGGTCACTAAGCAATTTGTCTTAAGTCAAGGACTACCTGTATCTTTGTCTCACTCCTTTGCCAAATTGAAGCCAATCAGTTTCACCATATTCCATCTGGGTAGTGGTTTCCAAATCGGTTTTACACAAGGACAATGTGATGTTCTGGGATTTTCATCTTTATAAACACAATCCATAGCTTGACATGAACAACGAAATCAAAGGCCTTTCTATAACCAACAAAGCACATACTAAGGGTTTTTTGGTATTTTTAGCTGTCTCAGTTGAGCAGCAACAGCATCTCATATTCTTCAGCCTTTTCTAAGGCCAGCTTGAATATTTCACTAGCCATGGAGACTCTATGTTGATAATCCTAAACAACTTGCTAGTATGTAAAATTAAACACATTGTATGATAGTTTTAATGACATCTAAAAAAATACAGTTCAAAGACTGAATATTTCTGAAAATCTTGCCATATAGATCTAATATATATATCCTAAATATTTATTTTTCAACTTTTTTCTATCTTTATTTCTTTCAGGGAGCTAGAAACTGCCTCCAATGTGCCAAAGTGCTCTGCTCTTAATTTCAATGATAAAACATAGGAAATTGGGGGGGGGGAGAGAGACGGTTCTTCTGCAGACCATAGATTACCCTTTCATGTTTTATATATTCTAAAGTATGTGGTCTATGCAAAATCTTACTCTTGCAAAATCTGATTTTCTAGGATGAAGTTTTTTTACCTCAATATGTAAAATTCAGTACCAATAGTAGGTCCTGCAAACCAGGTTTCAATGAGAATAGCTTTAAAAGCCAGCAAAAAGCCCAGGACTCATTTAGAAAATGTAAGTACTGTAGAGTGTAACTTCTTTAACTTACTTTAAATATTTTTTAACTTTTAAATATAGGAATCCTGTTTTGAAAAGAGTTGGTTTCAATGAGCATCACTGAATCCTGTGTCAAAAGAAGTTTAAATCCATAGTCCATGACTGTGGATTTTAATTCTTCAAAATTCTCCCATGAACGGCACTTTTGAAGTTTTGCACTACAACTTTGCATCCCGATTCTTTCTTTCATAGTACAATATCTAAATAGATAAACCATGAAGGAAGCTAGAAAAAATATATTGAGTTATGTGAAGAAAGCTCACTGTCCTACTTAACAATATATCTTACTACAATTAATGGATTTGTTTTTAGTAGATACATTCAGAAATTTTCTTTTTCCTTGTATCTTACTCTTTAAACTGGTTGTATGAATTTTTCAGTTCCAGCCAAAGAAGATTCTAAAGAGCCAAGAAATGAAGGTCAAATACAAAAAATATCCAACAAACTGGTAATTATTATCTTTCTGCTTGCATATGACTACACATAATTGTACTTTTGTTATTTAATTATTTATTTATTTATTTAACTTTCATTAGGTCTTTTATGGAAGTCAGTTCATAATTTTATTATTAAGCAGATTTGTGATAAGCAATATAGTATTACTTACAAAAGCTATTCCAGTATTTTCCTTTATGCAGATTATAACATAAGCTAGGAATTTGTGGTCCCCAAAATGGCATCTGGATGACTCCTGAATTTCACGAAATGGTTGGAATATGAAAGAACTACAATTTCACAGTATTTTAATATTCCCCCATACACACACTTTTGCAAGATGTCAACATGTTTTAACATTTTGTAGTTATTCCTAGTAATTTAGAAATTACTTTGTCATTTACTCCAAGACCAATAGTAATCTCTAGGTTACAGATTAAGAATCATTTGTCTTCAGTTTGACTACTGGGCCTTATAGAAATATGAAGAGTGATCCCAATCACTATATAGTAAGTCTGCAAAACCAAAGAACCTTTAATATGGTTTCCTGAACAGCACTATCCCTAACATCATTTTGGGCTGCATGGCCCTTCACCGAGAACAGGAAGCAAGTGAAATATCCCTCTAAACCTGCTGCTAAAGTTGTTGAAGTGCCTCTTGTATCCTCTTGAAGACTCACTGAGGCTGCTCTGAGGTCTTCCCATGTTATTTCAGTATGTATGCATACCTAAAACATACTTGCACGAAGACTTCAAGCAATGAATTTGGAAGACTGTTTTCTGAACCATTCACCTTCCTCGTGTGTATAGTTGTAGATGAGTCATTATAGAATCTTTTAAAATTATTTGAACAACTTATGCTTGATTTTTAAAACATTGGTAGTTGTTTTTAGGAGAATTATTTTGCAATATTTTCATATATAAGAATCAATTTAATGAAAAAACTTTTATTAAATTGCAGAATTTTGCAGATGTAAGTAAGAGTAGTGTAAAACTTCTGAAGAGAAATGAAGGCTCAAATACACAAATAGAACAAAAATCTGCAGTTCGTGATCCCAGTATAACTGCAAAGGTAGGAAATGGCTGTCTAAAAAGAAATATATATCTGACTGTGCCTGGAAAGAAACAGTTTTATTAATCCATAATGAAAAGCTGGGAAATTCTGCCACCCTCCCATTGTTGTTGGACAACAATTCCAGTTTACCTTCACAATTGGCCATGATTAACTGGGATTGATGGGAATGTGTGGATCAACATCAGGAAACTATAAATTCTTGTTCTTGCCAAAGTAGTTAAATACTGCATTTAATTTTGTTTGTTACTGTTTCTCTATAGAATTACATTTATGCTGATAACATCATCATTAGGAAAGCTCTGAACATGAAGTGATATTGGCCCCTATCTGCCTTTCTTAAATATAAATCAGAGTATGACTTGATTGCCCATGAAATGGATGCCTTTTATATCAGTGGCCCATTGGAATGTTAATTTGACAAGATTGTTGAGTAAAAAAAATTTAGAAATTGCTTACATGGGATATTTATTAATTTTGCCCAGGACTCAGGATTGGGTAGATAATCGATAAAAACAACACAATGAAACAATCATTAAAAAAATCCATAACTCCAAAACAAAAACACATAAAGTGCCAGGAAAACCTATTTAACAGATCATACCATAAACTGAGGGTTGAAAAGCAGGCAGGGTTGGGGCCAGCCAAATCTCAGGGAGAATGCTGTTTATTATACCAGTTCTTATACTGCTTTTGTTTTATAAACTTCTTACCACTTTCTGATGTTCTCATCAACTCGATTCAAACCTGACTTTATTGTCCTCCTTTTCCTCATGCCATTCACTGTTCATTTGCTGTGTTATTTGATTTTCATTCATTTTCTCCTTATGATCAAGACACCTGTTTGATTGTAAACTTCACCAAACTGCTATTATTGTAGGGTGGTTGTGGATTCACCCACACTGCTAGTGCTGGATGAGTTCAACCTCACCTATCAAGACTTCTTGGAAGTTCATGGCTACTATGACAAACATGGACTTGTCCCAGGTCATCACTATCCCAACTTATGTGTCTGATCACTGTTTAGGTGTGGTGTTCATCTTGGACCAACTATATCATGATTTGATTCTAGAGGACTTTTCCATAAATCTATTGGCCATAGGCAGATCAATTTCCTGACAGTGAAAAGGAACTGCCGAACTTTGAAAGGAGGGACTTATTGAGATGCCCCAGATTTTTGATATTTAGCAGGCTTTCTGAGAACACTTGAAAAAAAAAAAACACTTGAAAAAAAAATCTGAAAAAAAATTTACTAGTCTCTGGAATATAGAGAAACCTGGGTGCCAGAAGGCCTTGTCCACTGATTCTCTGACATTTCTTTGTTCACTAAAGAACTCAAGGAAATGAAACGGGTGAGGAGATATCTAAAATGACACTGGCAGAAACAAGCAAATGTAACCAGACATATAAGATGTCTACTCTATGGCCATAAGAGTGGCAAAATTATTTTTCTATTCTTATTGCTTTCCTGAAATATTAGCTAGCTGCACTATTCAAAATATACCAGACTGCAATGGTATGTGGATTAACCTTGGAAGATAAGAGGAAGAGACATAGCCTAGACCAGGAGTAGGCAACCTTGGCTCTTTTATGACCTGTGGGCTTCAATACTCAGAATTCCTGAACCAGCCATGCTGACTCAGGAATTCTGTGAGTTGAAGTCCACAGGTCATAAAAGAGCCAAGGTTGCCTACCCCTGGCCTAGACAATGCTCTGATAAACAAAATTTGAGTCTGAAGGGGGGTGGGATACAGAAAATATCTCAGAAGGGACCCTAGTTTTCAAGAGAGTAAAAGTAAGGAAGGTGAAAGATACTTTCAAACTTGCAAAATTCTGTTACTCTTTTACAGTGAAAATAGTATTACTACTCATGGTTGGTGCTTCTTGTCTTGACTACCTCAAAGGGCTTATCCAAACCCTTTAGGGGAAGGGCTTTAAGATTCAGTCATCCTAAGTTATGATCATCTGTCTGAGCAGTTTGTGGATAAATTTGGTTCTCATTCCTGTTTCATGGATTGTAACATACAGTTGTCACCAACATATAAATTATTTTCATATACACTCAAAAGGTGAAATCAGTTGATAATTTTTGGTGTCCACTTTAGTCCCTTTATTTATAATTAAGCACATACTTCATTTTGATGCATGTATTTATCAATTTTTCAGAGACACCTTCAGAGAGATTTATTATTTATTTCACCCTTAAGGGGTTTTTTTTTTTTTTTTTTTTTGGCTCTTATGTTCCAAGGCATAATTTTCTGCACGCCATGGGCATCAGCAGATGAGCCCATAAATCTGTATCATCCATCAAGGCTTTTACAAAATGCCTTTTTATACTACACATAAGAGAAAAAAATCACTTGAATACAACTGAGAGAATCCAAAGAAGCTTTTCTAAGACAGCAGAAAAGTCAGGGCTTGTTTTCATTTGAAAACAATGGCACCAACTGCCTTTTAGTGGATAACCAACAGGTTCCATTAAAAGTACAAAAACCAGTGAACTATGTTACCAGTCCTAGTTGTAGCTTTCCTTGCTTACAGTAAAGATGGTTTCAGCCAGTTTTGGCACATTTGAACTTGTATGCCAAAGCAGACTAAAGTCCATTTTTATCTCGAGCATATTCCTGCTAATTTTTTGCAGGCTAGGATCTTTTCATTTATACCTGCTACCCAACAAAATGTTGCCCGTATCCAACAAAACTGTAGATGGATGCAGTACATATAGTCCTTAGGTTACAATGGCAGTTGGGACTGGAATTTCATTACACAGTGCAGTCATAAAGTACAATGTCACATGATCATGGGCAGACACTACAGAGTACAAGATTCCCATGCCATCCATTGGGGAAGAAAGTGGCAGGAGTGACTTGTGAGCTCTGCCAACTTTCCCATTGAATTTGCTTGTTGGAAGCCATCTGGAAAGGTTGCAAATAGTGACCCCGTGACTGTGGGACACTGCAAGTGTAATTGCGGCTGGTTACCAAGTGCCTGAATTTAATCACATGAATTGCGGGGACATTGTGATGGCCACAATTTCAAGTACTGATCATAACTGAACAAGTGGTCATAACCCAAGGATTACCTCTATACTGACACACTGAGGATGCTTTATATGTATAAAATGGTTCTACTTTTGACACACATTCGGAAGGTTGAGAGCAGAAAAAATATTTTCTGCAAATTCCAAATAGGCATTAGGAAGGGCATCAGGCCAGTAAACCCTCAGCTCCAGTGGTGGTATTCAGATATGTGAACAACCAGTTATCTGTGTGGATGCCGCTTCCAAAAGTCCATTCTAGGCTTGGGCAACAAAAAATTAGCTACCAGTTCTGCCAAACTGGTGCAAACTGACTGAATCCCACCACTGCTCAACTCCATCCAGTCGCCCCGACTCTACTCCTAATTAAGGAACTACAGGATTGTAAAAACGAGTTTTTTATAGCATCTAGAGTAAACAAGGTCACTTACATGTTTAAAACAATAAGATCAGCATATTAGAAGTTTTATAATGGATTGTTGTTAAATTGTCCCTAAATGTGGTTTACTAAAAACACTTAACCTTGTTGAGAATGCATATTTCTTGTGCATCCTTTCAAGTACAGCCTCTTCACTATCCTATTGAAGAAGATAACAAACATTGTGGTGAATAGTACAAACAATAGGTGTGCTTAGAATCAAAATGGGTTTAGTTTTGAATTTGAAGAAAAATCCTGTTACAAATTAGCTGAGTTTTATCAGAGTCCAGAATAAGCAATTTATTCTCTTCTTTTTCACTATAAATCTGTAATAGCAGAGTGGGTAGCAATTATGCTAAGTTGTTTAAGTAGGCTAACATGGCAGAAAAATTGGTAAAATATTATTTTTAAAACACACTCAAACTTTTGAATGTACTTAATAAGAACCTTCTATGTAATATTTAAATCTCATTAATTTTACATACTGTATGCCTCTAACTATATCATTATCTGCTTCTTAGAATGGGTCAGAACTTGGAGATATTTTGGCAACTTTAAAAATTTTCAAAGAAAAGGAACAATCACCTGATTCCACGGAGCCAACAAATGAAGATCATTTATCTCCCCAGTCTTTTGCCATGGTTTGTACATTGGATTGTATTACCCATCAAATTGGAATTTCTTTTGGAATTCTGTTTTTTAAATTAAGATGCTAAATTCCAAGTTATTCTGTATCTGTATATACACACGAACATACATATATGCTTATAATATATTTCTATTTAACTTCATTTTTTTAAAGAAAGGAACACAGATGCTCAAAGAAATTTTGAAGATAGATGCTTCTGCCGCTCCAGAAAGAAAGACTAATGAAATTTCACCTTCCACTTGTAAACAGGATTCTTTTGAACCTGCATCACAATGTAGACACCCCCAAAAGATAGGTATGTCTGGTTTATTTTAGTAAATTGAATAGTTGTAGCACATTATAAAGTTAATAATTATAATTACTTATAAGCATTTCAAATTAGATTTTTCTTCTTTACCTACAACAAATGTTTCAACATACTGAAAATACTAGTAAGAGTAGGGAGGATGGGGAAATTTGTTTTTTGAAATTGTTTGTAAAGAAATACACCTTCAAAAGAAACATGAGCCATTATTATGTACAGACTTTTTGATACTCCAGGATCTGTTATTCTCCTGCTACAGAAGTTGGTCTATTCAAAGACATTTCCTAGCCCTCTATGTACCTTTCGAAGGGGCCATCTAAAATAGTGGGAGGACGAGTATCTGCTAGCAGCAGACCAGTTGTAAATATGTTACATTGAAGCAAGTAAAGCTAAATATTTGGACTTATTCAAAACATTGGTATTATATATTCATTTTTATATTATGTTTCATTGATAGTGGATTTCATGAATAAATCTAATATTGGAGGGTCACAAAACATTCAGGCCATGGGAAAAGGAAGCCATCCTCTCCTTGGAACAGTATCTACTGCTGTGTCTGAACTTTCTCGTATCTGTTCCCTTGTTGGAATGTTGCAACCAGATTTCTCATTCCTTAGAACCCCACAGGTAACCTTGGAATTAAATAAATTGGCTGAATAAGTAAATAGTTACTTATTAAAACTGAAAGTAATACTGCCTTTTAACACCCTCTTTACTTGTATAAATCAAAGATTTGGTAAGTTGCTTCTACCACCAAAATTGTTTTCAGTGGTGCTTATTCATAGATGGAGTGGATTTCCATGTCTATCTGTCAGAATCCAATTATATTTCATCTCTAGTTATCGACTATGGAAAACCCCATTTCTGCCCTCTCTGGATTCTGTCATACAATGGGGAAGGGGGGTGAACAAATGGGTTTTATGGCCCTCACTTCTTTCCGTACAACTTCAAAAGGGACTGAATGTAGATACCACCAAAAGGACTAACCATAACAATGGGGCCATCAGCTTTCATCTACTCCCCTCTGAAGTCTCCCTTCTGCGGGCAGTGAGGAAAAAGGGGGTGGAAATGTAAAGCCTGGGATTGTCACTGGAGGATGGTGGGGTGGGGTGGGGTTGCTGGGAACCCCTTAAAACCTTGAACCATAGGGCTTGGCCCCCAAGTCCTGTCTAGAACACCTGCAACCATTTTCTCTTAATAAAGATGCCTGTTGGAAGAAATATTCCAAGAGTTCTGTCTTCTTAAGATGCAAAGTGGGTTGGGTCCTTACACTATCTTTGTATCTATCTATCATCACATTTCCACATTCCTTCCCCATCTTCACCTAAATGACCCTGGTCAATTTACAATAAAAACATGGGATAATATAAAAAGCATAAATAAAAACATTCCTTCATTCATTCCCTTCCATCAGGTAGATGGAAATCCACATCATTAATGAACAAATAGCAGTGGATATAATGGTAAACGCTTCTGGAGGCACAAGCAAGAACCTAAACAATTTGCTAGAAATCTGTCCAAGGCAAATTTAGATTTTATTTATTTACTTAAGAAAATGTATATGGCTGTCCAGCTCACTCTCAGTGACTTCAGGAGGCTTACAAGATAAAATTTAGGAGGAAACGCAGATGAAGGGAGGCTTTGTTGAATTCTAATATTATTTATTAAATGCATATGACCACCCATCTAACTGGAAGTGACTCTGGGAGTTGTACAACAATCAAAGAAAAAAATGGAGTCTCCTGCTTGTGCAGGAGGTTGGACTAGATGACCTCTAAGGTCCCTTCCAACTCTATTATCATTAAAAAATAAAATATTAAATTAAAAATATAGAAACCTCAAGGCATGGAGAGAATGAATATGATAACCACAATAGTGGATCATATGAGCTTATCTCTTTTCGGGGATCCTCTGCCTTAGGCCTCATGACATAACTACATCTTAAGGGATTTCTAGAACATTAAGAGGGATAGAGCTAACTTGACCTGGGGGCTGATGAGAATGTTCCCTAAGGCAGTACCAGAGCAGAAAAGGCCTGCCTTCTGGGATCCACTAAAATATAAATCCCTAGCAGATGGTACATGCCTCCTTCACTAGATCTAATGGTGTATTGCAATCTATTTTTGTTTAGGAGAGTTTAGGAGCCTATCACAGGACTAAAAGATAAGCTCTTTACTATTTTTGTTTACAATATAAGGCAAAAAAGGTATTTATTCATATTACATGTTTCTATTCCATAGACAATGACAGTTTGTCAAGTGAAGTTATCCAATGGCTTATTAGTGCATGGACCTCAGTGCCATTCTCAAAATGAGGCCAAGGAGAAAGCAGCATTTTTTGCTTTACAACAGTTGGTGAGACCATGTTCTAAATGTTCTAAAACTGTTGCATTGCACTGAATTTTTAACATATAATGTTTCTATTTTCTAATGTTGAAAACATTATCTTTTTCATACAGAGCTCTATTGGGATTAATTTTCCACTGTCACCACAGCAACCATTGCCACACCCGCCAATGTTTCCAAATTATCAACCACTGGGAAATCTTATGGCACCTAGATCTATCCCTCCAGTTTTCAGTCAACAACAAACTGGTAAATTTGCTAAATGTTATCTTTTATTTGTTCAGGGATGTTCAGGATGTGAAATCTTTTCCATACAAAAAATGTAGAATCTATTTCTTTCTCTAGACAGTGGCTATTCAAATGATTCAAGTCTCACTTAGTCCTAGTCCTTTGCAAATGCTCTGGCAAGAATTTATTTACACTTTTCATTTAAGACTGGGGCATGGGAAAAAGAAAAGCAGTAGTAGCTCTCCTCATGCCCTTAGTTGATTAAACTTAATTGAATGGCGCCCTTGATAGAAAAACAGTTATTTTGCATTCTTTTTAATATGAAGAAGTGAAATAATGTTCATGAAATAGGTATATTATTGGTTGAAAAAAGTTAATTGTAGGGAGACAAGTTCTACAATAAAAAAGTAACCAATTGAATAATGTATAAAAAAGTTAATTATGTTCCTTGAAGCGCCTCTTGCTCTCTAATTAATTTTATAGAGAAAAATAAGAGGCTGTAGGGGTTCTGCTGCAGTAACATCAGTTTAGACCTTGCAGTTACCAAATTTATTTAGTGGGTATTGTTGAAAACAGACCCACTAAAAACAGTTTAAATAAAAAAATGTTTTTTATTTAATATATCTATATCCCATTGTTTTCACAGCTAATATATTTCCTTCATCATTTCCTGCCTTTGGCTCAGTGCAGTGGGGAACACCAATGCCAGTTCACAACAAATCTTATTACTCAGGTTCATATCCTGGAAATGCCTATCCTGCAGATATACCAGTTGGTACACATAACCAATTTATACCATTGCAGGTAAGTTTGACAGCAGACAGAATATATATATATAAGTACATTTTCTGATTTTAGAAAAGTAATTCAGGTTATTGTTTTGTTTTTAGGTAACTAAAAAAACAGCTGCAAACAAAATAAATTTTGAGTCTAAGGAGTTCCAAGCTTCTCTTCAGGATGCACAGTTGAAGAATGATCAGTCAATATCTGACACCACAAAACTGAATTCACCAGATACTTCCTCAGATCCTTTAAGACCCTCTCAAACTGTTCAGTCTGCAGCATCTTTTCAAGAAAAAATGGCATCTCCAAATTCAAGGGTACCTCATAAAAAGTCAACACCAAATGTTTCTAGCAAACGAAAACCCAGAAAATTGGCTGTCAATTTTGGTGCATCGAAATCTTCAGAATAAGTATGGTATACAGAATACTTACCTTTCTATTGTATTATACGAATAAATACAATTTTAAATTTTAATTCTAATCCAAATTATGCTTTTAATTAATATTTTCTGGTAGTTGCATTATTTTTAATACTAATTATGCTCATTAAAGAACTTTATTTAGTTGATAAAATTAAGGTAGTTACACTCGCCATCTTGCCTAATTTTCTTTTTTTTTAATGGCTTTTTAAACATTAACACAAGAGAGCAGCAATAATATTGATAGTGCTAGAATTGCTTTTTTAAAACTGGAAGTGAGTCTGAAAGAATTATTCCAGATGATTTGTCTCCTTTTTAAAGATTACATAACTTCTACAAACTATTTATATGTAACCATTATTTTATTTCTGTATGATTCTTTTACTCTGATACAGTGTGAATAGATTTTAACTATTGTGGCACTGCCAACTTTAAATAAAATTATATCTAGGAATTATACCAAAGCAATGTAACAACTTAAACATGTCCTAAAATTATTGTACAGGTAGTCCTCAATGTATGACAGTTAGGACCAGAACTTCTGTCACTAAGTGATGTGGTCATAAAGTAAAATGTAATTGACTACATTGCTTGATGACTGCAATCCCAGCAGTCCTTGTTCTGTCATTAATCAAGAACTATGAATCATTAAGCGAGTACCCATCCTAGTCCAAACCATCCCGGTCTCTGTCCCTCCCAGCCAAAGTCCCCATAAGGTAACTGGACTGTCTCCAGTTCCCACCCACCCACCTATCTCATACCCAGTTCCTGCCCTTTGGCCGCCCTGCACTCTACCTTGTGGGGTAGCAAGCAGTCCCAGAACAGCAGGACTGTGCGACTGTGTGACAACCATGGGAAGCTCAGCCCAGTCCTAGTTAACCTCACCACCCTGCAGTGGGAGACCCTTGACACCCTGTGCTCTGCAACCCCCCACTGACCTTCACCATTTTCTTGCTCCTACTGCCAATGAGGTATGCCTAACCTGGCTGCTTGGCTGGGCAGGACTTCAACTGTGTGGGGCGGGGGGAAGGCTCAAGGCAGCCGCTTTGCAAAAAGCTTCTCAGCAAAGCTGAGAGGAGGGTTGGAACGGTAAGCTCATTCCTTCCAGAAGCTCTTTACAAGGGGTTGCTTTGAGGATTTTTTTTCTTTTAGGAACACAAATCTCATCCCTACCCAGAAGCTGGTTACAAAATCTTTGGGTTTTATTTTTCCACATCTGAAGCCTAGTCCACTGACGAGGCCAGGCATGTCTCATCAGCACTGGGAGGAAGAAGACAGTGAAAGTCAGCTAAGGCAGTGGAGCACAGGGTGTCAGGGTTCCAAAAAGGCTCAGATGGGGCCCAGGTGAGGATGAGTTGAAACACCCCTGCAGTCATAAATGTAGGCAGACTGCCAAGCACTCAAAATTTGATCACACAACCATAGATAGGGGTGCTGCAACAGCTGTAAGTCCAGGCATGGGTCGTAAGTCTCTTCGTTCAACGCCATCATATCTTTGAACAGTCACTAATGAATGGGGGTTAAAGACTGCCTGTAAATAAATGTCTTTAACTAAATGGCACCATGTTCCAGCAAATAAGGTATACAATTTATTGATCTGATTTATCCTAAACATAAAGATTATTTCTGCACATTGCTCAGTAATCCTATACATTTGGATGTGGCATACAACATGAGCTCTGAACCTATCCTTATTGAGGAAAATGAACTCTACAATTTGGCAAAGGTTTTTTTTATAGGATAAAAATGTTATATGATTTCCTAAAAAAAATAATTGACAGTCCTAACTCATACTTAGACACACCACAAATCTTTTTGTTCTATTTTTCATCTGCAGTATATTTTGGGAGAAATAAAACATGAATCAGCATGATACTGTTTTATTACTAACTTTTGAAACATTCAGAATGTTTTTTTTTATTGGAAGCAGCAGTAGCATTATATGAATGACTATGATCATTTTCAAATAACACATTTCTCATGCTAGAGTAATCTCACTATAAGAAAATACCCTAAATAATGCTGTCAATATATTATCTCCACATACTTGCATCCAAGTCGTGTCCATGTTGATCCAAGACTGCTTTTTTAACATGCACATTTTCATGCAAAAAGTACATTGCTACATCATAGCATGGGAAGTAAAACTTTCAATTTAAATGAACTATACTTTGCCTTGAATTATGTTTAACAGAGAATACTTACTTAATGCTGGCATTTGGTTTTAAATCCATAGTAGTTGAGGAATCAGCCTATTATTTTTCTGAGTATAAGTTAATTTGGGCTTTGGTAAGAGGTATGGTCTGGTTACAGATCTCCATGGAAGACAACCACTTTTATTTGCCAGTGTGACTGAAGGCTGAGTTGCATTTTGTTTACATGTTTAGGAATATAAACATCCTTACTCTAAGCCCTGTGTCAAAATCTATAAATTGTGTGTTAGCCACTAAAGGAAAAGTTGGCTAACTTAGAACCAGCAAAAATATGCAATTTTTCCTATTCTATTTTTATTTCTGCATTTTAATGCAAATTGTCACTTACTTTCAATGATTTTATTCATATATCTACATTACATCTGTTCCATTTTTATTTTCTTATGAATCAGCTAGATCAGTATTAGTTTCCATATAAGGTGCCCTTTTTTTATGTTGTAAGACATAAATAATTGGCTTAAGACCTCTTAGAGTGTATTTTGTAAATACTGGATTTTTTTCACAAATCTTGTAAAAAGCGGTATTTTATTAAAATCTTAAAGGGAAAATTTTATAATTTCCTTTCTAGAAAACATTTTATCTACCTAACAAATGAGATTGATAAATTGGCATGAATGTCAAGTGTATTTTTGTGTATAGTGTGTGTATGTCAGAATTCTATCATATATAAAATATTGTGCAGAGGTATTTTAAAATGAAAATTTATAATGTACAATGAAAGATTAACGTGAAATACCATGGAGAAATTTAATACAATAATTTTATATAAGATTTGATTTTGTCTACTTGTATTAAAATGTAATTATTTAATGGTTGGCTAGGCTTTATGGTAGCCAAATGATAACATGTATTAATTTAAGGGATTTTTTTTACATATGTTGACATCAGGATCATTAAAATTGAACTATAAAAATTAATATAGGCAGTTATAATCCAATTCTGAATACAGGGTAAATATGAAATGAAGAGGAATAAAAAAATATATAAATGAAATTCCTAGTCAAAATACAATTAATATTATATCCTAATTTTAAACAAATTAAGTTTGAAGCAGTCCCAAAAAGCCAAATCTGATGAGCTATATTCACATTTATCTCTATGTTGTTTGAATAATTTGCTGTCCAAATATAGATATACCAGTTGATTCAAACTTGTTTTGCATTTCTAGTTGTCCAATGCATCACCTTTCTTTTGATGGTACAAAGAAGATATAAAAAGATTCTTAGCATTAAATGATTTTGCCTAGAAACAACTCTTTATTCATTTGACTTACTAATTTGGAAAATGTTTTACTCTTTTGTTTGATATTCAATCACTAACTTGTGGCTGACTCTTCATGATCTCACAGACCACAGCACATCAAGCTCCCCTGTCCTCCAGTCTCCTGGAGTTTCCCCAAGTTCATGTTCATTGTGTCAATGACACTATCTAACCATCTCATCCTCTGCCACCACCTTCTTTTGCCTTCAATCTTTTCCAACATTAGGGTATTTTCCAGTGAGTCCTCGTCGTCTCCTTAGGTGGCCAAAGTATTTGAGCTTCAGCTTCAATATCTTCCAAAGAACAGTCAGGGTTGCTTTCCTTTAGGATTGACTGATTTGATCTCCTTGCAGTCCAAGGGACTCTCAAGAGTCTTCTCTAGCACCACAGTTCAAAAGCATCAATACTTCGGCGCTCAGCCCTCCTTATGGCCCAATTCTCACAGCCATTACTACTGGAAAAATCATAGCTTTGATAGTGCAGACCTTTGTTGGCAGATTAATATCTCTGCTTTTTAATATGCTATCTAGATTTGCCATAGTTTTCCTACAAAGAGCATCTTTTGATTTCATGGCTGCAGTCACTATCTGCAGTGATCTCAGAACTCAAGAAAATAAAATCTATCACTGCTTCCATTTCTTCCCCTTCTATTTGCCCAGATCACAGGTCGGCAACCTGCGGCTCCGGAGCCGCATGCGGCTCTTTGAGCCTTCCCCTGTGGCTCCGAGCCTCCTCTTCCTTTGCAGAGAGAGACAGAGACAGAGAGAGGCAATTGCGCTTCCCTGCTTCTCTCTCTCTCTCTCTCTCTCTCTCTCTCTCTCTCTCTCTCTCTCTGTGTTTGTGTGTGTGTGTGTGTGTATGTGTAAAAGAGAGTGTACTCACAGTGTTCTCCGAGGAGCTGAAAAGCTTATTAGGCGGAGCTCCTCCCTTTGCTGCGTCTCTGCAGGAAGCAGGAAGGGCAGGAGACAGCTAGCTAGCCCAGCTAGGCTGACTCAGGAATTCTGGGAGTTGAAGTCCATGAGTCATAAAAGAGACGAGGTTGCCTACCCCTGAGCTTGTTGGACAACAGCTTGAAGCTGGCCAGGTGAGCAGCAGATAGAAGGGGGGGGGAGAGAGAGAGAGAGCGTGTGGGGGAAGAGGAGTGGCAGACCAAGGGCAGAGAGGGAGGGAGAGAGAGAGAGAGAGACCCTTTTGACATCTAAAATGAAGATAATGCTGCATATATCCTTTTTTTACCTCTGTGTGTATGTAATTTTATTCTCCTAAAGCATTCTCTTGGGGATCATTGTTTTAATAGTATGGATATTCCCAAGAGTCATATTTTTACTTTTATTTTTAATGTGTATATATACATATACATATATACATACATATATATACATACATACATACATACATATATATATATATATATATATATATATATATATATATATATATATACACGCACACACACATACACACACACAAACACACACACACACACACACACACCTATAATAAAGGTAAAAAAGGATATATGCAGTGTTATCTTCATTTTAGATATCAAAAGGGTTTTGCGGCTCCTGGTGTTTTGTTTTTGGTGTTTTGGGTTGCCTACCCCTGGCCCAGATGATGGGACCATATGCCATGATCTTAGTTTTTTTTTTTTAATATTGAGTTTCAAACCAACTTTTGCATTCTCCTCTTTCACCTTCATCAAAACATTTTTTAGTTTCTCTTCACTTTCTGCCATTAGCATGGTATCATCTGCATATCTAAGGTTGTTGATATTTTTCCCGGCAATCTTAATTCCAGTTTGTGATTCATCCAGCCCAGCATTTTGCATGATGTACTCTGCATATGAATTAAATAAGAAAGGTTGACAATATTGTGTATCAGTTAAAAAATTATTATTATTTCATGAGATATTTCATACCTACCAATAATAATAATAACGATAAAGTTGGAAGGGACCTTGGAGGTCATCTAGCCCAACCCCCTGCTCAGACAGGAAACCCTATACCATTTCGGACAAATGGCTGTCCAGTTTCTTCTTAAAAACTTCCAGTGTTGGAGCATTCACTGCTTCTGGAGGCAGGTTGTTCCACTGGTTAATTGTTCTAACTGTCAGAAAGTTTCTCCTTAGTTCTAGGTTGCTTCTTTCTTTGGTTAGTTTCCACCCATTGCTTCTTGTCCTGCCTTCAGGCACTTTGGAGAATAGCTTGACTCCCTCTTCTTTGTGGCAGCCCCTGAGATATTGGAACACAGCTATCATGTCCCCCCTCATCCTTCTCTTTATTAAACTAGACATACCCAATTTCAGCAACTGTTCCTTATATGTTTTAGCCTTCAGTCCCCTAATCAGCTTTGTTGCTCTTCTCTGTACTCTTTCTAGAGACTCAACATCTTTTTTACATCATGGTGACCAAAACTGGATGCAGTATTCCAAGTGTGGCCTTACCAAGGCATTGTAAAATGGTATTAATACTTCATGTGATCTTGATTCTATCCCTCTATTAATGCAGCCTAGCACTGTGTTGGCTTTTTTGGCAGCTGCAGCACACTGCTGACTCATATTTAAATGATTGTCCACTAGGACTACGAGATCCCTCTCACAGTTGCTACTGTTGAGCAAGGTACCCCCTATACCAGGGGTAGGCAACCCAAAACACTCAAAGAACCACTTGGACCGGTTTCCCACCAAACACAAAACACTGGGAGCCGCAAAACCCTTTTGATATCTAAAATGAAGATAACACTGCATATATCCTTTTTTACTTTATTATAGGTGTGTGTGTGTATGTATGTGTGTGTGTATGTATGTATGTATATGTATATGTATATATACACATTAAAAATAAAAGTAAAAATATGACTCTTGGGAATATCCATACTATTAAAACAATGATCCCCAAGAAAATGCTTTAAGAGAATAAAATTACATACACACACAGGTAAAAAAATGATATATGCAGTGTTATCTTCATTTTAGATGTCAAAAGGGTCTCTCTCTCTCTGTCTCTCTCTCCTCTCTATCTGCCCTTGGTCTGCCACTCCTCTTCCCCGACTCTCTCTCTCTCTCTCTCTCTCTCTCTCTCTCTCTCTCTCTCTCTCTCTCTCTCTCTCTCTCTCTCTCTCTCTCACCCCCCCTCCTATCTGCTGCTTACCTGGCAAGCTTCAAGCTGTTGTCCAACAAGCTCAGGGGTAGGCAACCTCGTCTCTTTTATGGACTTCAACTCCCAGAATTCCTAGCTGGGCTAGCTACCCCTCTCCTGCCCTTCCTGCTTCCTGCAGAGACGCAGCAAAGGGAGGAGCTCCGCCCAGTAAGCTTTTCAGCTCCTCGGAGAACACTGTGAGTGCACTCTCTTTTACACATACACACACACAGAGAGAGAGAGAGAGAGAAGCAGGGAAGTGCAATTGCCTGTCTCTGTCTCTGTCTCTCTCTGCAAAGGCAGAGGAGGCTCGGAGCCACAGGGGAAGGCTCAAAGAGCCGCATGCGGCTCCGGAGCCGCAGGTTGCCGACCTGTGCCCTATACTATACCTGTGCATTTGGTTTTTCTTGCCTAAATGTAGAACCTTACTTTTTTCACCACTGAATTTCATTTTGTTAGATAGCGCCCAGTGTTCAAGTCTGTCCAGATTCTCCTGTATCCTAAGCCTGTCTTCTGGAGTATTGGCTATTGTTGGAATTATCTGGATTATCTGGCCTGTTAGGCTGAGTCATCAGCTGCAGTAGGCCAAGGTATGAGGAAGTTAGCACGTGTAATATGCTAATATGCTGTGTCATAACAAATGTGGTTGGTGTAAGGTGGTCACCAGGTGCTTATAAACCCGCCTTCTGATAACACAATAAAAGGGATGCTTCGTCTTTGTTCGAGGCTCCCATCCCGAGGAAACCACGTGTACGTATCTGTTCTTCAACACCCATGGGAGACCGCTGGGCGCGTGAAAACCCACAAATGGTGACTCCGACGTGATTCAAGTTTCTGAGCACGTCTCCTCTTACTCACTCAGCGGAAGAGCTTACTGCAACTCAGGGCCGGTCGTCAGAGCTAGACGAAGCACCCTCCCAAAACATTACCGTGAGTATGGGGACAACATTCTCTAAGCCTCAGGTTGCGCACCTCTCAGAACTTAGGGAATTGACCAAGTCATCAATAATTATTTTGAAAAACAATGGGAAAGATTTGTTGCTTCCCACTAAAGGGGATTTGATCCTTCTCTTTAAATATGTATATCTAAATTGCCTTACATAGCCCGAAGGAGGATCCCTAAAAATGTCTGTGTGGGTTAAATTAGGAAAGTATTTTCATGAATGACTAGGATGTGTAAAAGTGTGACTGTTAACTGTTTCAAATCCAAAGGAAAAAGAATTTTAAAGTCTGCTAGAAATTCTGCTTAAAATAAGCCACAAAAAGGAAAAACCTCACTCTGTCTGGCCAACAAACAGAGTGAAGAAAAAGAATTGTGTTTGTTTGTTTGTATTCCTCCTTCTCTCTGTGTGTCTATCTACAAGAGCCTTTTGAAACTCAAGTCTGCTTGTGTGGGGAAATAACTTTTTAAAGTTACTTTTCGTATCCTATCACTTATTGGTGATGCTACTATGAAACTTTTCTTATCCCAAATATATAATCATTTCTCAATCTCTAAAACTATGTGGTCTATTTTAGAATAAATGTTCTCCTACCCTTGGCAAGTTGCACACCTTAAAATTTAGGCTTTTAAAATTATTTGGAGTTTTCAGCATTTTCAAACTGCCTGCAAGCTACCCCCCTTCCAATTCTTTTCCTGCTCTTTGTTCTCCATACCTTTTGTCTGCCTCTCCTGGTAGAGTCCACCCAGAAAGCGGGGGGGGGGGGGAGAGACCTTGTTCTTGTATCTTTCAGCCCTGAAACCCTCTCGCAAGCCTTTGGAAGCAGAACACACAGACCCAGATGCTGCCTCCATCCATTTGAGCCATGGAATTGAGTTTGAATCCAGCCATCCACTAAAAAGCCACCATGCATCTTCCCAAGTCCTACCATTTCCCCAGATGCCTGTGAGAGCTGCAGAAGGAAGGTGGTGCCATGTGAAGCCTCAGAAGAGAAAATTAAGACTGTGGGGGAAGGGTGGAAACTCATTGTAAACTTTTCTTTCTTGCCCCATTTGTATTGTAACAAGCCAGTTGAATGTATTAATGGAGAGATGGCATTTGGGAATATGTGGCAGAACAAGTACTGAACAACTTGGACTTCTATCTGGTGGGAGGGAAAACTTTTCCAGAATGTTTGTATTGCCTGTTTTGTAGAAATAGCTGCATATGCACACATACACCATTCACACCATTCAGAGTCTATCCCCTCCACCTACCTTTAGTAAAGTTCCCCTCAGGCTGATTTTTGCTCTATTGCACCAAAGCTTTGTGGGACCAACTTCCAACAGATACCAAGGGGGAGGGAACTAGGCCCCCTCAGGGGATTTGCAATTCATATGCCCTGACTAAGGAAGCAACAGGAAAAATCCCAAACTTATGCCCTGAATATATTGGACATTACAAACCTGGATGCACTGAATTAAGAGCTAAGGCAGGAAACAACCCTTGAAATTGGGCAGCCAGTGGTCATGTACAAAGGAAAACCATGGCTGTGAAGAATTTTGGGAGGTATGCAAACCTGACTGGAAGCTAAAGGTGACATCCAACATTTGAAAATGATTGGCACAGAATATTGGATACTATAAATTTCTTTTCCACCTAACAAAATTTTGCCCTGACTTTTAGAACTTTATGGGTGCAAGCTCCCCTTTTGGGAGCCACTAAAGGGATCTTTTTCTGCTGCCTCCATTGATGGAAGTTAGCCCCCCCAGAAGGAAATATTAAAAAGGGCAGAAAAATATATTTTTCCTCAAAAGGACTTTTTAAAAACCAAACCTGGCCCCAAATCTATCTGCCCCAAACAAGAGCTAGGCCCATACAGATGCAAATGTAACACCATCAGAAAGTTGGAGCCAGAGCAATCAAGAAGACAAAAGAGAAGATCTGCATACCCCACCCAAACTCTAGGAGTCAGCCCCATCACCTGGGAAGCAGGATATGATAATGCAATTTCCTGAAGAACCATCTTTCTGCAATAAACTGTAATCTTCAGGAACTGTCACCTACCAACAGGTCAATTTAGTAACTACACCTATCACTGCAGTTCAGTTACCCTTGCTAACCAAACCAGCCTTCACTTTGCCAAGCGACACTGAGGATGACTTTCTATAAAGCGCTACCTCCTTATTTTAAATAAAACAGAAAAGTAGGAGATGTTGGAGTTATCTGGATTATCTGGCCTGTTAGGCTGAGTCATCAGCTGCAGTAGGCCAAGGTATGAGGAAGTTAGCACGTGTAATATGCTAATATGCTGTATCATAACAAATGTGGTTGGTGTAAGGTGGTCACCAGGTGCTTATAAACCCGCCTTCTGATAACACAATAAAAGGGATGCTTCGTCTTTGTTCGAGGCTCCCATCCCGAGGAAACCACGTGTTCGTGTCTGTTCTTCTACACCCATGGGAGACCGCTGGGCGCGTGAAAACCCACAGCTATTCCTGACAGCTTGGTGTCATCTGCAAATTTGATGAGTTCCCCATCTATCCCCTCGTCCAGATCGTTGATGAAGATGTTGAAGAGCACTGGGCCCAGAACAGAGCCCTGGGGCACCCCACTACACACTTCCCTCCATGTAGATGCAGTTCCATTAAGGACCACATGCTGAGTACGGCCGCTCAGCCAGCTACGGATCCATCTGGTGGTGATGCTGTCTAACCCGCATTTTTCTATCTTATCAAGTAGTAGGTTGTGGTCTACTTTGTCAAATGCCTTACTGAAGTCTAAGTACATTATATCCACAGCATTCCTCTGGTCCACTACTTTTATCAGTTGGTCAAAGAATGCAATAAGATTTGTCTGACATGATTTGTTTTTGACAAACCCGTGTTGGCTTTTAGTAATGACTTTGTTTGCCTGTAGATGTTCGCTGATTATCTTTTCCAGAATCTTCCCAGGTATTGAGGTTAGGCTGATAGGTCTGTAATTTCCTGGGTCCTTTTTTTTTCCTTTTTTGAAGATGGGAACTACATCAGCTCTTTTCCAGTCCTCTGGCAGTTCCCCAGTGCTCCAGGATCTTTGAAAAATATAGTTCAGTGGTTCTGAGATCACATCTGCCAGTTCCTTAAGAACCTTGGGGTGTAATCCATCTGGTCCTGGTGATTTGAACTTGTCTAGGCTGGACAGGTGCTCACTTACCATTTTCTTGCCTATCTTAACTTGTATTTCTATTTTGTTTTTTATGGCACTATTTTTGATAGGTTGGTCTGTTTTTTCCCTTTGTGTAAAGACAGATGCAAAAAACAAGTTAAATAGTTCTGCTTTCTGCCTATTGCTTGTCACCTTCTTGCCACTTTCACCCACTAATGGACCAATCGTTTCCTTCACTTTTTTGTTGTTCTTTACATGTTGAAAGAAGCTTTTTTTGTTATTTTTGGCATTGGTTGCAAGCCTTAGTTCATTTTGAGCTTAGCTTTCCTCACTTCGTCTTTGCAGGCTCGGGCTATTTGCTGATATTCTGACTTAGTTATGTATCCCTCTTTCCACTTTCTATACTTGTCCTTTTTATCTTTCAATTGATCAGAGAGTTCTTTATGCAGCCATGCTGGTTTCTTTTGAGAGCTGTTATTTTTCCTCTTTCTTGGTATAGTGCTAGACTGGGCCTTTATTATCTTACTTTTCAAAATTTCCCAAGCCTCTTGAGTTGTTTTCCCCTGGAGGATTCTCATCCATGGAATTCTTCCCAAACCCTCTCTAAGTTTATTGAAATTAGCTCTCTTGAAGTTCAAGACTCTAGTTTGACTGTGTTCTATTGTTTGTGCTTCCATAATGTTGAATTCCAATATTGCATGATCACTTCCTCCCAAGGTTCCTATGGCTTCAACACCTTCTATCATTTCATCTCGGTTAGTGAGGATTAGATCCAATATGGCTAATCCCCTAATTCCCTTCTCTAATTTTTGGGAGACAAAGTTGTCTGCTAGGTTTGTCAGGAATCTGTTTGATCTTCCACTTGGTGCAGAGTTTGTCTCCCAGTTGATGTCAGGGTAGTTAAAGTCCTCCATTACTATTGTGATGTGCTTCCTACATACCTTATTTAGCTGACTAGCAAAAAGTTCATCTATTTCCTGTGTTTGTTTGGGTGGCCTATAGTATACACCTATGGCAATGTCGTTTTCTCCCCCTTTTATATTGATCCATATGCATTCAGGACAGTTTTCATCATTGTTGTGCTCTATTTCTGTAGAGATGTAGTTATTTCTTATATAGAGAGCAACTCCGCCTCCTCTTTTATTTGGTCTGTTTCTTTTAAATAATTTAAATCCCTCTAGCTGTGTGTTCCATTTGTGGATTTCGTCCCACCATGTTTCCGTTACGGCAACAATATCATATGTGCCCTCATTAACCTGAATTTCTAGTTCACCCTGTTTGCTGTTCATACTCTGTGCATTTGTGTATAGACATTTGAGTCCTTTATGACCAACCCTGTGTTTACTTCCTACATAACCTGTGTGGTGCCTGAGTTCCCCTAATGTCTTACCACCTATTTGGTTAGTGCACTTTGTGTGGCACTCACTATTAAGAGCTTGATTTTGCTTGACAGCAAGGTTGGTATTTTTGTCCACACACATATCTATGTTACATGCACTGATAGCTCTATTGTTTTTAGATTGCCGGGGACAGGAATGTTCTGTACCAGTTAGTTCACTGTCTCCGCTGTTTAGTTTAAATATTACTCCAGAAAATCTGTGAATTTATAGTCAAGTAACTCAGTCCCTTTCTTTGATGGATGCAAACCATCTCTTTTGTACATCTTTTCCTGGGAGTAGCTACTTACATTGTGACTAATATATCCAAAACCTTCTCCTTTACACCACTCCTTTAGCCACATATTGAATTGTGCTATACGCTGGCCTTTTCCATTTTGGTTCTTATACACTGGTAAGACCTCTGAAAAAATAAGCCTACAGCCTATTCTGCTAAGTTCCTGCCCCAGGCTCTGGAAGTCATTCTGCACAGTGAGTACATCTTTTTGGGACAGATCGTTAGTGCCAAGATGTACAATAGCCTCCACATCACAGTCCTTGCTGGCATTCTTGAATATTTTACAAATACGTTTCTTGTCCCTACTGGCAGTAGCACCTGGAAGACACCTGACCTCATTCAAAACCTCTGTGTACTTTCCTAAATTTACATCCCTTATAATTGAATCACCAACCAGAAGGTGGCTTCTCTTTTTGGGTGCCTTTCTGTTCTTGCATGACTGATGTGTAATACCTGATTCACACTTCTCCCTGTCGAAAACAAATTTTTCATCTCGGACCAAGATCCCCTGCTTATTTGAGTTGTCATCACAAATATCTTTTCCTGTCTCCTTAATGTCCCTATTAAGGTCAGCAAGGGCACTGTATCTGTTGTGCAGGGACACAGCAAAAGCTTTGTATTTATGGCTCACAGCTCTCACCCTGCCAGATCCCACGGTTCTCCACAATGCCCTTCTCCTGCAGGATCTTTGTGGTAGAGAGGGCTGATAGCTTGGAGGCTCAATGGAGTAGAAGGGCTGTTGTATTCCTTAACCTATTTTGAACCAATTGTTTATTCCATGTCTGATTTTAACTATTGCTCTTGACCTGCATACAGACTTCTCAGGAGACAGGTAACGTGGTCTGGTACTTCCTTATTCTGTTTAGTCTATGGCTATATAAAACCAAACTATGAAAGTCTAAAAGCTGCCTTTTTGTTAAATTAGTTATGCCGTAAAACATTAAAATATTTTTCCAATTAGACACTTCTGATTTACAAGTTGTAGATATCTATAGATACTCATCTACACTAACAATCATCTTCCACAAATAGTATGATGCATCAACAATTTAAAACTAGCATTAAAAAGCAATTAAGTGCTTGCTTCTTCCTGCTAAGTGTGGATATGAGAACATTCATATCTTGGTCTGGATAAAACGTGTCTAATCTTTCAGCCAACTAACCAGCCTTTAACAAATAACTCAAAGCTCTAGGACTTCTGGCTTTTGTGCCACAGCACGTGGCTGCAGGATTGCAGAACTCCACACCTTTTGACTTATTTCACTGTGCCAGGGGACCCTAAATGGGTCTGAAGTCATCCCGGGGAGGAGACGAAGAAAGAGGGTGCCCTGATAATCACGGAACAATGGCAGTCGTTCCATTCGATCTGGGGGAAGCCCTCTAACCCGAAAGGAGAAAGGCTAGCTGCACACCAGCGTCTAGCTCAAGCTACCTGCAGCCAAAGTCCAAGAGCACAAAACAGAACAGCGGTGAACAGCGTGTTTGGAACTGGTGAGAATATTAAACTTCTCTCTTCTACTCTGTAACTAAGTCCTTAGGAAAGATCCCCAATTAAGAAAACCTCCGAAAGTGAAGGGAGGGGACTACACCCCCACTCCTTCATAGACAGAAGTGGTTAATTAACCTTTAAGGGGGAAAGAAATATATTAAAATCAAAGTTAAAATACTACAGTCTGGAGAAATCTAGAAGTTAAAAAAACTGCTAAGATTATACTTTAAAGAATTTTATGAAACTATACAAATAATAATAATAATAATTTTTTGCCTAAAAAACCTGGAAAACAACTACTGACACCAGTGGAGAACTAGAATATAGAATATTAACAACACTGACTCAAAAATTGGCAAGATGCCCAGAAACAAAGAATAATCTGTTCCCTTGAACTTTAATAACCCTCAGAAGACAACTGGGTAGGAACAAAGAAAGAATACATACTGGGCCAGCCATAAGATTAAAAAGTGTTTGAAGGAAAAGAAATACTTTGACTGTTGTCTAAACTCAAGAATTGTTTACAGAAAAAGAAAAACTTGACTCTGGGCTAATCTTTTAGGAGGGAATTTACAGGAAGGATTCAAGATGGCTAAGTATACTGAATTGCAATTTTGACTGGTTGACAACTGACCCCTGAATAAAAGAACTGTTATAAAATACTGATTTTACTGATGCCTTGACAATTGAAAATGCTGTGGATTATAAAAACTATATATAAAGATAAGAACTATACAAAATTGGCTGTTTGGATTCTGAGTCTGGCTGGTTTGATAAGCCTAATTATAGAGACTATGGCACTGATGGGATATTTGAAAGGGCGAGACAAAAAATGACAGAAAACCACATTTAATACTTACTCCTGAAGGACCTAGCCTGGAATATCAAAGACCTCCAGAAGCAACAATTCAAGACAAGACAAATACTTTCCAGGAGGAAATGTATGTATTGCTATGACAGGTACAAATGACAATAGCTTTAAACCACGAGATCATCAAAAATAACTTTGACAACGTAAATGAGCACATCTCTAATCTAAATTCACAATCAAAAAACACTCAGAAAATTATGGTAGAAAATGAACAAACAAATCAGATAACAGAAACTAGAAGAAAATGACTTAATCAGCGAAGCTACAAATGAAGAGAATTATAATTTAACACAAACAGGAAAAAACCTACAAGACCTTGACATAACAATAAAAATGGAAAAGATACTTTATTCATCAGAATGTCAAAATAAACCTGAGGATAAGAAAGAAGATTTAACAAAATGGACTATAGAACTGCCAGGAGAACCATTAGAGTTCGGGAGATAAAAAGCATATATTCTACTCATCCTGTCTTCTCCACTCTCAACCATACACAAAAATACAAGAAGTTCCTGGCAAGCGGAATATATCAACTTGGAAAGCTACTTGGCAAAAGAAGAAGGCCAGAGATAGATTCAAGAGATTTGACTTGCCCTATCAGATGGAGTATTACATGAGCAAACACTTGTTTGAATATGGTTAAAAGAACAGATAACTTTGGATATAAAGGGGCCTTACAATAAGAGGGATAAGAGATATAAGTAATATAGTATTTTTATAATATATAAAATGTAAAAATATTGGGATGATATATGTGATAAAAAAGTTTGAAATTTAAAGGTAAATTAAGTTGAAGGGAATTAGGGCTAAGGAATGACTGAAATACTGAGGAGAAATTAAACTTAAATAAGAACTTTGAAAATAGGATATATAGTGATTTAACAAATTAACTTATAAATATAAGTGAAATATAAACTGATCAGAAAAGATGTTATAGGTAGATGTCATAAGATAGATAAGCAATATAGTATTTTTATAATGCATGAAATATGAAAAGATTGGGATGATGTATCTAAATGGAAAATCTGGATATTTAGATATTAATATTGAGAAAATTATAAGAATTGTTTGAATATTAAGGATAAATGAAACTTAAATAAGAATTATGAAAATAGGATATATAGTGAACTAATAAGATTATTTTTATAAAAGCAACAGAAGTAGACAAGGAAAAATGTCATACATGACCGTTATTGTACAAACATGAAAAAAATGTTTATATTTAACCATTTATGCATTGGAAATATTAAGAATTATATTTGATTAAGAATGAAGAAAGAGAATACTATTGGGAGAAGGGAAGATCAAAGAAATATACTATTGATGAATATAATTATGGAATTATAAAAATTATTATTCTGTTAATTAACTACTATTGTTTTTTTTCCAAAATATATGAACCAAAACGATGTACACTAGGCACTAAGGATTGTTATTGTAAAAAATCAATAAAACATTTCTTTAAAAAAAAATAACTCAAAGCTCTAGCTCCTACAGCAACTGTTTAAAATATGGTAAATATTTCATTTCTGTTTTAAATCCAAATATTAACCTAGTCAAAATTTCCTGTTGATTTCCACAGTACAATCATGCCTACAGAGCAAAATGCTAATTTCTGGGGAATATACCAGAATATGAATATGTATGTATGTATGTATATAAAATGAAAATTTACCTCTTGGAAAAAAGGCCTGTTGCCAGCCTAAGGGAGAGAGAGAGAGAAAAAAAAATCCCACTGATCTGTAAGGCCTTTGTTAACTCTAAAATTAAGAAATAGGTAGCATTAGAAGTAGATTAAGTTAAACATGCATGACCTGCTAATGTGCGTCCTTAAAATTATTTTCACCCTTAAGTGTTTTGTATTTTAAGTCAATTATCAACTAAAGCTTGGGTGGAGGGGTAATTTGCAATTGGTCAAGTATGGCCAAGACAAGAAATTCGGCATGCTTCTTTAATGTTTCTTAATAAAGGGATTAATAGAGCTGCCTTCATACATTCATCAAATCTTATGAACATATTGGAACATTTCCAATGCTCTCATTACCCTGTTTGTCAGAGCAATCACATGCAATCAATTATTAGACTAATAAAATATAAAGGCCATACTAATAAAATAGCATAAGCAAAAATCATTTTCTTACTGCTTCCAAGGAAAACATTTTGAAGGAAGAAATGCAACAAGAAAGGATTATAGAGTCCTTGGTGCTCTCTGAGTTTTGTCATTTGCTTGCAGACATTTCATTACCCAACTAGTTAATACCACTACTAGTGAGTATGGGATTTCTTCCCTCTGTATAGTATAAATTGCCCTTCTCTGTGAGGTGTGGTTTTCTCCTTGGTAATTGATTAGGATTTTGTTTTTCTGCTTATATGGGTCTTGGTTGCTGGAGAGGATGTGTTCTGGTCTTTTTGTTTCATTTTTAGCTTTTTGGTTATCTCTTTTGAATGTAAATATGATTTATTATGGATTTTCAGAAATAATACAACATACAACGGAACTTGTGATTTCCCTGTTTACTAATAGTGATAAACATGTTTCTTTTATTTCCAAATATGTAAAGCAATTTATGCAATATTTCATCAAAACATTTAAGCATAATTTTCCCCCACCCTCCTCTCATTTCTGCCTCAATAATACATAAAAAGAATTTATCAGTGATTTATTTCTACTTGTGCCAATAAGCCTTTTCCTATCTTCCTCTCCCAATTTGAAGATGACTGAACAATTACACTGGCTGGCATTGTCTCTTGGGCTGGCAAGACTTGGTTATTTCTCCCCAAGGCCACCTGTATCAAAGACAAATCCCTTGCCATAAACAGGTCTGTTCAGTAACCCCACCTGGGAGTACATCAACAGTCTCACTTCAGTTCCTCTGGAACAAAGTCTTAAGAAAACCAACGCTGCCTAGAACTCACCAACCACCTTCCCTAAATTATCTTCAGCCTAACCAACTCATTTTTCTCTGTCAGTCCATCACCGCTTTCTTTTTATTTCTCCAGATAAATGACTGAGAGAAGTTTGTTGTTTATTCCTTTCTCCCGTTTCTGATATTTGAAAAGAACAACCCTATTTGCCTGAGAATTGATGCGAAGATGGCAGGAAGTTGCTGTATACAACTTGTCCACCACCAATGCACAAATTATAAAACCTTTTCCTTGACCTTTGTGCAAACTCAGCTTGTTCCTTGGAGTAGAATTTTCGTTATGTTAGAGCTGCTGTGTGGAACAGCCATTAGTCCTGAAGTTTTGTTCTCTTAAGGTGAGAACCAGCAGAAAATTCTGCTACCTTAAGGAAGTCCTGAGGGAACTTCCCATCCCTGATCGTCCTCACTTGAAGCTAGTGGAAAGGGGGAGGGTAAGGAACGCCTTCATTCTTACTCTGAGATTGGAGAACTGTACCCAAAGGAGCCATGCGCCCTCTCCTCACCCACCCCCTTGTCCTGACACCTAAGGAAAAAGAGCAGCTGAAGAGAGGAGACCATCCTCCCTCCTCTCCTTTCTGCCTTACTCCCAGAATCACCTCCAATGAGAAAAGTAGGTATAATCTTTTATCCTTTCATTTCTGGCAACCCGTTTCCCAATAGTGCCCAGGGAAAGACGAACCTTGAGAAGTGGTTCGTTTTCCTTTCCCGTCTCCTTTTGGGTCCTTGTACACTGTAGACCTATGAGTAGAGATAGTGTTGTTTTTATTGACTCTTAAGTAACTGAAGAGGATGGAAAAACCGAAGAACGAGATTAAAATCGTAGCAACTATCTTTTAACTGTAATAAACTTATTTGTGTGGTTGCATCATCATTCTAGAAACAAAAACAAACCTGGTTTTGGGCTTCAGTTCCTAGAATGCAAAGTATATTAGAAAACCAAAATAAGTGTTCGTGTTTTAAACTCACAGGCGGCCTTTGGAGAACCTATGATTGCCTAGGCAAGTAACTTCGTGGAAAATTGCCCGTCTGCTCGCCGCCTTCTGCTCTTGTCCTCAAAATTGCAATAATCTGTGTTGTTAAATTAGAATAAACCATTCACGGGAGCCGCCGGGGAAGTCAAATCCGAGAAAGAGAACAACTCAGCACAGTTCCCTCGGCCTATTTCCTTCCCCTGGTTGGCTCCGGCTTCCCCGCGCGATTCTTTCGTTTCCCTACCAGCTTTCCTGCGAACAGCCTCCGCCCCCTTTTTCTCGTCTCATTAACCCGCCTCTGAAGTAAGGGCGGCTACCGCCTGGCCCCTGAGGGGTTGCTTGACGCTTTCCGCTGGAGCCATTGCGAGAAGGCTTCAGCTGGCTTCTGCCGAAAGTTGCTTGCCTGGGTTTTCAGAGGCGCTGCCCGATGACACTGATAGATACTGGCGCACCGGCGGCCAACAATGCTTTCCTCGCCGGCGGTGCCTCGGCTTGCGCTCTTGCCACGGAGATGAAGTATGTCTTGGGGATAGACGTGGGCAGCACGGTGATACGGTGCCATGTGTACGACAAGGCGGCGGTACTCAAAGGATTCAGTAGCAAACAGGTGAGAATTGTGCGGGCCTCGGGGAAGAAGGCCTGAAATAAAGAAGTTCCTTTAACTCCGTTTTAATCACCGAATTCCTTGGGGATTGTTTTTATGCTATTGCCTAAGATTACAACTCAGAGTGCAACGTGGTCCCGTGTCCAAAAACTGGGCGCACGAGACTGAATCATTAACCACCCAAACATATGTTAATCCAAAATGTGTGTGCTCAGCTAGTGTGTGTTCAGTAAGTAATTCAGCTCAACTTACCATCAGAATTGTTTCAGTAAATCTTGGTTGTGACAATTTAATAGTTTACTTAAAAACAACTCAGAAACTCCTATTCCTAAATTGTAGGGAGAGAGTTACTGCTTAAATTCAGTGGGACACTGCCTTTCTATAAGTTATATACAATTAAAACTAAAGTTTTTCCTTGATGTATATTTTATAAACATTTGCTTCCTGCAGTATGCTTCTTTCCACTGTCTTATGAATGAGGAAAGAATTTGGGGGTTTTGTTTTCTTTTCTTTTTGCCCTAATCAATGACTTAGTGATCACATTTGGCTTCTTAGTTTTTCTGTCATTGAAATATACAACTTGTTTGTCTTTTTGTTCTTGTTTAGTAGTATAAGTTAATAAAAACAAGTTGCACATTGACCTGTAATGGTTATATAGAAATCGGATTTTGCTTTGGTTTATTATGTGGCACTGACTCTGAACTGCTTATGCAGCAGGAGTTTGAATAACAGAGTCCATGATGAATGCATGGACTGTAGGATATCATGCTGATCTCTTATTGCAGCATTTACAGATATCCTGCTATATGTAATGCTGAAATACAGTTTTAAAGTTTCAGTATTTAACCTGCCCTTAATATCACATCATAAAAATTGTTTTATTCAGTCATAGATACTATCCATACTATGTTTGAAAAGTTTTCAGAGTTGAAGATGAATTAAATATAAAAATGTAGGTGTTAGTACTTTTGACAGCAATAACAGTTGCAATTCAAGTCTTGCCTTAGCCATGAAAGCCAGCTGGGTGACGTTGGGCCACTCACTCAGCACAACTCACCTCACAAAGTTGTTATGGGGAAAATAGGAGGAAGGAGTATTAAATGTGTTCCAGTTGAGTTGCTTGTAAAAACAATAAAGGATGGATATAAATAAATCTTGTTTGAAAGTGCCATGATAGTGCACAGATCTCCCATGAAATACTAATAAAGTGGCAAAATGCAGTCTTGACTATGCTAAGTATAAAGCTTATTGAAAAAAAAGTACCCATATCAAGTTGGAAGCAAGTGTTGAGTGGCATACCATAGGGCTGAATTCTAGTTATTTTCCCTGTGCTATTCAACATATTTTTAACTGAATTGGATAACCTGCTAAAATATGGTGATGAAATTTGCAGACAGCATAAAGATGAAGGATAACAAACAGCTGAAACAATAGGCAGAAACCAGGAAGGTAAATTTCACAGGAAGAAATGCAGAGCAAAATGGGTTTTTCTTAGATTGAATAAGAAAAGATATAGGATGGGGGGGGAATCATGTTGGGCAGTGCTAGATGCAAAAAAGGATCTGGATATTGTGGTAAATCACAAACTGAACATGAGTCAGGAATGTGATGCAACAATAAAAAAAGCAAATGCAATTCTAGACTACTTCAACAGATTCTTCCCTTCTAATCAACATCAGACTGCATTAACTGCATTATGTCCAGTGATTAAGGCTGTAATTTAAAAATGGCATTGACAAACAGAGTTAAGCAACAGGGATATTTTGTTTGTTGTACTTTCCATAAACTGCCAAGACTCCATGTTATTGTGAAACTTAGATATTTTATTATAAAGAGATTTCATTGTAAGCATCTGATCTAATTAACCCTGCCATTTTAATAACTTAAATTCTCAAGTACAATAACACTTGAATGCAATTGTTGGCATTCTGCATATAATGTCTGACCAGTGCATGTTGGAAATCTCTAGTGAATGACATAGAAGCCGTAGTTGCATAAAACCATTGAACCATCATCTTGCTGACCACATTGTCTTTTAATATGTTATGAGGCCAATCCATATATTACCTGATGATCGGGTCATGAGACTATAGAAAACCAGGCAAGTTAATGATAGATAAACATTCTCAGTAGCTACTGGGGTCTTTGTTCCTTATGAATTAAGTATAGCATTGCAGCTTAAAGAATTACACTATTACTGTTTCTCTTTCCCATATATGTTCAGATGTACATATTTTAGATTTATACCCTGATTTTCTTGTATGAATTCAAGATTGCATAGCATTCCTTCCTCCAGTGTTTCCCCACAACAAACACACTGTGAGGTAGGTTGGGGTCAGAGATTGTGATTAATCTAAAGTCACCAGTGGCTAAGGATGGCTTTGAACAGGCATGTCAAACTGCTGGCTTGTGGACCAGATGCGTCATGCCGAAACTGCGCCCACCCCATTGCTGACAATGGGGAAAAAATCCCGATATGTCACATGATGTTGTGAGTTTGACATGCCTGGTTTGACTCTTGGCTTCCCATTTCTACTGTATGGGAGTACCTTAAGGTACCCTACCATACTATACTTTAAATACTCCAAATCTACTTGGTTCTTAAATTGTCATTTATTTACTGAAGTTAGTAAGTTTCTACTTTATCTCATTTTGTATGAATGAGGAAAGAATCTTTAGTAACTTCTAGTAGTGTTTCTATGCAGTAAATTATTACTACAGCAAGAATATGCAATCACAGCGTGGAATGTATTTCATTTTTTCTCTCCTTAAATAGGTACGGTAAATGAGAGTTGGCTGCAATTGTACACAAAGTATATTATTTCAGTATGCTATTTGGCAACTTGCTGACCATAAACAATCCACAGAAAAGAAGGTGGGAATGATGGAATCTACAGAATACAATAGAATTCTATTTTAATAGAACTTAAGGTCTTGTTTGGGCTCAAATTCAGATTTTAAGGAGGCAAGATTAATTTCCATTTGTCCATTTCCTGATTGGAAAACAGAAGAGATATTTTACTTTATTTAGCTAGCTAGCCAGACTCCCATCTCTTGTATGACTTTGGCCAACTTGTAGATGATTAAAACAATGTAAAAACAAGTAATACAACCATTTCTAAAAATAAAATACTAATACAAAAGCATATAAAATCATCACTTCATAAAATAAGTCATAAAATTCTTGCAATATTATTTCTATAAGGTAGCATTGAAAATATTCTTCTTAATTTTACAGCATTTCAATATATTCACATAATCAGCCCTGATGGGTACGTTTATTCCTAATAAAGTAAAGGTACAGGTTTCGCCTGTCCAGTCATAAACGGCTCTGGGGGGTGGAGTTCATCTCCATTTCTTAGCAAAGGGAGACAACATTGTCTGAAAACATTTCCATAGTTGTGGCCAGCATGACTACACATCAGTGTGCATGGAACACTTTTACCTTCCCTCCAAAGTGGGAATTTGCATGCTTTCAAATTCATAAGTGACCAGGAGGTCACCCCTGAGTGCCCGGATCTTGAACTGCTGACCTTCTGGTTGACAAGCCCAGCATCTTAACCGCTTGGCCACCATGCTCTATATTCTCAATACTCTTTAATATCAAAATGAAACAGCAAATTGTCGTATTTTTTGAAGTAAGCAAGGTCAACAAATAGACTGCAGGGAGTTTAACTGGAGCTATATTTAGTTGATATAAATTATAGTAATATGTTGAAGCCTGGTTGTATTTTCCCTTCCCTCACTCTTATATCTTGACAAATTAGGGTGGAAGCAGTCTTAGTTTCTTTCACATACTTCCTTTGTTTCCTGGACTAAAGGCATGCTTTTGTTGTATTATCTCCAAGGTCTTCTCTGTAACTGATGTATCAGATGTACTATTGTTACATTGCTAACATTGTTACATTTGGGTCTCTTGATGTCTTTGAGAAGGCAATGCTTAAACTAGTTCCTAGAGTTGGTAATAGATGTATAAATAGTATGAATATTTTAATATATTTTCTGTGAAGAAAACCTTCTGAAGCTTGAATCAAATTCAGATTTTAAAGAGGCATGATTAATTAATGAATAATTTAATTTCCATTTCTCCATTCTTTGATGCATAACTAAAGAGATGTATGTTGAAGACTGGAAATACAGGGAGGATTCCTTAAGTACTATCAATTTTGCTACACCAAAATTGCTTTTTGTAATGGAATCATAGAGACTGGTTATTTTATTAAATAATTATACAGTTTGAATTGCAATTAATACTGTAATTAATTATGAGATTTCATCTGTGAGTTGTCCTATGAGTTTACAAAAACAATGTTTAATACAAGAAACAATCAGAAAAAGTTATGCAACCACCTCAAAATATACTTAACTTTGTGCAATACTTATTGCTTTATAATTCTCTACTACTGGTATGTTGAGATTTGGCATTTTGCTACCAATTTCTTTGGAGACAAAGGCTTAAGTTGATCTTGAAGGATAATTAGTAGCATTTATTTTCTGATGATGAGTCCTTAAGAATTAGTATTGATTTCCATTACTTATGTTTGTTTTTTATCTTTGAAATGTTCAAATTCCAAATTCAGTTAATGGTTTGTGGATTTATGGTGACTTTTAATACCAGAGAAATGTACATGTTCCATTCTCATGTAACAATCTGCTTTTTAATGAAACATGTGGCCATACGCTGAAGGTTCCAACAATATATTTGATAGTATATATACATACTATACATTGATTTCTAATGTCTGGGCTATAATTATCTTTGTTATTTTTAAAACAGGATGTGACTTAAATATGTAAGAAATACGCTAAACATCTTTAATTCTTTTAATATATGAAGTTGCTTTTTTGTAATTTTCATCAAGATCATTAACATCTATGATCTTGGTAACCTGTGTTTCTCTTAATAGGTAGAGGTTCTTCATCCTCAGCCTGGTTGGGTTGAATTAGACCCTGAAAGTCTGTGGACACAGTTCATTGATGTGATTAAAGAAGCAGTTCAAGGTAATCATGCAACTGTATCAATTTGCTCTTTCAAAACTTAATACTGCCGCATTGAATTTATTTTATATTGAGGTCCATGTTCAAGCTCAAAAATGAGAGGGGTTCAAGCTCAAAAGTTCAAAATCAGGTTCAACCTCAAAAATGACACAGTAAAATCCAATCAAATCCAAACTTTATTTGCTTTCATTTAATGGACAGAATGTTGTGAAACTAAAGCTATAACCTTATAACCCATTAGAAATCTCTGATGAGATTTACTGCCTCCTCCTTGGGAAAGTTCTGTATTGCCAAAGATCCTACCCACTTATTTTCCAGGTACACACACTATCACAATATCTAGATTAAAGCTAAGGCCTTCACAAAAGAACTCACAAAATATGGGAACTACTTTTCTTTGGAAAAGCCTATTTTCCACTGACATCACCTTTTAGAAACTAAATTAACAATTATGATTACTAGTTAAGTTTATTTTAATGAAACATCATGTATTTATTGAAACATTTATGCATGTGCATTAATTATTAAACTAAATCAACACCACCATAATTATTCAGCTATTCTTGTTTAAATTAAAGGCATTAAAACCTGGCTCTTTATCTAGGCACTGGGATAGACAGACAATTGGTTAATGGAGCCACAGGTTTTTTCGTGGGTTTTGTAATTTTATTTCCATAACCCACCTGAATAGAAAACTTTTTAAAATAAATAAATCTTTTAAAATAAATAAATATATCTTTTAGTTGCAGGACTTAAAATGAATCAAATCTCTGCTCTTGGTCTTTCAACACAACGTGGAACTTTCATTACATGGAACAAGTATGTATAAAGATTATAACTGATACTTCATTCTGTGCTTGTTGATATGTATGTGTTGGATTCTTTCCAAAATAAAGTTCACTTGTTAGAGTAATGCTTGATAGCATTATTTACTAGCACCCATGATATTAAAAATAATAATGAAATACATTTAGCTTTTGTTTTAAACCCATATATGTATCATTATATTTTCAACAAAGTGCAATTAAAATAAATGATTTGCTGCAGGGTAGGTGCCAGTTATATTGTTTATATATGGATGTAGGTTACATTCCTACACAGGTGAAAAGCTTTGCTAATTCTTTAATTAGTAGTTTAAAATGCCACTTTAAAAGTTGGGCCACAACTTTTATGTAAGAAAGGTTGGAAGGAACCTTGGAATCTTCTAGTTTGAACATACCCAACTATCAAAATTGTTGTTTAATTACTAGGCTGCTTTGTGATCCAATGAATAACATTTTGCTAGGATTGCCAGGCAGCAACTGCTTTTCTGAGTTCTTGTAAGCTCACGATTGTATTATCAGTAATAATATCTAGCTGCCATGTTTGTTATTGGCCTTTTCTTCAGTTGCCTTCAGTTTTTCCAAACATCAGGGACTTTTCAGGTGCCTTTACATCATGTGTCCCAAATAGTTAAAATTTCATTTTATGGTAGTATTTCCAGTGAGCAGGCTGACTTTATCTATGATCATATGGTTTGTTCAGTAGATGGTAGTCTATGGTATTCGCAAAAGCTTTCACTGGCACCAGTATTCAAAGGCATCAATTTGTCTTTCAGACTTTCTGATATTCCAATTTTCACAGCCATGTTTTTACAAATGGAGAAATGTAGTCTATGTTTGAGTTATATCTCTGTATTTTAATTTTTGGTTAAGAGGAGAGTATTGGGTGAGGGCAGATAATGATCAAACATGTAACATAATTTCTGCTAGAGGTGTCCACAACTAATCCTGTTAATGAAAAAATGTGGATTTCTATATGTAAAACTGGATTCGTATCATAATATTATCAGCCTAGAATTAGAGATCTCTTAATTTATGACTATAGTCATCCCTGTAAAGTTTTCAACCCAGGATGATAAGCTATTACTATTTTAACCTCCTTTCTCCTTGCATTGTTTGGTATTGCCTATTAATAAACCTTAGTGCTGTTGAATATTAGTAGCAATCTGGCTTTTTCCATTTCTTTCAAAATGTTCTTTTTCAATGTAACATGTTGAATATTAGTCTTACCTCAACAATGCATGACTAGGGTGGTTATCGATCTGTCTGAAATGACCTGCCCAAAATATTTTCATCATTGATTCAATTAAACTGGTTAATATATTAACATCTTAGAGAGCATAAAACACAGCTTAATGTGAATTCTGTCAAATAGGTGGGAATCTGTATATCATAATTACTTTCTGATGAAATTTTAAAAATTATAAAAGTATAATTAAGAGGGTGTGTAGTTACACAAGTTGCAGGAATAAATTTCTATTATTAATATGAATATTGAAATTTTTCCTGAATTTTTCCTGAATTCTTCAATTATGAGTCCGTAATTTGTTCTATGGACTGTTTGATAAATAAAATTAGTTCATTAATTATCTCAACTATATAGTCAGAATTCTTCAATATGGAATAAATTAAAGAAATGCTATATATCTGAGGAAGAATTACAACATTAAACTGTAAATTGAGAAGTAGGGTGAAACAGTCTCTTCAGCAAAGTACTATTGATCAGTTCAACATTTTGAATAGGGAGAAAGGAATATAGAAACAGGTGTGTGTTTAAATCTCTTCCACTAAATCTCACCATTGCCAAAACCAGTTATTCTACTAAAATTTTCTTATGTAGAAATAGTTGTGATTGTTTTGAATTCTTTAGTTAAGGTATTAAGTTGTCCTAGTTAAGATACAAAGAATAGAGAAACGTAATAAACAGCCTAAGCTTAATTCTTATAAATTCATGTCCTGTAGATATGGATAATGACATTAAGGCTGGTGTTTGTGAATAGATTTCAGCTCTATTATAACAGTGATCTTGGTGGGAAAGTGTGCAGGTGACCGGTAAGCCATCATGTGAGCATGGAGGGGCCAGGGGTAGCAGCAGCAGGTAGAGGAAAGGTACACAGGTAACTGATGGTAAACATAGATGAGGCTAAAAAATATGACAAATGTTTGTGAGAATTTGGTGTGTCTAGCTTAGTGAAAAGGACTAGGGGTGGTGACATGATAGCAATGTTCTAATATTTGATGGCTGCCACAGAGAAGAAGGGGTCAGCCTATTTTCCAAAGCATCAGAAGGCAATAATAGATGGAAATTAATCAAGAAGAAAACCAGCCTAGAACTAAGGACTTGTGAAAACAACCAGTGAAAAGGCTTGCCTTCAGAAGTTGTGGATGCTCCATCACTGGAGGCTTTTAAGTAGAGATTGGAATTCCATTGTCTGGAATGGTATACGTACCCTGCTTGACCAGGGGCTTGGACTAAAGACCTCAAAGGTCACTTCCAACACTCTTTGAGAGAAGCTCTGCCAACCTCTCCTTCTCCCCTCGTCCTTTCATGGGCACAGAGAGAGGGAGGAAGGGAAGGAAGGAGGGAAGGGAAACAGGAAGAAAGAAAGGGAAGGAAAGAAGGAAGGAGATAGGAATGGGAGGGAGGGAGGGAGGAAGGAAGGAAGAAAGAAAGGATTGGAATAGGAGGGAGGATCTGAGGGAAGTCCTGCCTTAGCACTTGGCCACCAGCAGCCCTGTTGCCCTTTCGCCATCCCGGGTGGTCTCCCATCCTATTGCTGAGGATCCTTTGGTTACAAAACCAGGTCTCCTCACATGGAGAGGGAGTGGGCCTCCCTCCGACCCACGCACTTTGCACTCCTGCACCCACCATGAGCAACCTGGCCAAGGAGAGTGAGCACAGAAGCAGTAGCCTTCAGGAGGAGATAAATGCAGCTGGGCACCCCCTCGGGGAAAGTGCAGCTAGGGTAGGCAGGGCTGTAGGGTCCTGGTGCGTGGGAGCTCAAGGGCCGGGCTTGGTGCTTGACGTTTGCTGCCTAGGGCACTAGGCAGTCTGTGCCACTGCCCAGGGGCCCCCTTCATGGCCTGAGGCTCAATGAAGCTCCTCCAGTGGACCATGCCCTGGCGCTCATCCCAGTCCCACCCACCCCTCCGCCGGAGATCCTCAGATCCGCCTCAGTCCTGCCCAGGCCCGCACAAGTGCCCCTGATGCAAGTGATGTCAAGCTGGCCATGCCCACCCAGTAGGCCATGCCCATGCAAGCCACACCCATCCAGTAGACCAAGCCCATCCAGTGAGCCGGCACCCAACGATAAATAAGTGGGATTTGGGTTGCAGTTTGGTCATTCAGTCTCTGAAAGGTTAGCCATCACTGACCTATACCATCTCAGACAGTGACTGTCTAGCCTCTTTTTAAAAATCTCCAGTGATGGAGCGCCCACACGTTCTGGGGGAAAGCTATTCCACTGGTTAATTGTCCTCATTATCAGAAAGTTTCTCCTTAATTCCAGGTTGCTTCTTTCTTTGATCAGTTTCCAACCATTGTTTCTTGTCCTGCCCTCTGGTGCTTTGGTGAATAACATGACCCCCTCTTCTTTGTGGGAGCCCCTCAAATACTGGAATACTGCTATCATGTCTCCCCTATTTCTTCTTTTCTTTAGACTAGTCGAACCCAAGTCCTGCAGCCGTTCTTCGTATGTTTTAGTCTCCAGGCCTTTTGATCATCTTAGTTGCTCTTCTCTGAACTCTTTCCAAACTCTCAACATCTTTTTTGTGATATGGTGACCAAAATTGGCTGCAGTATTCCAGATATGGTCTTACTAGAATTTTATAAAGCGGTACTAATACCTCACGTTATCTTGAGTCTATGCCTCTGTTTATACAGCTTCTAGTTGTTCGCAGATCTGTTTTTTGATTATCTTTTCTAGGATCTTCCCAGGTATTGATGTTGAACTGATTGGTCTGTAGTTTTCTGGATCCATTTCTTTTCCTTTCTCGAAGATGGGAACCACATCAGCCCTGTACTCCAGGATTTTTGAAAGATGTGGTGGAGTGGTTCTGAGATAACATCTGCCAGCTCCTTCAGAACTCTGGGGTGTAATCTTTCAGGTCCTGGTGATTTATATTAATCAAGGTCAGATAGGTGTTCTCTTACAATTTTCTTGCTTATATTAATTTTATTTCTAATTTGTCTTTTGCAGTGGGTTTTTTGGTATGTTTGGCTATGATTTCTTTTTGTGTGAAGACTGATGTAAAGTATGAGTTAAACAGCTCTGCTTTCTCCCTGTTGCCTCTTATTTCCTTGCCATCTTTTCTCTTTAGTGGACCTACAGTTTCCTTGACTTTTTTCTTGTTGTTAATATGTTGGAAGAATTTTTTTTTATTATCCATGATTTCTGTTGCAAGTCTTTCTTCGTTCTGAGCCTTTGCTTTCTTGACTTCATCTTTACATGTTCTGGCTGTCTGCTGATAATCGGCCTTAGTTATGTGCCCCTCTTTCCATTTTTTGTATTTGTCCTTTTTGTCTTTCAATTTGTCAGAAAGATCTTTGTGCAGCCATGCTGGTTTCTTCTTAAAATTCTTGTTTTTCTTTTTCAGTGGTATTGTGCTGGTCTGGGCTTTTATGTTTGCATTTTTTAGAGTTTCCCACGCTTCTTGGGTTGTTTTCCGCTTTAGGATTTTTGTCCATGGTATCTTTCCTGGATTCTGTCTGAGTTTTTTAAAATCAGCTCTTCTGAAATTCAAAACACTGGTTGGATTGTTTTCTGTTGCTAGTGTTTGTGTTATATTAAATTCCAGTATGACATGGTCACTTTCGCCTAAGGTTCCAGCAGCTTCAACTCCTTCTATCACTTCTTCTCTATTAATTAGAATTAAGTCCAGTATGGCTTTACATCTAGTTCCCTCTTCCACCTATTGGATAACAAAGTTGTCGGCTAGGTTGGTTAGGAATCTGTTTGATCTCCTGCTCACTGCAGAGTTTGTCTCCCAGTTGATATCTGGATAGTTGAAGTCTCCCATTACTATTGTGGCATGCTTCCTACATACATTTGTTATATACCGCACTTAAAGCGGTATATAAGTCTCATAAATAAATAAATAAATAAACTGGTTGGCAAAGAGTTCATCTATTTCTTCTGATTGGTTGGATGGTCTGTAATATACCTATGGTAATGACACTTTTTTTCTCTGAGATAGATGATTTATTAGATAGATGATTCATTGAAACAGATAATTGAAGCCTCAGACAAATGAGGCTTGATTGGTGGAGTATTCAACTATCTGGACATATGTGGGAAAGTTAATTCTGCCAAACACAAGATCCAGATTAATTTTGTTCTGTGTTAATGAAAATTATATCTTTCAAAAGATTAGACAGACGCAAGGCTATTTGTGCCTTAGATTTTTTCCTTATTAACAGGAAGTCATTGATTGAAGATATTAAAAAATATTGAAGCTGAACTGACCATGATTTCCTAGAGTTGATCTTAACAAAAATTTGGTTTTAAAAGGTCAAATAGAAATATGGATTTTAGAAAGACTATTTTTAATAAATGAAACAGTAAAGAAAATGCAAAGGAACAAAACCTTAAGGACAAAGATTTTATTATTAGTTCAGTTTTCTTGGAAACAAAAAGATTGTATAGTCTCAAATAATGTCAGAGGAACCCATGTGGCTGAATAGGCAGCTCATAAAGGAGTTTGAGATTAAAGAAGAGTGTTTATTTGAAGTGGAAGAAAGGATTAACATTCAAAGAAGTCTTCCCATATTTAGCTCAGAAACTATGTATAAGGTCAGGAAGGCAAAGGTGGAAAACTAAAACTGTTCAATAAGGCAAAATTCAATGAGAAGGATTTTTTTCATATACCAGTATGTCAGTAACAAGAGGAAATCAAAGGAAGTGTAAACCTATGGCTTACTCCACACTAGGAGATCCTAACGTGATTAAGAGAAAGTGTGAGAACTCCAGTTTTTGGCTCTTTCTCTCCAAAGGAAATGATGATTTCAGTAGCATAGATTAAGAAAAAAAAAAATAGAAGGCTTAAGTCAGCTAATTTGAATCTACTAATTTCATGTCACAACAGAAAAAGTTGATGTGTAGAGCAGAGTCCCCAACCTTTTGGGCACCAGGGACCAGTTCCGTAGAGAGAGGTTTTTCCATGGACGGAGGGTGCGTGGTTTTGTGTGCTGCCTGCATCTCGTGGATGGGGCTTTGCTTGTGTGTGCAGACCAGTTGCTGGCATGCCACGGCCCGGTACTGGTCCATGGAGCAGGGGTTGGGGACCTCTGGTGTAGAGCATAGTCAGTAAAGCCTAACACAGTGATGGCGAACCTTTTAGAGACTGAGTGCCCAAAAACCGCCCTGCCCCTGCTCTGCCCGCCTGCTCCGCCCCTTCTGCCACTGCTCCGCCTGCCCGCAGGGCCACCCACCACCTCCATGGACTGCCGCAGCAGATCACCCAGGAAGCCAGACAGTGCCATAGTAGCCACGCCCTCCACTCATGCCCAACAGCATCATCTGCATGCAGTGGGGCACGAGGGCGGAATCTTGTCTCTGCTGCCTGGCTGCCATGTGCTTGGCTGCGCTGCTCTGCGCGGTCTGCAGAGGTGGCTACTGGGGAGGGGAAGGTGGGGCGATGGCGTGCGTGCCCACAGAGAGGGCTCTGAGTGCCTCCTCTGGCATGCGTGCCATAGGTTCACCACCACTGGCCTAACACTTCCCTGAAATCCAGCATTTTCCTCTTCAGGTTGGAACCTCTTCAGGTTCCCAGATCGTAAGGAAATGCCCTTAAAATACTGAAGGTTCTGGTTGAAGAATTATTAGGATTTCAGGGGGGACAGTGTTAGAGGATAGGAAAAGAGTAAATAGAGTACCTGGCATTAAGAAAAGAAAAATAAAGTTAAACCTAACATGAATAACTCGAAAACTTGAAGAGTGAATCTTGTACCTCCAACGAGATCACTCCCTTGCTTGTTAAAACATATGTGGCTGGTTAAGTGAACATGAGGTATCTCAGGGTGGGGAAGGCCATGGAGGTCCTAGTGATGGAACATGCCTCCAAGGCCTCCCTGACCCACTAAGACACCTCATGCTTCCCCCTCCCTTCCTGCCGTGTTAGTGTCACCTGGAAAAGATCCATCTTCTCTCTGCCGTGATTCCTGCTGCCACCCAGATCTGAGGCTGGGGAACGCTTCTGCGCCCCCATGGCCCGATCCAGGCACCGGAGGCCTTTTCCAGGTTGCTACCGCCCAGATCTAAGGCCAGGGAATGCTTCTGTACCCCCCTGCAGCCCGATCCGGATTCCAGAGACATTTTTGCAGGCCGCTGCTGCCTGGATCTGAGGCCGGGGAGTGCTTCAACACTTCCTCACAGCCCGATCCAGGCTTTGGAGGCATTTTCCAGGCCGCTGCTGCCTGGAAACCATCCACCAGAAGGCTACATAAGCGTCCCCCGGCTTCAGATCCATGGGGGGGGGGCGGAAGCTTTCCTCGGCCTCAGATCTGAGCTGCAGCAGCCTAGAAAATGCCTCCGGAGCCCCGATCCAGCCTTCGGAGGCACGTGGAAGTGTCCCCCTGCTTCGTTTCCATTCTCTGTTGCAGAGAACAGAGGCCTAAAGTACCATGAGATCACGCAAGATCAGTAGTGTGAGATCTTGCCCCACTGATCTTGCGTGATCTTGTGTTGCTTTAGGCCTCCATTCTCTGCAAACGCACCGAAGGCCTGGAGCAGCCAAGAAAGGAAAAGATCTCGATCTTCGCAGGATGAGTATTGAAGGCCTGGTGCCTAGGGAGACGTAGGGTGGGGAAGGAGGGAGGGAATAACCAGGGTGAATATTGCAGAGCCACTGCAGTTGCTCGTAAGGGCGAACGACTGCCATGGTGCTGCAATATTTGTAATTTCAGGACTTGCTCGTTCATAAGGCACTAGGGAGCGCTCATCACATAACTTTGAATGAGCATTAAGTGAACGCTTGTAACTTGGGGATTACCTGTAATCAGTTGCTGTGAGAAACTCACTGGTCAATGAAAACCTTTTGATGGCGGCCAAAAACGAACGAGGTCCCAAATTGCTGGTACCTAAATTTCACTTTAAAAAAGATATCCTGATTGTAAGATCTTTATAACCACAAATGGTAGATTCACAGAGGATTTTAAGAACTAGCAACTACCTTTGGAACATAGTTTATTTGTTTATGGTTTTTTTGCATATTATATAGAGGGTTGAACTAGATGATCTTTGTGATCCCATCTACTTGCACATTTCTTTGATTCTGTTTTGATACCTTTTTTATCTGTAATCTATTTAGAGCTGATATCTAAACTCTGTTACTGAAATGTAATACAAAGCAGTTGGAAAGTCAATTATCCCTTTTTGCTTTTCCAGAAAGACAGGGAAACCTTTTCATAATTTCGTAAGTTGGCAAGATGTGAGAGCTTCTAACCTTGTTAAATCCTGGAACAGATGTTTTTTAATGAAGGTAAGATACTTCTTTGCATTGAAAATAAGTTGGCTGAAGCAGGGAAGGAACTTTGCATGTGTGCAAATATGTATGCCCTTACTTTAGAGAAGGCTGGTATATTGCCAGTGGGTTGGGAGATATCTAATGATTTGCAGCTGAGAGAAGTAAGGTAGAATTGTCCTATCTGTATTTTTATGAGAGAAACAATGTCGTAGGTGAGGATGTTTAAATTTTTCTTTCAATTCTCCTTTTCTAAATGGCAAATGGTCCTCTGTTCCAAAGCTGCATTTTGTAAACTAGAAGATTAGGAAAAGGAAATAGCCATGAATTTATATAGCTTGTTTTTTATGATTAGATTTAAAAAAACACAGATTTAGTAAGATACGATTAGTCACAATTGCCTGAATGAAAATGTTGGTACAAAATAAGCCCTAGTTTTGGGACGAGGAGCACGTATAAAAATCAAGCTAGGGTGGGGTTGGAGGGGGTGGAGCTGCCCCATGCATCCTGCATGGGCTAGCTTAGGACCGCTACAGCAAGGCCTCCCACGTCCTGACACCTGTTGCGCTGCTACCCAACTTCAAGTGGCAGCACTGGCGCATCCAGTGAGCATGTGCGGCATCCTACCGTAAGCAGTGGCACTGGCATGATGCACCAGATGGCGCATTGTGCCAGTGCTGCCACAAGTGGCAGAACACCATGTGGTGCATTGTGCCATGGCGTGTGCGAGCGGCAGCACCAGCATGATGCATTGTGCAGCCTACTGCCGCAAGCAGTGGCACCGGCACAATGCATCTGCAAGTGGCAGCACCAGCACGGTGCAACATGCAGCATCCTGTCATGAGCAGCAGCATCAGCATGAAGCGCCAGATAGCATGCAGCTGCAGAAGAACTCGGGCAGCGGCGCCGAAAATAAGACCTTGTGCCTCTTTTGGAGGTAAAAAAAAAATTATAATACTGGGTCTTATTTTCGGGGAAACATGGTATTTATGATCATTGCAGTGTCCTGGGTCATGGGATCACCTCTTGGAACCACCTGACAAGGAAAGTCAATGGGGAAACCAGATTTACTTAACAACTGTGTTACTAATTTAACAAATGTGGCAAGAAAGGTCATAAAGTTGGGCAAATCTCATTTAACAATTGTATTGCTTAGCAATTGAAATTTTGGTCTCAATTGTGATCATAAATCGAGGGTTACCTGTATTACTGAGGAGGCGCAGATGAATTTTGACTTCTGCAGTGAAAAGGTTCTGGGACTGTTTCTTATAGACTCAGATTTGTTTTGTGTGTGCTGGAGAATGGAAAGATTGTTTTAATATTGAAATAAACTTATTTTTTTATTTAAAAGTGGCATTTGTTAAAAATTACCCACATGTGGAAAACCAGCACATCTGGCAAATACTTGGGATATAACCTTTCTGCTCTGCTGATTTCTGTATGTGGGAAGTTTATAATATGAGCGGTATTCAAAATGGCTTTGCTTCTTAGCAGTTAGAAGTGAAATAGATTCTTACCTTTCTGTTTTCTCTCTTGACCCCCTGCATACAAAGATTGGTAACAGTCAGACTGATCTAGTACTACTCACCAGAAAAATGTCTGTCCAACTTGCTTCTTGCTGAACATCTATCTGAACAACAAAACTTATTTTGTACTGGTATGGCAGAAAATGTTATATGCAGGCCCAGATAACAACTTCACCAAACAGTTGAATAGTTCTGTATTCATAGATACAGGCTGTGTTCATAGGACATAATAAATCTTATTCGCTTATCCATGATTTATTGAAAAAAAGAAACACAAATGCCTGAGTTCAGACAAATTATGGTTTACAAATCACATTGTCTGAACTCATATAAAACGAGCAATAAGCAACAAACTAAGACATAAATCATTTTTGGCTTTATATCTGAACACAGTGAACTAAGCTGTAGGCATATGTTAGTAAGAATATTAGGAATGTACAAAATATGTAGCTGATTTTAAGCAATCAGCATCCAAATCAAAATGCACATGCTTTGTTGAGATCCAAATGTAAAAGAAAATAGAGTTGTTCCAGTTATATAAAGAATGCACAGAAAAAAAAAAATCTGAAGACTGAGAAGTTCCCTTGGACAAGGCATTGGAAGCAGGGAAGACTCTGGAAAGGGTGGGATGGGCATGCTGGTGGGACATGCAAATAAATCCTGCTTCTTACTGCTAAGACAACTGATGTAAAAGGCAGATATGGGTCCACTATACATTAGTGGCAGCTGAGGGAAGGCTGCAAAAAAAAGGTCCCGAAGATTGGGAGCAGGTAGGCCAGTTAGAGATAGTGTTTTGAACGGCTGAGATCACTGTAGTAGGGAGCCAGGTGCATGGGCTGATACATTTTTTTTATATATAAAATGAGAGAATGAAAAATACTGGGAAGATGGGAAATTGGATAGATCAGTGCAAAGGCCAGATAAGGGATCCTCTGGATTTTGTTTTTCCTGAAATGCAGAACAACCAAAAATCCATGTTTAGTTTTTGTTAAACAGCAGCCAATTTTGCAAACATTCCAGAATGCACTGTTTATTCTGAGTTAAATTCAAAATATATATTTCATTTTCTGTATAACTTGACTTGAATCTAGTTGGACAGAAGCTCAAATGTTTATCCTACAAACCTTGTTTTTGAACAGGCAGTCCGTGGTATTTCTTCTTTGCTGCACTTTTTCACTCGGATTAATAGATTTCTGGTATTCCGTTCTTTTAGTTTTACGACACAGCATATCTCTTTAAGACTGGCTTGGGTTTTACAACATTTATCTGAGGTAAGCCCCATGTTAAAATTCTTTCTAAGGGATTTCCTGTTGGTTCAGAGGTTACTGGCAATAGTATCTAAGTGTTCATTTATTTGTTTTATCAAATTGCCAATTGAAGATGAACTTGATAAATATTCTAGTCTTTTCCAGTGTACTGTTCTCAACATATGATCCTAGACTGACTAGAATATTGGGGTTTAGAGGCCAATATACCTGGTTAGCATGCAGTTGGAGAAGATCCATGATCCAAAATGCTCCAAACTGTCAATTTGTACTAATTTATTTTCTAAGCTCTGCATAGTTATTATTGAGAGCCTGTTTGATGCAGTGGTTAAGCCATCAGGCTAGAAACTGGGAGGTCTAGTGCCACCTTAGGCACAAATCCAGCTGGGTAAGTTAGTCACACTCTCTCAGCCCTAAGAAGGAGGCATGGGTGAACCACTTCTGAAAATCATGCTAAGAAAACTCCAGCGACCTGTTCAGACAGTTGCCAGGAGTCAAAAACTGACTTGAAAGCACAAAAACAAACAAACAACCACACATCATAGTTAATATTATCTGATGGTCATTTTATTTGGGACTATAAAAATAGTTTCTGATGTAATAGTACAATTTTTAACATGGACCAATACAAGAAACCTCAAATATTTTATGAGAAATAACAACAGCAACAGCAGTATGTTGTAGGCATTGAGATAAAATAGCTTTTACAGAAAGTGGCCAGTGATCAAATATTCATTTTGTAAAAGACTAAGCACAGTTCCCTTCCTCTCATAATTATTATCCAACCACATGTTATATGAACATACACATCCATTGTCATAGCCAATTTACAATTTACAGTAGTAATCTCCTCATTTAGTAGTTTTAGTCAGTAGCTAGCAAAGATCCAGGCTGTTTGCTTTTTCTCCCTCCCCCCCTCCTCCTGTCAACATAACACAGTGTGTTCTTGAAAAATATCTAAAAATATTAGCATTGGGATCAGCCATGATGCATGGAGTTGTACATTTCATAAAATCATCAGATTCATCTTCTGAACATTTTATCTAGCAGCAATTTCCACACTATGGCATAAAGAAAAGGGTTTCCTTCAAACATCATAAGAGTCTAGAAGGCTGATGTAATTAAGTCAATCTTCTGGATTGTTTAGGGTTTTGTACACTACTAACGACCCCCTTAAATTTGACTGAGTAGCAGACTAACTATCTAGAACTATTGTAAGGATACGGATATGGATTACATTTGCCTTCCTGCAAAAAAATGTGACCTGTGTGTTTATTTGCAGGTAGAACAAGCTGTTAAAGATGGTAATTGCTGTTTTGGAACAGTTGACACATGGTTACTTTATAAACTCACAAAAGGTGAGTACAGTGATTAAATGAGGGATAAGATAATATACCCACATCTCACCCCTAAAATTCTGCAAGTGAATCTTATTCTGACATTCTTCACCCATAGCAGCACTTGTAAAATACAGTAGATATTTTGTCTGCAAATAAAGATGTTTGCAGTGAAAGGGCAACAAGTTTTGTTCAAATCTAATCCAGGATCAAGAACAGAAAATACCAAAGTTTCAAAGGTGCAGGCATAAAGCATAGTCAAGAGGCAGAGCAAAGTTCAGGAATCTGGATGAACAAGCTGAAATAAGGGGTATAATATAAAAGGGGAATTGCAAAATACATTATTTCTAGAATTTTTATCCCAAGGCTGCAGAGAATTCCACTGGAACTCCATATTTGCTAATTCTAGTCTTTGTCCTAATAGTAATCCATTTGGAAAATATTCATGCTTCTTGGAAACTCAGCTTTAAAATCTTGCCCTTTTTCTCCATTTTATACCTTGCATCACAGTTTGAAGGCATTGCCATTCTCACAGACTTGAGGTATTTTTAGGGTTAAGAATCAGAGTTGACAGTTGTATGTTCAGATCGTATCTTTCAGACAATAGATGTCTCATAGAATTTGTGCTATCTGATTCTCAGTCTTCCTCTGACAAGGACATATACAAAGAGATCCTAATAGCTACTTATAGAATCTTTTGTCCTGCAGGTCTTTACACTTGGAGGCATCTTCAACATGCAGTTTTACAGCTCTATAGTGCATGTGAAATTGGTTACTTTTATAATTGTGCTCTGTATAGAACAGGGGTTCTCAACCTTGGCAACTTTAAGACTTGTGGACTTCAACTCCCAGAATTCCTCAGCAGCAAAGCTGGCTGAGGAATTCTGGGAGTTGAAGTCCACAAGTCTTAAAGTTGCCAAGGTTGAGAACTCCTGGTATAGAAGATCAAGTGCACCAATAAAAGCAGTGGTGATAATAGTGTAAATAAGACAACATTAATTGAAATGAACTGTCCAGTTCTATATTACAAGAAAATTAAAATAACCTCTTGGAAGGAAGCAATCATGGTTTTATAATTAAGAATTATTTGACTGATACATTGTTCAGTAAATCAACCACTTCCATATTGAACTATAATTGTTTTTTGTTTTATTTTTCAATATCTAATTGATTATTCTAGGTGCAGTGTATGCTACAGATTATTCAAATGCCAGCTCCACTGCATTTTTTGATCCTTTTAAGGTAGGACTAGTTCCATCTGCCATGTTGTTGTGGTGTGTCTTTACATTGTTTTAATTCTTTTTTTAATATGCATGTGATTTCAGCTGCAATGGAGTGATCTTTTTAGCAAGTTACTTTCCATTCCAGTATCGCTTTTCCCCCCAGTAGAGGATACTAGGTAAGTTTTAGGTAACATATATTTTTGCTTTTTCCAAAGGAAGGCATAAATGTCAAAGTAATTATCTATATATGAGCTGTGGTGACACAGTGGTTAGAATGCAGTATTGCAGGCTACTTTTGCTGACTGCCGGCTGCCGGCAGTTCGGCAGATCGATTCTCATAGGCTCAAGGTTGACTCAGCCTTCCATCTTTCCGAAGTTGGTAAAATGAGGACCCAGATTGTTGGGGGCAATATGTTGATTCTGTAAACCACTTAGAGAGGGCTATACAGTACTGTGAAGTAGAATATAAGTCTCACTGCTATTGCTACTGTTAAAGCTCTCATGTCTGTAACTTTTAACTGGGCAAAATAGTATGTCATAGGGCAAAACCTTTTTCAACCAAGGTACCTCAAATAGAATACTGGGATGCAGGACTCCTGAGTGAATGAAATTTGGGGAAATTTTTCCTGCTTCAGCGTCACCACGGCATTGCTATGATCAATCCAGTCACATGATCCTTGATTTCAAAGTTCCCTGACAGCTTCCCACAATTCTACTGTAGCAGCAATCCCTCTGCACTTGCACCATACTCCCTCACTCTTTCTCTTTCCTCTGCAGCAGTCACTTATTTACCTGCTGAGAAGGGAAGGGAAGGGAAGGAGGGAGGAAGGAAGGGAAGGAAAAAAGGTTTCTGATGCTTGCTGTCATCTTTCCACGAGGAAACTCAGTGGGGAAGCCAAAAGGAAGTTGTATATTGCTCCCACTCCACTGATTTTTTGCCCATGCATCGTCTTTCTGTTTCTTTGTTTAGATAAAGAAATATTTCTGAAATGATAACCCCAATGGATCATGGGTTGTCTACTTGAAATATAAATATGAAATAGTTGAAAAATAAATATGAAATGGTATCAAAGTTCTGTTTAGAATAGAAATGACAATTTTTCTCTAGTTAGTTCATTTATTGCAAATGTATTGAATAAGCTGGAAGCACTACTTTATTTATCTTTATTTTAAGTCACATTTTTGGATCAGTTGATGCTGAAATATTTGGAGTGCCTATTGCAATAGCAGCTTTGGTAAGTATAGAAGTTTTTTTTTCTTTGACTTGGATATATTTAAATTTAGTTGGTATTTAGTAAAACATACTAATCCTTAAATTTCTAGAGCAAAGATTCAAAATAAAAGCTAAATCTGAGCTTAATCTACTATTGAAGATTCAAATTAACTTATTTAAATCCTTTTACATTGAATTAATTCATTTCTTAAATTTCAAGAGAAGCTGAATGGAAGAAAGAGAGAGGAAGAATCAGTATGCACAAATGGATTTGTACAATAGCTGCATTTACATTTGTAAATCTCCTTTTATTGTGAAGATCATGCTATTTAATCCTTCTTAAAAACTAAGCATTCCGGTTTTGAAATCTTCTATTTCAATGAATTAAACTATTAATGTGAACTTTTTAAAGAACTTAGAATTGCACAATGTTATGTTCTAAATATTTATACCTGTTGAATGCTTTGAGAGCCAAGTTTAAGATTCAGCATTTATCTAGAATTCTTTCAAAACTAATAAAATACTCATATTTTTAACCTGGACTTAGAAGCCTAAATATGATTTACATATATCATTTGAGAAGGATTTATCTAGGGCCATAACTCATAACCTGTATTTGGTAATAATTATATTCAATACATCTGGCATACCTTTTTATGCTCTCCGACTGGAACCTAGCCAGAACTTAATCCTGACATTACATCATAATATACAGGTAGTGCTAAACTTACGAACCTCCAAAAAACTATTTAGGACCCCATTTCAAAGTACTGACATCTGAGGAACACAGACACACTGCAGTCATGTGACTACATTTTGGGCATTTGTCAACCAGCCTACATTTAGGACCATTTTGCTCTGTGTTCAAATTACAGTGATTTACAATGTTTTTTCCAGAAACCATTATTTACTTCAGATTTCGGTTAAAAACTGCTCTAGTGAACAATGAGTCTGCTTAACAACCATGGTATTTGCTTTACAACTGCCATGTTTGCTTAACGAATGCAGTAAAAATGATTGCAACATTAGGTATGGTCACCTGGTGATCTGTTTTAGAATCAGCATAACTTACAACTAAAATTGTGCAGTCAGTTACAAGGACTACCTGTAAACATTTCTCAAACTATTTTTGACTTGTTTATCATCTCTATGTCAAGTTTAATATGTCAGGAAGATGGGTAAGAGAACCAACTGAAACCTTTTATAAATGAGTATAAGCTATGTAATGCTACTGATTATAATTTTGTCAACTATTTGTTCCCTTTGTGTTTGTATCTACAATATAACATATAGATGAACAAGTGCTGCTTTCCTATCAATGCTTAAGATGTGCTCAAAGAGAGAAATAGCATTGCTATTGATATACTACTTAATCCCTAAATTATTTGAGTATAGTAATCAAATCTAACTGTCATTATGTTTTTGTAAATACATTCAGTACCACACATAATACCTTATTTTATAAAATGTATAATAATAATAATAATATCTATCCGTGTTAGAATTACAGCTCAAATAATAAAGTGCCTCTTTGTTCACTGAATCTGATAAACTTTGTCCCATAATATAATGGATTGGAAGAAGCTATAGGCAGTGTTATCTGTATCCTGTCCTGTCTCAATGGCCTTACCTATCTGAGCAGCCAGTTGGATTTAATTATTCTTTCAATTGCCCCACACTGTGCCAGAGGCAATGTTAGGATAAAGACTTGGTGAGAAGCTAAAACATAGCTGGATGTAGTTTACTAGGGATGTATGGAAAGTTGAAAATGAAGTATAAATGAAGTATAAGCATAGAAACCAGAGCCAGCATCTGTAAGACGTTCTGCCAGTTTCAGCACTTTGATGACTGTAGAGCAGGGGTGTCAAACTGCCAGACCGCAGGCCAGATACGTCATCCGGAAGCCGTGCCCACCCCATTGCCGGCAATGGCAAAACCATCCCAATATGTTGTGCAATATCACATGACGTCGTGAGTTTGACATGTCTGCTGTAGAGTGTGGAATCAAAAGGCAGGATCCAAAGCAAATAACTGAGACATGCTGAAGTATTTATTGTTTTATTGTGTACACTGGAGGAACTTCCTCCAAAGAATATTGAGAGAGATTCCTACAGACAAAAGGATACTCTCATACATTTCAGAAAGAAGGAGAAACAGGAATACATAAGCATAAGTAATAGGTGATGTAAGCATACATGTACCTAATTAACAATTCTCAGGTTATTTCCTGCCCTTCTATTGTTATTAACTTCAAAAAAGAATAATTGTTTTACAAAAACAAATATGTCATTAGATTGCCATAGAAATTTTTGATAAAGCTTGCTGTTAGCCAGTCATTCAAGGCTATCTTTCTCCATGTGTCTGTTTGATTAACACACATTCCTTCTATGTTACGTTTTATGTTTCTATCCTGCTGTCACACTCCTATTTCTCTAAGAATTTATTTTCCTTACAACAGTGATACCAAATTCTGATGTTACCTTAAATAAAACTTTTTAAAACAAACATATACAGACAGAGAGATAGACAGAACATCTATTAACATTATTTTATTTGACTAATAAAATGGAAAAATACGTGTCTTCTTTCCATTCTATTGCTTTTCATTTTTTTTAAATTGGCACGTTAACTTTTCAACACAGTAAAGTTATGATGCACTTCTAAATGTTTAAATATTAATTTCTAGAGTAGCTGTTGATACCTCGCTGTCTGATTTTTATTTGTAGGCAGCAGACCAGCAGGCAGCCATGTTCGGACAGGGCTGTTTTGATACAGGTGACGTAAAAATCTCCATGGGGACTGGTACTTTTTGGGATATTAATACTGGAAACAACATTCATGTATCTAAGAAAGGTAGGTTTATACGTTTCTGGTTGGCAGGAACAATTGTGGACACAACACAGTTTTTACAATGAAATAAAAATGATTATTGTATAAATACAATGTTTTATAAATTGAATCTTAATTTAAATTTAATTTTAAATGTATTTAATTTTATAAAATTTTATTTTATTAGAATTAAAATGATTAATATAATTAAGTATACTAATTATCAAGTAGTAATCAAGAAATCTATTTTAGTCATAGCACATGGATAACTAAAGTTTTAGAATTGAAAAGCTCTATTCCTAACTACATATTTTATCAGGTTTTTTCATTATTTATGCTAGTAAAAATAAATCTCAAAATATAATTCTAATAATTCCTAGAAGTACTTTTTTGTTCCAACTGATATAGGTTAAGTGTACTTATAGCTTACACCTGGTCATAAGAAAGAAAAAAGCAACACCAAAGTAAGAAAGATTTCCTTATGGAAAAGACTGAATATAGAAGATTCAATTCAACCTATAGTATAAAGACTATCAAAAATTTATAAAAATATGATTTGAATAAGATTCTCAAAATATTTCTAGGTTTAGGAGACCCCATGTAAATATGTTTCCACATTCGTTCAAATAATGGAAGAACATGTAAATATGAAAAGAATTTAGATTCTAATATAGCTTATTGCTGTACTGTATAATAAATCACGAATTATCTTATTAATATAAACTACAGATAATTCTCAATTTATGACCAGTTGATAGCATTTGATCAATGCTATCAACTGGATTGTTGTTTCACTGCACATCCAATTTGTTTTTCTTTAGGAAATAAGGAAGTCAGCCTTTCTCACAAATATGCCTTAATGCAGGGGTGTCAAACTCAATTTCATTGAGGGCCTCATCAGCATTACGGTTGCCCTCAGGGGGGTGGGTGGGTGTGGCCAGGGTGGGTGCAGCCTACTGGGTGGGTGTGGATGGAGTGGGTGTGGCCTACTGGGTAGGCGTGGTCAGCTCTACATCGTTCGCGTCAAGGGTGCCTGTGGGGGCCTGGGCAGGAGTGGGACAGATCTGAGGATCTCTGGCAGAAGGGGGTGGGACTGGGGCAAGTGCCAAGGCATGGTCCACTGGAGGAGCCTCAATGTTCCTCTCAGGCCATGCGAGGGGGGGTTGGTGGTGCAGGCTGCCCGGAGCCCTGGGCAGCAGAGGTCAAATGCCCAGCCTGACCCTTGAGCACCCGCGGCACCAAACCCAGCCCCACTTCCTCAAGGCTGCTACTCAAGGTTCTCCTGGTTCCTCGCTGTTTCCAGACGGCTTTGTGGAGCTAAGACTGAATGCGTTTCAGCATAGATGGCCACCACGAAATTGTACATTGGCACTCAGCTGGCCTGGGCCAGAGCCAAGGCAGTGGGAGCCGTTCCCTCACTGTTTCCAAGATGGCTTTGCGGGCCACATGAAACCATTTCGCGGGCCGCATCTGGCCCCCGGGCCTTGTATTTGACATGTCTGCCTTAATGCATTAGCAATTGGTCGAAGTTACCCAAAAAAGGAGACTTAGTATGTGGATTCAAAGTTCCACAGTTCCTGTGTAATTGTGTAATTCATAACAAAATTATTAGAGGAAATGTGAAATAAAAGTTAAGTATATCCACTGCTGCTTTATTTTTATTTATTTTTTTTGCAAAAGGATTGCCACAAGTTTCCACTAGTGTGGAAGAAGGGAAGGACTCTTTATTTATTCTTCCATCTCTTATAGAGAGCCTTAATTCTCTGGCTATATTTTCACAAGTTATAGGGGAATTTGGTGAACATTATTGACATGTCTTCTATTGGTGAAGGTTTGCATTGAATCAAAAGTTTTTCTGTGAATGTAATGGGCCTATTGTGGCATATCTTTGAAAAACTATGTTTTGTTATTTCAAGGCTTATATCCATTGGTTGGTTGGAAAATTGGGAATGAGATAACCTACTTAGCTGAAGGCAATGCTTCTGATACTGGAAATGCTATCAAATGGATTCAGAGTTTAGGTGAGTGTAATTATTGAAGTTGAATTATTTAAGCCTATGAATGATAAAGTAAAAAGTAAAGTAAAAAAATATTATCAGCATATTACTGGTTCTTATGTGGATGGATGAGGAAACTGTCTTTTTTCCTTTCAATAATTCTGAAGATGTAAATTATAGCAGTTGTTTTTTACTTTATTTATGATCCAATGCCAAATGAAACACCAGGTAAAGCAAATATGAATGCATTTAAAAGCTTGCATTTTATACTTTAAAACTGCATACTTTCAAAAGTAATGTTATACAATTAATAATATTGCCTGTACCCTGGCAGAAATATATTTTTAGATTTAGAAACCCTCTGACCCCCAAAAGATGTTTTTACTTTATCACCATGCAATAAAGGTTTTGCAAGATTTTACCACAGCATTTGCATCTGTATTGCATTTCAAATGGCAGATTGCATGCTAAGGAATAATGTCTTCCACAGTATCAAATAATAACATTCTGTATTGTAATCTGCACTGAAAGAAATTATCTAGCTATATGCTACTTATATTTAAGTGTAATACTAACTTGTTAAACTAAACACTAATTCTTCCATTTCCTCTGGCACAGACATAAAAAGTACACTTTTCTGCTACTCTTATTTCCATTTGACCATTTAGCTACTCCCACTGAATATGCAAACACTGCCAATAGTGAGAAGATGGAATAGCATTTAACATTTTCCTTTCTCAGGACAGTAAAGAAATGCACATCAATGACTTTTTAGAGAAACTGAAAGGGCCATTTAGATCACTTTGCCATAAAGAGGTGCACAACACCTGAAATGCTAGAATATTTTCCCATACAGGTAGTCTTCAACTTACAACTGAGCCCAACATTTCCATTGCTAAGCAAGGCAGTTGTTAAATGAATTTTGCCCCATTTTGCAACCTTTTCTGCCACAGTTGTTAAGCAAATCACTACGAAGTGAATCATGCAGTCATTAAGCAAATCTAGCTTTCCCCATTGACTTTGCTTGTTGGAAGCTGGCTGAGAAGGTTACAAATGGTGATCACATGACTCCAGGACAATGCAACTGTCATAAATACATGCCAGTTGCAAAGTGCCCGAAGTTTGATCTCGTGACCATGAGGATCCTGCAATGCTCATAAATGGCCATAAATCACTTTTTTCAATGCCGTCGTAACTTTGAATGGTTACTAAATGAATGGTTGTAAGTTGAGGATTACCTGTACTGAAAAGATAACTGAGGTAATCATCATAATTAAAGGAGCAGAAAGGACATATATTTTCTTGAAGTTCATTGATAATTATGTACAGAAGTTTCAGAGTTGTTGATACATGTTAATTCATATCTTGTCTGCTTGCACAGAACTTTTTGACAATGTTGAAGAGACATCACAAATGGCACATAGCCTAATAAGTTCAGGAGGAGTTTGTTTTGTTCCATCTTTTAGTGGTTTGCAGGTAAAAATACTGCCTTTGATTTATTTACTTAAGTGACTGTTTTTCTTTTAAGTAAGATTTTCTAAATTACAGATAGTCCTTGATCTACAACCATTCACTAGTGATTGTTCAAAGTTAGGATGGCACTGAAAAAAGTGACTTATGACCGGTGTTGACATTGTAGTATCCTCCTGGTCATGTGATCAAAACTTGGGCGCTTGGTAACTGGCATGTATTTACGACAGTGATCATACATTTATGATATGTAATCACCACTTGTAAACTTCCCAGCCAGCTTCCAACAAGCAAAGTCAGCGGGGAAAGCCAGATTCGCTTTATGATCGCATGATTCATTTAAAAATTGCTTAACAACTGTAGCAAAAAAGTTGCTCAACTCACTTAACATTTGCCTTGTTTAGCAATGGAAATTTTGGGCTCAGTTGTGATCATACATCAAGGACTACCTGGATATATTTGATTCAACTTTCATTATGTTCTACAATAAATACATATCTTATAGACTGCTTACTGCTGTTTCAATTTTCTTCTTCTTACTATGCTGCCTCTTATTGTCACATGTAAGCTTTTCTTTCCCTAATATTTCAGTCCTTTCTTGAACAATTGTCTATAGAACATATTCCTACATATTTTATTTTAATATCTATTTTATTTCAGATACCTATGAATGATCCTTATGCATGTACTTCTTTTATGGGGATCACACCTTGTACTACTAAAAAACATCTTGTTCGAGCTGTGTTGGAATCCATAGCTTTCAGGTACTTGGACATACCCTGTCAACATGGTTGGGCCTGTTCTCAGCATGCCCTTGTACTAGTTGTGTACACATGGGCATCCACACTAGCTACATACCAGCAGTCAATACAACCAATCATATTTGGTTTCTATTTTGTTCAGAATTCATAGTTTTTCCAAAAATTACAAAGATAAATGTACAATGTATCAATTTCCTTTGCAGTAGCTCTGCACTTTTGGATTTCTTCTTGGAATAAACTTGTTCACATTCAAGGGAAGGCAACCAACTCCCTTAAAATACAAGCATGTCCATATAAAAATACGAATCACTGTCATTATATTCCAGGACGCACAAACTATAAGCTCAAACCCTTGTTCATTCTAGTGACTTTTTGACATTTGCTTTGTATGCACATTTCTTTCCAGTACCCTGTATTTTCTCCCCATGTTCAAATCCACTTCTCCATTTGTATTTTGTTTTTGGCTCTCTATAAGATTAAGACAATAGATTACATAAATGGAATTTGTTTTGCTTTGTTCCTTGCTGATTAAATTTTAAATTCAATTTGAGCAACTAAAATTTAAATTATAAATTGGCTTTACGTTGTTTATATTACTTTTTGTTGGCAAATAACAAAATGTATGATCACTGCTATCAGTTAGCAGATGCAAAAATGGTTCAATATTTTGATTACTGAGAAAGCTACATTATATTAAATATATTGATCTTAATTATCACCTCTGCCTTTGTCATATAAAGCATAAGATAAAAACAGAATTCATATATTCTACTTTGGGAACAGTGGTTATCTGATATAATGACTATGGATAGACTAAGAATATATTGCTATTAGGTTTAGACTTTTATACTAATAACACTTTCAATAATAGGATCATTGGAATTCTCATTATATTTTCTGTCTTTAAAATTATACAAAACTATTTAGTTTATTAACTTGTTGACTAATACTTTTCCTGCTGACTTTTTATTTTTTGGGATTTTGTTGAATACCTGATGCATACTGCTTTAATCTTATGAAAAAAGTAACCTAAAATGTTTTAAAAGAAAGAAAAAACTATAGCTCAAAAATCTAGAGTTTTTGGTTTATTAAGCAGTCTAATTTATTTTACTATAGCTAATTTTAACTCCCTTTTAAAGATGTATTTAAATATCTAGTTAATTTTGATTGTTGTTCCTTATGACATCTTATGCTTCTAATATAATTGTTACTTACTATATTGAATTTCTCCCTCTGTTTTTCCAAGAAACAAACAACTGTATGATATCATTACAACAGAGTTGGGCATTCCGTCTGTGTCCATTCGGTATGTTTATATTGTATCCAAAATATTCAATGTGAATATGAATAAATATGAATTTATATATTAAATAAGTTTCGTGCATGAACTTTAGGGCCCAATGGTTAAGTCAGAGCCAGTATAATTCTGTTTTAGAGCTATTTCTTGCTGTAAGCTCTTGATCAAAAGATTTGTAGCAGCCGGTAGAATTGTTAACAAAACTATTGTTAGTCTCCTAGTGGTATTTGTGTACAGTAATATTTGTCAAACTGCTATTTTCCAATTTATTCTTTGGAAATCTAGGATATTAGTTTGGTAATCTTCTTGTAGGTACAAAGTATGAAATGGAAAGTAGTTAATGTTACCTTTAAGAATGATACATTTTATCAGAACAAAGTACATATTTGAGTATTACACTCATGGCTTGAGGGAAGCATTTCTACATATTACATCATACATTACATTTGCTTCCATTTCCCTTAGCTGTTCCTTTTTCAACTAGATTGAGCTAGACATTCTTCAAAGCATTGCCATGTCACCATGTTACATATTGCAGCATTGTATGTTTGCAGTATTCTAAGATTGTGGGTACAAGAATGCTGTACCTGTTGACAGAGAGATGCCTTTTGATATGCTGATAAATCCAACCAATAGCAATGCTGACTTTATTATCACTGTCAAGCTGGAAATAGGATCCTTCAGAAAGAATATTATCATGACAAAACCACGTTGAATATTTCTACACTGGTCAGTTGAACTACCTACTATTCAGCAAATGTGTGAATTTTATCATAACTGAATCTTATCCAGTTATTAAAGATTCCAAATCAGATTCTCCTCAGGTACTTTTGATGAAAATAAAATATAAAACTAAACAATTTCCAAGCATGAAAAATCTCTTGATAATTACACTCCGTTTTATTTAGAATTTAGAAAACCTAAGAAGCAACTCCACTAGCTACATAGTAGAATACCCATTTTGCATACCATTCTGATATTGCAGATGACAACACTGCAGTGTTTATGTTTTGTCTTTGGGGCATACAATTTAAATCATATATATTTTATAGAATTTGAATTCTATTTTTTTTCTCCCACCTCAATAGAGCTGATGGAGGCGTCAGTAAATATAGTTTTGTGATGCAGATGACTTCTGATTTAATCAATAAATCAATAAACAAGCCTGACAGTACAGACATGTCTTGTCTTGGAGCAGCTTTTCTAGCAGGCCTCACTATTGGTACGCTTTACTCTGAGTATCTGGGGGAATCTGTTTCAGGAGAAATGGTCATTTATTTTACATTGTACAAAATTGGCAAATAATAATAATATTTTTCAAGAGTATGCCATATAGTTTTTGTTACAGTCCATCAAGTCAACCCTTGGAGGTGGGGCAGGGGTAGTGGTGGTGGTGCAGCCTCCCTGCAGGCCACAGGAGAGCGCTGCAGTGGCCGTAATTTCAGAACTGGGTCATAAGTAGTGTTGGAGGGCGTCAGCAAAAACTTTGAATGGTTGCTAAGTGACTGGTTGTAAGTCAGGGACTACCTCTATAAATTCACAAATTGTTTTAGTTACACAATCAGATATCTCTGAAGCAGCCAAGGAAACCTTTGTTTTTAAAAAAATATTTTGCAATCATTTGAACAAGATAGAACAGAAACTGCAGTAGTACGTCTCTCTTAATGTTGACTATATTATCCATTTGTTGGTTGGTTTGTTTAAAAATACTTACATAGCTGCCTGTATTGTAGCAGCAACACTGGGGAGTGCACAAAACATTAAATCAACAGAAACCTCCAAACCATAAAATAAAAATCAATTACAATTCTATTAAAAATATGGCACTTTATGCCAACACTTTCCTATACATCCCTGCACCATCTTCTGCTCCAACCTCATCCTGCCTCAACACTTGTGGGAAGAGTTAGCTCTCCAAACATCTGGAAGACGAGGAGGGCTGGGGGCATAGTGGATTCCTGGGAGAAGGGTGATCCATAGGGCAGGTGCACCTACCCACAGAATAGATAATTCTGCAGAAAAAACCTATAGATGATTATTTAATAGATTTATTCTGCAAGTTAGTTCTGCAATATGAAAAATATTCCAAATATTTAAACATTGTGGTGTTTATATTCTTCAAACTAGATTTATATATACCCCTACACACGTTTTAATACAGAAATTATGGTCAACATAAGAACAACTATTTTATATCTTTTTGTTTATTTTTTAGGATTTTGGACTGACAAAGAACATCTGAAGAAGTTGAGGCAAACTGACATGGTTTTTAAGCCACAAAGGGAGCCAGAGGAGTATGAACCTGCTATGAGTAATTGGATAAAAGCTGTCTGCCGTTCTCTCTCTTGGTATAGCCAGCCATCTCAGTAATTAATATTGTTTATATGTTGGACAATGTAACTAGCAACTTTATTTCTGCTTTAGACTTAATTGTACTAAGAAGTTATTGTTCTCGGACAATATTCAAGCAATACAAAAAGTCTCCTGGAATAGTAGTGAGCCCCAGGTAGTAGTCAAGAGACTCAGTGTCAGAGTGTATTTTTCTAAGCGATGATTATTTATAATGGACAAACTTGATTTTATACATGAGATCAGTTTGCAGGAATGTTCAGATATTTGTTGGCAGAGATTAAGCCTAGTGCTATGTTGTATATTTACCTAAGAATCCATCTTACACTAATTCAGATCTATAATCAATTCAACTCAGTACTCACTTGTAGAAATTCAGGAGATTCCTAGTTTTAGGAAAAACTAGAAAATATCGAGAGTCTTCGACTTACAAAAATAATTGGGACCAGAATTTCAGTTGCAAAGTGATATGGTCATAACCGGACCCAATTTTATTAATATCTTTACTGTGGTTGTTAAGCTAATCATGTCATTAAGCAAATCATGCAGTCATTAAGTGAATCCAGCTTCCCAGTTCACTTTGTTGTCAGAAGTTGGCCAGGAAGGTCATAAATCGCAGTTGTGTGACTATAAAATGCCGCAACCATCATAAATGAGAGCCAGTTGCCAAGTGCCCAAATTGTGTCCACAAGCTGGCACAAGCAGTTGTAATTTCAAGGATGGGCTTTAAATCACTTTTCTTCCAAGGCGGTCACAACATCAAACCATCATTAAACAAAAGATTGTAGAACAAGGATTACCTGTAAATTTGTAAACTTTATCTTGGCATTTGAAAAATATTTTGTAGTGAAGTGAAATTAATTTTGTCTCTCAGAGATTTCTGAGCCATGTATATGGTACTTTCTCTGTTTCTTGAGCCAGAACATAATTAGGATAGTGAATTATATTTCATCTACATTTTATACATTACCGATTATAGTAATTAGATTACTTTGTGTGAATTATAGGACTGATCTATATCAGGTCACAAGAGTCAGAAAGGTTTAAAGGTCCCTCCCCTCAAAAAAAATATAAGCCAGTTCTCTGGTAGAATATTCATTATGTGCTATTTAATTGAATTAACTATTTCTAAATATGTATATTTGATATATTGTGGTATTCTCAATTAGATATTGATTAATTTGAACCACTACTCTGTTCAAGCAATCTGTGCAATAATATTGTATACCTAAGAACTATATTTTATGCTTACATTTTCATAATACGTTTTCTACATTGAAACTAGCTGTTACAAAGTGCTAAATCAAGACTGCTTTAATTTATACTGTGATCTACTACTTCAGATGTATGTACTTGAGTACTCAATTGTTAATACAAGTTCCAATCTCAAAATATTTTGAAACTATAAATATAACAGACTGATTCTCAGTGTATTGAAGTATGGCATTTAAGACGAATCATTGCTTATGAATAGTTTTATGTCCTTGCAAGTATTGTCCTATGCTGTGAAAATGGTAACTCAGAAAGGAATTGGGTCCCAATAGAGAAAAATATTTTTCTACTTAATTGCTTTGAGCTGAATTCTCCTAGGTCTCCAATTTCTTCAGTAAGGTACTGTTATGTTTTTTTCTGACTTGGGTGCAGCTCAGTGGATTTTATTCCCAAATGAAGAGTTACAGAATTGCAGCCTGAAACTTTTAACTTTAATTGCAATAAAATGTAATGTCTCTTTTAAGCTGACCTTTGATTTCAGATGACTTAATGGATACATCTATTCTATTTGACTTTCTAGGCAGCAATAGAGAAATAGTTAACACTGCTTTCTCTGAGGTATTTCAACTTCTCAGACCATCCGTGGACCTGGAATTTCTGCGAAATCTCCCATCCAAATAGTAACCAGGCCCAACTCTGCTTAGCTTCAAATGCCACACCAATACATTCTAAGCTTCTCAAATTTTCCTTTATGTTATTAAGGTTTATAGTTAGCAAGACCAAGAAACAAAAATGACATGTTTCAGGGTGGTTTCTATAAAACAACTCTGGGTTAAATACAAATTTTTGAAGTCCCCATCTTGATAATACTCAATTAGTCTTTTTAACATAACATTTCTGTCATGACTTTCACATTGAGCTGCCTTTTTTGAGGTAAAGTTTCTAAAACCATATCCTCCACTTTTCTACAATGGCCTATTGCAATCTTTTAGCATACAGTAGTCCAATGTAAAGAATAAATCTCATTTCGTGTACGCTTTATGAACAAAGTACATACAGTAAGATCACAGTTCTCTGTTCTGACATAAGTGAACACAAATCCTGAAATTCTGATTAAGTCTATATGATACAAAGGAACACAGAAAATTATGTTTAGACAGAAAGATGAGTATCTTCTTCAAACAGAAATTATATCTCTGAAAAGAAGGAAGCCATAATATATGACTTGTATCCAAGGGTGTTTCAACACAAGATTTTTTATCTTATAATGGTTCCATCTCATAGAATTTTATATAGTCTATAGTGCTTCCAATTGTAATATCCTATACTCTCCCGCTGCTTTCTTTTATAGCAAAACAAAATGCTGACAAGAAAAAAACAGCTGCATAGAGCACGACCATCACTTTTTGATGATCTTAACACTTAGTTGATATAGCAAAATTCAAGACGGCATGGATTCTTTTGGCAGCTGCAACACACTGCTGGCTCCTACTTAAATCTACTAGGATGCCCAGATATTTCTCACCAGTGCTACCATCCAGCCAGGTATGCACTATGATGTTCCTATGTATCTCTTTAAGTGCAGAATCTTACTAAGAAGAGAAAAACTGACAAAATATCACCCTTGTATAAGATCTTGAAATGGGGAACAATCTGATATATTTTTAAATCAGGAAACATTTGTATTGATTTGTATTGACCTCTTTCTTTTTAGGTAAGAATATATTGTATCTAGCAATGATGAGCAATTAGATTTCAGATCCTCTACTAGCATGCTATCAATGGAAATCAATTTTCTATCAGTGAACATTTTGGAAACTCCCCTACGTTTTGTATTGATTCATAAATATATTTACAAGTACAATATGGAAGTTTGTGAAACAAATGTGTATCTTTTGTTTTTCCATCTCTTTTCAGTTGCCATTTTAGTTATTCCAGCAAGAGACAAATTAGACCCTTATAGAGGCTTTGTTTACACAGTAAGCTAAACCAGTGGTTCTTAACCTTTTTGAACGAATCGCCCCCTTGAGCCAATGAGTAAGTTGTCATCGCCCCCCCGTCCCAACATAACCTCTTAATTGCAACATAGGAAATAATTCTTCAATTTATGCAAACACTTTTTTTGTTTTCTTTAAAATTGTCATCAGGACATATTGATGCAAATAATTTATTTCCAGTCTTTTCCCCATATCTCAACTGTGTGAAAAATTTTGGTGCTATCCATCACTTCATTCCCAAACTTCGTGATACATGTATTTCATTATTATCTTATTTATTCAAGACACTTAAATGTAATGACCACTGAAAACAAAATTCAGTTGCAAGAAAGTGAAGTGCCCAAAAAGGAAAACAGTAACATTTAATGATTGAATTACAAGTGAAATTTAAGACGCAAAAAGAAAATGAAAAGGGCATAATAGCAAACCGCAATGCAGGAACTAAGAATTTCAAGACGAAAACTCTGAAACTAAATTAATATTCGAGGAAAGTATATATAGTCACACACACTGTAAAAAGGATTAAAAAGACACAAAGAAAATTTAATATTGAACTGGAGTGCACGCTAAAAAAGTACAATACAAAGAGACACACAAAATGTTTTACAGAGCATAACAAAAATTCAAAAACGAAGCAAATACAACGATAAAAGCTCAGTCAATTATTAATGAAAAAATGTATGTACACAAAAAGCAAAAAAAAGAACATCAATGGCTGCCTTGTGCTTGGTGAGCTGATGCTAATTTCTTGATGTCTGGAACCATTTTTGTTAATCGCATTCTTAAATCTCCGTGCTCAGAGATCTTCAACTTGTTCCTTGATTTAGAAAGGATCTGTTGGACAGCGCTGAAGCCCCTCTCCACTAAGTAAATGGAAGGAAAGGCTAAAAGAAGCAACTTAACTTCCTCCCTCAATATTGGGTAAGTGTTCCTCATTTTCAGCCAAAGAGCTTCGTAGCCATAACTCTGAAAATGTGACTGGGCTTCACAGTCATATTTCAGATCTGTCAGTGACTCTTGCAGTTTGGGGTGAAGTTGTGCAAAATCTGCTGTGAAAGGATTTAGCACCCAAGTGGGCACTTCCAGATTTATCAGACCATAGAATCTGGTTTCCATATCTTCTTTTAGTTGCTTCAAGTGGCAGCAAAAAACATCCAAATCTTCTCCTTGGAGTTCACATTCATTACCAAGGCTTGGGAACTGATACAGCTCCTGGCAACTCATATTGCTTGCAAGGAGGTCCAATTTGGAAATAAATGAGCAGATTACTCCCTTGGCCTTAAGAAAATTGATTTTATCTCCTTGCAGCTTTACGTTCACTTCATTCAGCTTGTCAAAAACATCAGCGAGATAAGCTACTTCCAGACGTCGAAGTTTAAGAGAACTGCTTAGACTTGGGTCAGTGGATTCAAGAAATTCGACAACTGTGTCAAAAAGTTCGTGGAATCGCCACAAACACGTTCCTTTTGAAAGCCACCTTACTTCGATGTGCAAAAGGAGACGTTCAAACTCCATGTCATTTTCTTCACAAAGCTTGTGAAAAAGTCGGTTGTTCAAGGCATTCGACTTAATTTTATTCACAGCATTAATGATGTAATGTAGAGACTCGTGCAAATGGCCACTCAATTTTTTTGAGACAAGGTGCTGTCTATGAACGACACAATGGACAGTCATAACTCCAGATACAACCGATTTTAGATGAGCTTGAAATCCGCGATATCGTCCAACCATGGATGCAGCTCCATCGGTTGCACATGCCACGATGTTTGTCAAAGGGATGTTTTTCTCATTAAAAAACTCTTCAACCTTTTTAAAAATCGAAGAATCTTTTGTGTCGGTGGCTAAATTTCAAACAAATAACAGTTCTTCCCCGATCTCTTCATTTCTGTTGATGAAACGGACATAAGCCAATAACAAGGCTTCATTTTCACGAATCGTTGACTCGTCAATCTGCATCACGAATTCTGTATTTTTCAAGGTATCAATAAGCCTTTCTTCCACATCAGCAGCCATTTCATCAATTCTTTTTGATACGGTGTCATTGCTCAAAGGAATCGATTGCGTGATAGTGCTTGCGCTGGGCCCCAACATGGTGGCAATAACCTGTTTCACTGCTGGTAAAATTAGCATTTCTGCAATAGTGTGAGGTTTGCCACATTTTGCTATCAACAAAGATACTTCATAGGAACAAATGAGCCCCTTGTCGGCGTTGAGTGGCGATTTTCCAAATAACTTGGCCTTTAAGGATTGGAAAAACGATGCCGGTTTGTCGGCTTTATCCAAATGAATTCTTACCAAATGTTCTTTCAGTCAGGAAGGCTTCATTGCTTCATTTGAAAATGTTTTCTCACAAAGAAGACAAAACGGAAGCTTTAGGTATTCCGTAGAATATTGGCGACACTTCCTCTTCTCGGCCATGTTGAGAGGTCTTCAAAATGAAAGGCACTACCTGCAAATTAAATTTTTGACTCCATTGGAACACTAGAAAAACACATGTGGATGTCGATAAATCTAGTTTCAACAGTTACGTTGACATTGCAGGAAGCCCCTAGAACAGGGGTAGGCAACCTTGGCTCTTTTATGACATAGCTGGCTCAGGAATTCTGGGGGTTGAAGTCCACGAGTCATAAAAGAGCCAAGGTTGCCTACCCCTGTTCTAGGGGCTTCCTGCAACAAAACAGAGGCAGCATTTTGATAAATCTGTGCAACAAGTTCATTAATTCATTTATTCAATTAATCAATCAATTTCTGTAGCTGCCCATCTCAGCCAAGTGACACTGAGTAACCTACAATTCTAAAAACTATATTTATTTTTGATTAAATTTATTAGCTACCCATCTCACCATTCAAGATGGTTTTCCCCTCCATGCCGCTATTTTTGTAAACACAAACCCCTTTCCAGCTGCTGTATTGTGAGAGCATCTTCAAATTCCAGAAATGTTCCCATGTCCCCCCCCAAAAGGGGGTCCAGAGCCCAACCCTCTTTGAATAGCAGAACACAGAAGCAAAGCAGCACTAAGAACAAGAGTTTCAATTTTCTTAGCCCAACAGATTAAAATGGAACGCCCACTGATAAACTGCTCATAACTTTGATTTAGTCGCCAGTGGCTCTTAAACTTTGCAATACTGCAGACCTCTTAAAATGTGAAATGCATTTATATAAACTTTCATTTCTCTCCCCCAGAATAAAGCTAATAATTTTGTGGATGTGAGGGCTGGGCAAGGTTTGAATATTCAGAGACTTTTAATAATTACATTTTAATCTATATATCACAGGGATAGTCAAGCTACATAAAAGCACAACTGCTAGCTTGAAATGAGTGAAAATGAGAGCTTTTCAGGGGGAGTGCTGGCTGTGTTTTCACTGTGCCTTTAGAGCAGATTGGGTGGGTGGTCAAATCTTTTTTCTCTCTCTCTTTCCTCTTTCTCTCTTTTTCTCTTTCCCCTCTCTCTTTCTCTCTTTCCTCTCCCTCCCTCCCCCTTCTTTCTCCAGGTGAGGAGGGGAGAGAGGCACTTATGCTTCCTCTCTTTCCCTCTCTCTTTTTCTCTTTCCCCCCTCTCTTTCTCTCTTCTCCCTCCCTCCCCCCTTCTTTCTCCAGGTGAGGGGGGGGAGAGAGGCACTTGCGCTTCCTCTCTCTCTTTCCCTCTCTCTTTTTCTCTTTCTCCTCTCTTTCCCTCCCTCCCCCTTCTTTCTCCAGGTGAGGAGAGGGGGGGGAGAGAGGCACTTGTGCTTCCTCTCTCTTTCCCTCTCTTTTTCTCTGTCCCCTCTCCCTCTCTTTCTCTCTTTCCTCTCCCTCCCCCCTTCTTTCTCCAGGTGAGGAGAGGGGGGGAAAGAGAGGCACTTGTGCTTCCTCTCTCTTTCCCTCTCTTTTTCTCTGTCCCCTCTCTCTTTCTTTCTCCCTCCCTCCCCCTTCTTTCTCCAGTTGAGGAGAGCGGGGGAGAGAGGCAATTGTGCTTCCTCTCTCTTTCCCTCTCTCTTTTCTCTGTCCCCTCTCCCTCTCTCTTTCTCTCTTTCTCTCTTTCCTCTCCCTCCCTCCCCCCTTCTTTCTCCAGGTGAGGAGAGGGGGGAGAGAGGCACTTGCGCTTCCTCTCTCTCTTTCCCTCTCTCTTTTTCTCTGTCCCCTCTCCCTCTCTTTCTTTCCTCTCCCTCCCTCCCCCTTCTTTCTCCAGGTGAGGAGAGAGAGAGAGAGAGAAAATGAAAGGCAGAGAGCACTGAAGGGGCGGGGAGGGGGGGCAGGAGGCAGCAGAAGACCCCATCGCCGCTGGAGGTACCCAGCTCTGCTGCCCGCCCCGGCTCATGGTCACGTTGGCAGGCCGTCCCTCGTGCCGCTGGCGTCCCTGAGCTCAAGTCTGCCGAATGCCCCGCCCATTGGCTGCATCGCCAAGCCTCCCCTCGCGCCGCCAGCGTTCCCGGGCTTAACTTGCAGGGCATCTGCAGAACACCCCATCAGCTGCTGGAGGAGCTGGGGCCGTTCCGCAACGCACGTTGCTCCCAGCCATCCGTGACCCATCAGTGTCGCCCAGGGAGCAATGCCCCTGACGGCCGCCACCCCAGCCAGGACTGCCGCCCGGGGGGCAACAGGAGGAAGAAGGGGAGGAGGAGGAGGGCAAGGAAGCTGGCGCCGGACCCCAGGAGGAAGCACTCCCACGGGTCTGATTGGAAAATGCCTCCCCCCTCCCTTTCTCTCCCCCCCATCTTCTACTCACCTGGCCCACTAGGATGAGGGAAGGCTGGCCTGCTAGGCTGAGGCTCTGATGGGCTGCTCCGAGCAGTTATCCCAGGGCTCCCCTGCATGGTTCCCCGGTCACGTGCACCTGGGACGGGGCCAGCCAGGGAAATGGACTTCCTGGCTGCGCTTGTCCCAGGAGGCGGGGCACCCGGGTGCAGGGCCAACCAGATGCCCTGCGAGGGGGCAAATCTGCATCAGAGATAGAGAGAGAGAGAGAGAGAGAAGCACAAGTGCCTCTCTCTCTCTCTCTCTCTCCAAATGGCGGAGGAGGCTCGGAGCAGGGGCAGGCTCAAAAATGTCCCCAAAACTTCTTGCTCCATCGTCCCCATATCGCCCCCTTTTCATTCCTTCACCTCCACGTCGCCCCTTTTCATTCCATCGCCCCCCTGAAAAACGAAATCGCCCCTTGGGGGGCGATATCGCCCAGGTTAAGAACCACTGAGCTAAACAACAAACTAGCCAACCATATTTTGGCCTAGTGGTGAAAAGCCAATGTAATTAAGTCATTCTTCAATTTTTGTGCAATATCTCTCCTCTCAATTAATTGAAAAAACATAGAAAGGCTGAATCTATAGTTATTACTGAATTTTTGCTAGTCATCTCTGCCTCATCTGAATATGTTTTGCAGAGAACTTCTTTCAAGAATATGATACCAGCTCCTCGGATTTTTTTTTTTCTAAAATGGTGCAAACCTATATCATAAGCCTATTGGCTCTGTTGGCAAAGAAATTAGGCTTTAGGTTAAAAATCTGTCCTATAAATTTTTACATTTTTCTAAGACGGTGTTTCTTAATATTTTTGGTCTCTGGTCTCCTTCCTGCTTTTTTAAAATTACAATTTTGCAAAGGTAGATTGACAGGCGGCACTCGCAGTTCTTCGGCCCCCTCCTCCCCATTGACACGAAAGACCAATTCAGGTATTTAGCCCCGCCTCTTAGCTTTTGGCTATCCAGTGACCCATGAGAAGGTTTGGAATTCATAAGGAGGTGGACCAATTGACGTGAGTTCACTAGCGTGTCTGCCAATAGGGGAATTCTGTTCGCAGACACCACCAACTTGTGCTGGGGAGAGACACGGAGAGGTAGCTCAACAACGACACTGCCATTGGGGTGGCAAGGGAAGGGACGAGTTCGGGGGTCCCGCCCACAACTGGTAAGAAAGGTGTGGTCCTGAGGAGAGCTTGCTGCCCTGGAGCATTTCTTAAGATCGGCTACTGTTTTGCCTCTATTATGGGACTTCAGAAGGTCTCACCTCCGTCCCTTCGCTGATGGCCTGGCAGGGAGGGGGAGAAACAAACCCTTGTTTGTTTCCTCGCCTTTGCGTCTGCTCCTCTTCCTCCTCCAGCTTCTGAAGGCGCTTCCCCCAGCTAGCTAGCAAGGGTGCTCTCCATGTACCTGTATCACTGCTCGCCTGGCTTTCAGCTTCCCGCTCCTTGTTTCGTTGCGCCCTCTGTCTTCTGAGCTCGGCAGACACTTGGACCCCAACAGCCCGCCTGTCGGTGGCACACAGACCCCTTGGCCCCGCTCTTGCACGTTGGGAAGCGTGTGCGCCAGTTTGTATTTCTCTGCCCGCTCCATTCCGCCACCGAGGGCTACAGAAAGGACATTCATTTAAATCCGGAAGGACTTGGGAGTAGAAATACACCGTTAGTTTTTAGTTTTTATCGGCACCTGTGCTGGGAAGGATAAATGTTACCTGCTCCCTTCCTTGGAACACTTGAGGGACCCTCCTTGGGACCCGACCAGTTTCCTGTTTCCTCAGCTTCCTCAGTTTGCCTTGTGGCACTTTGTGACGAAAGTTAGTGTAATCCGTCCTACTACGGTACCTTAAACTATTTGAAGTTTGGTGTTAGCTATGTCAGATGTCCCACAGCCTTAAGTATATTTCAGATGGCAAACCTGCAGGATTCTTATGCAAGTGCAGCTTAGATATATATCCTCTCAAGTAAAGTTTAAGGTCCATGAAAATGTGAATTAAGTTATTGGCTTGGCTGAAGCTGTAAGCAATGCCATTTGTGACTGAGATGAATTTGGGTCTATTGCCCAAAGAAGTGAAAGCTTGGAAATTAATCCAATTAATAGGATAGCATGCAGTTCAGTGCTGTACATTATCATTATTCAAATAAGAAAATACTTCATTGTTATAAGATAATGTGAATTTGTATAATATGACTTCCTACATTTTGAGATTAGTTAATCAGTTGATTAAAGACTGGAATAGTTAGACGGTTACTTTCCTATTTGTAGCTTTCAGAACAAATAAAAATGACTTGCTTAATTACATATTATGCAAACAGTTGTAATATTTATTATCACAATCTCCAGTCCTCCATTGATCTTGTATTAGTGTGTGAATCAGGGGAGGGTGTATGTGTGTGTGTGAATATTATACATAAAAGCTTGGGGAAACATTCAGAACTCCTGATGGTTACTGAGACCATGATAAACTTCTACTACACACACTTCCTTTGTAAAGCTCTGTCCTTTCTTTTCATAGCCACAAAGATGCACTCTCACTCCATCTGTTCCAATATGCAGATGATCTTTGGCATCCTTCGAAGTATTAGTTTAAATTACGACTAATATTGTAGGGTTTTCCGTAGACCAGTACCGGGCTGCAGCATGCCAGCAACTGGTCCGTACAAACAAGCAAAGCCTCATCTGTGGGATGCAGGCAGCACACAAAACCACGCCCCCTCCAGTCCGCAGAAAAACCTCTCTTCACATTGCTGTTACCTTTTTTACATTAAGCACTGGTTTCCTTACAGATATTCTGATTTAGTAACCACAGTTAGGACTGGCCACTCAGTCATTAAGCAAGGCAGTCACTGAGTGAAGCCACAAATGTGCTTATGATCTTACTTGAGCTTTGCTTTGCTTTGCAGACCAACAAAGGTCATAAATACAAGGCTTGGCTGCAAAGTTATTTTTTCATCACTTTTAAACAGTCTGTACCCGGGAGTCATTAAACAAAGACTACCTGCATTTCATCCATGTAATAAAACCTGCAATTACCGATTGCATAATTGGCCATATGTTGAAAAGGATGATATTTCTGCAAAGGTTATCTGGGAATACTTAATTTTCAAGTTCTTATCTAATAATCTATATTATGCTGCATTCAAGCCAACATACTTCAAATTACCAATATAGCTCAATACCCGATTTCAGTCCACTTTATATACCAGCCATTTTAGATGAAACTTGACACTTGCTGCTTTTGCATCAATTAATTTTGTGTTGTACATTATCACAAACCCATTTCTTGTAATAATCAAATTGCTCAGTACAAAGAGTTCACTTCCACAATTTTATTCTCAGTGAGATAGAAGTCCGATTCTCAATTCATCCTACTCCATGGGAATAGTTCTCATCTTTTACCCCTTTTTGAAGCCAGTTTGGTGAAGTGGTTAAAGTCACTGAGCTAGAAATGAAGAGTCTTGCCTTAGGTAAACTTAGGCCAACCACTTCCTCTTACCCCTAAAAAAGCAGTAGCAAACTTGTTCAAAGACTGAATGGACTTGCATATCTGTATTTGCCTGAAGACAAGACTGATCCAAAGGCATTCGTATACAGAAGCCCCTTTTTAACTGAGACAATAGAGGAACTGTGAAATATGATATACACCCAGGATTCTTAAATTTGGATAAATTATAGATTAGAAGTATTCCATCTGCATTATGTTCTATACAGTAAGTTTTGTTGCAAGTGAACATTCCTTGAACTAAAATGGGAGAACAAGGGTGAAAATAGTTTTGATCTGTATTTTGAACTAGTTCTTTATAAGAATTCATCTTGTAATCAGTATTCTTTATCTTTACAGCAGATGGCAGTAGAGTAAAAGCAAAGGCATAAAACCTGGCATCTGTTCTGCATTTAAGAGAAAACAGCATTCTCAGTCTAAATAAAATTTTCACAAAAAAAGTTAATTTAAATTCAAATAAGATATTCTGTATAACTATAGCCTTTAGTATAAGAAAATAATATTAAAACAATATCAACATTTCTGAATCATATTTGCCTTCCAGTAGACCAATGTGATATGTGATATCAGCAAAGAAAATACTAGTATTGTCTAAAATGTTCCGTTCCAAGCATAAAGATAAATATCACATGAGAGTGCTTATATCTGCAACCAGTAACAATAGATTGGAGGTGAAGAGTTGGATGTCTATCATCAAACAGTGATTTATTCTATTAAAATGAAACTTAGCACAAATGATCCACTTTATGAGGTTTATAGTCCGGTTCAGTATTAACAATATACAACATTATGTTCTGTATCATATTATATAATGTGGGTGTGAAGGAAGCAACATAAAATTTCAGTGCTCAACTACAGACTTGAATAATTACAGTTGCAATTAGCAAAACAAGATTTAAACCTGGCACAGCAATAAACCACTAGAATGAAACTAAAAATAATCCTCCTTTAAATCTCTAGTGTGGGAGGTAGGGAGTGAAAACACTGCTAGGCTTTAAAGATGCTGTTACTCTATCCTATATCTTTGGTACAGCAAATGTATCATGGCTATAGTTTTCATTAGTATATTTACAGTCCTCATAATTTAGGATAAACTTTAGGTAAAAATTTACCCTAAACCCAAGGAAAGGTTGGCCAAGAAACAGTTATAACTCCAGTTGCTGAAGTTTCTCCATAACCCACAGCTGAGAAAGAAGCCAAGGACATGTTAGCTAAGTCTGTTACTTTACACAGGTGCCTGCCTATAAAGGAGACCAGGGAAATGAGATAAAAGTTCTTATGAAAACTCATAATAATTGTTGTTATAGATATAGTGTTTTGTTTCAGTAAGAGTTATTTTTGAATTTTAAAAACTTCCCCTGTATCATTCCCCATAAAAATTCCATCTTTGGTAAGTAAATGGGTTTATTTTAAAATTTGTATTCTGGTTCTGGGAAATGAATGCATTTTCCAAAGCACTAGGTCAAAGATAATATTTTGGCTTCAAGATATATCTGAATTGCTTTGATTTTGTTTTGATGTTATGGAAGATGGGCCTACCTATGTAAGCATGGGTTTCTCAAGGTGGCAGTAAGGATTCTTTTGGTAGTCTTTTTGACTTGGGATAAAGATACAAAAATGTAAAAAAAATTATTTAAATATAGTTTTAAGAGTTTATTCACATAAACTTGTAGAATGTAGTATATCATTTCCTTTGTGAAATTGGAAGTTAGGTTAGGATGCTGGGCTGATGATCGGCAGGCTCACATTCAAGACCCGGTTGCTGCTACGGGACGGGGTGAGCTCTCATCACATGCCCCTGCCAACCCAGCAGTTCAAAAGCAGGTGACTGAGAATAGAGAGATGGATACTACTTTGGTGGGCAACTTAATGAGGATATGAAAGGAGCCCCCAATTGGGCATCTTCCGGGCAAGAGGGATGTCACCATTCAATCCTTTTAACCTGGAAGTGCTTTAAGGCACCCAACACCTACATAGATGTTGTCTATTTTGCATGCACACATGACTTTCTGCTTTCAGACCCAGTATGAAGGAGGAGGAGGAAGAGCAGGAAGTGGTGGCAGCAAGGACTAAAAGTGAGCCCAGTGCTGACAGAGCCCCCATGTCATGAAGCTTGAGATGTTGGCAAGTCCACCAGAGGGGAGAGTGAGGCAGAGTAGAGGAAGAAAATCCTTGGGGAGGGGACAGTAGCACAAAGCCCAGCATTCTGGTGCTGCAAGAACATGCACTCACACCAAAGAGGGCAGGGTGGTGATAGACATGGCAAGGGAATACAGCAGTACAGAAAGGGCAGAGATGGGGCAAGTGAGTTGGGTGAGGAGAATTGAAGCAGAGGCAGTTTGTGCAGGTCTGAGAAGGACCAAACCAGGAATGGTATGGTTTGGAGTGGGTCCTTCCTAATGATTGGGTGGGATTTGATTAACGATGACAACCAGGACTGCTGAGATTACTGTCATCAAGCAATGGAGTCAAACAATGATGTGCTTTATAGGTCATATCATCTTATGACCCTTTGTTTAATAAATGTCTGAAATTATGATGGCCTCAGAAAAAGTGCTTTACGGCCCACAAAGCACTTCCAGCCATTGAAAAACATTGTACCACTACCTTTGCAGTCACATGATGATGATCTGGGTGCTTGGCAACCTGTTCACATTTACAACTGTTTACCAAGTTCCCCACGATCATGTGATCACCATTTGCAATCTTCGCTGCTAGCTTCCTCAGAAAGCCTGAGAAGATTGCAAGCTGCTACTGCCTGCTGAGAGGACTCACTGCCATGTCTGTTATGAATACGGGGAGATTGCTTGTCATAAGTCTTCTGTTCACTGATTGGAATTGTTTAATCAAGGCAAAGGCAACATTTGTGAAAACTCAGTAATTTTGTGTTTTTGTTATTTTTTAATTTTTGTTTTCCACAATAAACAAAACAAAAAGGGAGGCAGACATGGAAAGGTTTGAGACATTTTTCAATGAAAGTATGTGAAAAGGTCCGACATAAAGGAATCACATCCTATAATGAAGTTGCATGTTAGTTATTATTAGTTAGTTGTTAGTTTAATAAGTAAAATGTCTTAAGTACATTGTTATATGTGTGTTTTACTCCTGCCAGAACCATCACCAATCTAGAAAAGTATTCTTTTACTCCTGGTCAACAATTTTAAGGGAGAAAAAAAAGTAACATTGAACAATGGCCCTTCTAGATTCAAAGCCACCAAAGTTGGATGGGATGGAAAATTGTCCTTCTTCACCTTGCCCTTCCTGCCACATTTCGTAAACCACTCAGTGCACTGCCATATCCTTCCTTAAACAATTCTCGGAATCTTTATAGCTATAATAATAAGTTATTGATATGTCATCCTGTCTTCTGATTTCAGACAATCTAACCTACTGGCAAAAAATTAAGCCAAATTAAACACAAGACTGCTTTTAGTCAAAACTACTCTTCTGTTTTAAGTGCTAAGAACATTTTCTTGTCCTTATAGGCCCCAAGCCTAGACTTTGACTGACTACTAAAACATATTGTGTAAGCAGAGCTTCTGATTTTTAAAAATAGCAGCAGCAAAATATCAGCTCTCCTACATTTGCCTCATTTCCAGTGAAATAAAGATTTTAAAGCCAGTTTGGTATAGTGTGATAGTTAAGATGCCTAGAAACCCAGGAGATTGTGAGTTCAAATCCCACCTTAGGTATGAAAGCCAGCTGGGTGACTTTGGGCCATTCATTCTCAGCCTAACCCAGCTCATAGGGTTGTTGTAGGGACACAGGAAGCAAGAGTATTATGTCTGTTTGTTCCCCTGAGTTGTATATTAAAACGATGGGATAAGATAATAAATAATAATTAAAATATAATAATAACAATATCTCAGGTTCTTGGGAAGGACTTAATAGTTGGATAAAAATGCCAAATATGCAACAAACTATAATCATAATTACAGTTTGTTGCATATTTACTTATGCAACATATTTAAGAACAATTTAATTCACATTTTTCCTTTGTGTTGCACACTGGAAAGCTAACTAGGCATACTGTATTAATCATAAAATGGCTGTTAAATATATCAACATAAAAACATTTTAAAAGAGTTGGATATTTCATGAAATTTTATTTGTGACTTTCAAATTTCTGGTCTTTGAATAGCTTTGTTTGCCGAAATAGTGTGTTTACCTTTGTTTTATAAAAGCTTGTTTATATAATTATATTAAATGGATTTTAACTAGTTTAGGCATCGGTAATAAGTTGCTGATTTATTTATCAGTGCTGTTTTTTAAATAGGCTTACGATCAAAAGAATATTAGAGAGTTTATGATGCTCTCAATGTGTTGATGACAATGAACATTATTTTAGAAGAGACAAAGGAGGTCAAAAGGATGGAGCTTCCTACGACTCAGCTATAGAATGCCAAAAGAATAGAGAATGTAAATTGTTGGATATAGTAATTTCCATTACAAGGAGAGGATTGATACTAATTTTACATTTTATTTTTACATATTTACATCATAGGAGCCATTGTTACAATCTTACAAATATTCTCTAACATATTGATTGAACTATATTTTATTTAATTCTTTTTTTTTTTTTTTAACATGGCCACGCGATTCACTCATGGTGAGTCTAGGCAGCTTACAGAAATAAACCCCCCAGTACAAAATCCAATATACACTAATGCCCCCTCCAGCAACAATTCTCAACAAACTACTTGATGGGCTCCATATAACCTGGCGTCCCCAAGGCCACTGCAAAACTGTGTCTTCAGGTTTCATGTCTTATATGTCTATATACAGATACTCAAGTCAGTGTGTATGCAATGGGTTTTGTCTTATTTGTATTTTCTATTTAACTAACTTTTACGTAACATTCCACTACTCTTCCACTTAAAATGAATTGTCCTTATAGCAATTTTGTTACTATCTGAAATTTGCAAAAGATTTACTATGGTTCATATTGCTTAAAACAATTCTGTAATGCCAGAGTTTTCCCTAATTTAAGAAAGATTCATATCAGTAAACCAACAGTTTTGAAGAGTGCTTTCAAAGTGACCAAGGAAGCTCTTGAAACCTACTACTTGGACAGTGGTATGATTGCATCTTTGAAAAGTTTCTAGAGGAACTTCCAAAGCTTTTCCCATTCTTCAAAGCATATGTACATGCACAGATACCTGTAATAATTGCCACTGAAGGAACCCCCATACCAGTCTAAATGGTTTATTTAGTCATAATATCTATTCTTTTTTTCATTTAATTTCATTTTTGTTCTGAAGAGAGGCAAGCAACAACTTTTGGAACAAATAAAGCAAAAGAAAATTCAGCTGCAACATTTTTTGTTGTAGGTAAAATTTCCCAAAATTAAGGTGTCATTTAGACCTAAATTCATTGTGTTTAGCAATATTAAGTTGTCCAGGTATTTTATTTAATACAAAGGACATCAAATGTTATCTTGACTTAGTGTATCAGAAAAAAACATGGTGATGTTTCGGTCATTCTCTTTATAAATACAAACACATTCTGGTTGTATTACCATAAAATAGAATGAACCATAGGATTCATATCATGCCCATTTATTATTGCCCAAAGCAATGTTTTCTAAATTAACTTACATCTACTTACTGGACACTGAATACTTTGAAACATACTGTTGCTGTGATACTTCAATTTCAACTTGGCTAACCCAGTAATTGCCTCATAATTTGATGATAATGCTGGGATTGGACTAACTCCTCATGAATTGCAGGATCACAGAATTCAGAACTGAATTGGCAAAGACACCTCAGGCAAGCATGGGCATCTTTGCTGTACTCTTTGGCAGCTCCTTAAGGATATTGTACTCTATTCTGAACTATTCAGAAAAATACAGAAAGCACTATTTGAGCCTTGAAACAGGCACAACTTCTTTAAATATTTTACAAGAAATACAGCCAGGGTACCCATGCCAGGTCTGAAGCACCTTTGCCATCTTTCTTCTTATTATTGTGCCATATCTGTTATCAGACATTGGCGATCATGTTGGCGATCCTGTTTTTATCAGCAGCCGCATGAAAAAGTGCTGCTGGGTTTTGTCCAAACCAGTCCCTTAGATTTTGAAGCCACAATGTTCTTCTTCTGCCTGGACCTCGTTTGCCTTCAATCTTTTCCTAACTAATGCAGGTTTCTTCTCATAACCATCAGCCAAAGTTCTCAATAGTTGAAGACCCATGACTCCCTAAAATAAAAAAAAATTGGTTGGGTATCTCCCCAGTAATTTCACCGGGGTTAAGGTTGGGAAAAAATTAAATATCTGAAGTAAACCCACATTACAATAAACAATACAATATACAAGAACCAACTACAAAATGTCAACCAAGCACATAACAAATCAAAGGAAGCCCCATTCAACTGGCCCTCTAATGTCCAGGAGAAGAGTCAGATCTTTCGGTTTTTCTAAAAGTGAGAAGAGTTGGGATCTGTGGTACATGGGGAAGGTAGGGATCATGGAGGAGGCAAGGCTGGGGCAACGGCATGTGTGCCCACAGAGAGGGCTCCGAGTGCTGCATCTGGCATGCATGCCATAGGTTCGCCATCACTGAGCTAGAGCATGGTGACCTTAAATTATACTGAAAACATTGCAGTGTTTTATAGTGTTATAATGTTTCTAATAATGTGGCTACTAAAATGTTTTTTTCAAGAAGAGATTTTCTTAAAGCAGTTAAGAGGTATCCTAAGTGCTACTTTCATCATCAGGATGAAAGGAGGAGAAAATGTATTTTGCTGCTGACATTTAAATCCCTTGGATTTAGTTCAAGAAAAGGTTCTGGCCTAACCAAGTTTCCTTTTTGCTCAATTTCAAACTTGTTTAATGAGGTAGAAAAGCTTATCAACTCCTATTGCCTGGTATGAAAAATGTGTTTTAATTGGAAAAATAGCATTTGAACCTGCTGAGATGGCAATTGCACAAATGCATGTATAGCTTTAGCTGAACCTAGTTATGTTTTAAATATATCTTTGAGTTATGAAGTAATCAAGGAAATATAATAGTATTTGGTCATGTATTAATGTACAATTTAGAAAATGCTGTTAAGTTCTACAGGAAGTATCCTCTACTACTTTTTTCTCTTTTGCAGATTTGAATACCTGTTCAGTTTTGAAGATACTTTTGAAATCCATGGTGACAATGAAGTATTGAAACAAATAACAAAGTCACTTAGCCTACAGGCAGGCAAATGCTCATCAGAAGGTTTAAAAACAGCTAAATCCCTGGTGCCCAAAGCTTTAGAAAATTATGTTGCAGGTAAAGTGGCCATTTTGTGCATTTGTAGATTAAGTACAAAACCTCATGTTAGTGAAATATTTCTAATGATGTCAAACTGCATGAGGATGAAAATATTGAGTGATTTATAAAAGCTGGCAGATTATACAACTAATTGGTACTTTGAAATTTCTGAAATTGGAGATTTAGAACTCATAAATAATCTGTGATATTTAAATTGGCTACTATTCTAAATGGCCTCATCAGTAATTCTTCCTGCCTTCCTGCTAATTAGTAAAAAGGATCTATCTGCATATTTTAGCGGTTCTGTGAAAAATCTATACATCTGTCAGTTTACTTCAATTCTTTACTCAAAACCTATATGATGACTAGTTTTGAAATCTAAGATAGCCACAAATAAAATAGGGTAGATACTCATATTTAACAAATAAAAGAGAGTGTATGAAAAAGTTGTTTGTGTCTGATTATCCTAAAAGTGATAGAAAAAAGGTATCATATATAAATAAGAGAGATGTGGAAAAATCTGATCTCAGCTGAGCTATTCTTGAAGTTACACTTTTTGTAACTACTTTTTGTAGTAGGCATATTTCTCTCAATCCACATTTCACCATTATGTCAGTGTTTTCCCTGCTTTTCTAGATCCTAGAACCCCACATTAAAAAAAATGCTGTATTAATGCAATGTGATATCCAAGTATACTTTTTTTTCTAAATACAAGGAATTAAATCTTAACTTTGTGAGGTTTTAAGAGTTATGCTTTTGTTATATATATTTTTCTATCATTCCTATGCTTAAATGAAAACTTTTCACTGGATTCAGTAATTGATGGGGTATAATAGAATAAAATGTGCCATTCCTATATCTTATTCACTATAGCACAGTGCTTAAGGATGATAGCAAGAAAACTGTGCATGTTTCTTTAATTTATAAAGAAAGAATGGTACTAGCTCTCTTCGGGAATAGATTATAAATCAACAATAGTTATTTAGTTAATGTCTTCCATGAAATACTGCAGGATATCTCATTTCTGGAATCATAATTATATAAATTAGAAAAATTGAAATCATATTGTATGTTTTAAACTTTCTATGGGGAAATATGGTACAGTTCCTTCCCATAGTGTAGCTAATATAATACACATTTTACATTTGGAGAAGGGATGCTTATGATAAATCCAGCTTTAATGATTGACAGAATATGCTCTTAATGAAGGAAACGTTGAGGGGTTTTTTTTTTCAGGATTTCAGACATCTATACAACATTCCTAAATTGAGGAATACAGAAAAAAAAAATCTGTTTTTCTATTTGTATTCCATAAAGTATGTATAGTATGCTAGATTGTATTAATTCTGTAATTTCTTTTAGATATGCCTAAAGCAATGTATTGCTTGAACTAGTGTTAAATTTTTAAAATCAGGTTCCATCTTGATAATAAATGGGAGCACTGCTATTTTTAAGTTAATATATATGTTGTGCAAACTGCATATGGACAGCGCATGATGGTCATTTTTCCACAATTCATTTATCTCAGTTGATATGATGACAAATCATTTGAAAATTCTGTCTTTAAATCTAATAATCCTTAATCACACATGCCACATGGATTCGGTCTTTTTTGTTGACAGGCTATGAATATATGTATGTGAATCATGATAAAAAAGTCATGATAAAATTCAGTGAAATGTAAGTTTTAGATATTTATAACATGGAGAACACTGTTTGCTATGTAAGTTGATTCTTTTCTTTTTAATAGTGAAAAGTCTATGTGTAGGTGCTGAAGCAGCCTTAGCAGCAGGGCAGAAGGTCATCTTCCAGCAGCCAACAGTTCAGCAAAGCAACACTGTGCTACTCACAATCATGTGGTGAAACCCCTCATGCATTTAATGAGGATGAATATAACTCATCTTCATTTGAATAAATATATAACATCTATGTGAAATTTTGCCCTCATATATTTTCAAATGTTCTTTATGTAGTTTTATTCCACATTTTACTTTTTTTAATTTAACAGAGCCATGGTGGCACAGTGTTAGAATGTAGGCTAACACTGCTCATTCCAGGAGTTCGATTCTGAGCAGCTCAAGGTTGACTCAGGATTCCATCCTTCCGAGGATGGTGAAATGAGGACCCAGATTATTGGGGGCAATGTGCTGACTCTGTAAACTGCTTAGAGCGGGCTTTAAAGCATTGCAAAGCAGTATATAAGTGCTATTGCTATTGTGTTTAAAGAGGCCTAAAAAAAAGATCTAATATCTAATATCAGAGAGACTGAAAGCTGTTTATAATTGTGCATAGAAGGTATATAAACAAGCAATATGGTAAGTGATTAAACTTATAAGGATGCAAAGTTTCTTAATAGACAAATGAATTTTTCAGAACATTCATTATCATTGTTGCATGAAGGAATATGGCCTTCCTAATACTCTAGGCCAGTGGTTCTCAACCTTTTTAATGCCACGACCCCCAATCGGTCGTAAGTCGAGGACTACTCAACTGGTACAGCACCATTTGCAGAATGGGACTTTTGGCGGGCTCAGCAGGGCAGAGACAGCCTGGACAATTCCTATTGGCTTTTGAAAGCCAATAGAATTAGACTCTATTCAAGAGAGTCTATTCTATTGGCTTTCAAAAGCCAATAGAATAAAAGGGAGTAGCACAGCTAAGGAAAAGGGGGAAAAAATGGCGGGCTGCATTGTTTGGCGACCCCCGTGAAATGGTCGTTCGACCCCAAATGGGGTCCCGACCCACAGGTTGAGAACCACTGCTCTAGGCCCATGTCTATACAGTAGATTGAAAAGAAACAATGAAAGTCTTATTCACTTTATTGGATCACTTATTTTTACCCTTTGTTTGGTTTAATCCTCACATTGTTTGCAGAGTTAACAGTTAAGTACATATATTTTACTCTGTCCTTTGTTAAAGTGTTTATTTGAGGAAGGACAAATAGTGCAAATATTTAAAGAAACTACAGGGCTATTCAAAGCATTAAAAAGAGGAAAGGTGGATTATAATACATTTCCACAACTTTAAAAATCTGTTTTCAGCCTTTAAAAACATGAAACAATAAATCCATAACCATATGTCATTGTAAATGGTGAAGAGCTAATTAGATAACAAGTCTGATTTCTTCAGAATAACAGTACAGTTGGGAATATATCATTGCTCATGACTGAAGTATAAGTTAATGAATATTAAAAAAAAAATAAGCCATTTCTGCCAAAAGCATTGTGCTTTGTTTTGAGGATAGTGAAAGAAATATTTTGTGTTGGTGTATTACATAACAGTTTGGTTCTGTAGTGATTTTTGTTTTATACATGAACAGCCACTGCTATATCTCAGCAGGTGTTAAGAACTGGGTCTGAAGCTAAGCAGGGCTGGTTGTAGTTACATTGATCAGAACCTGCCAAAAGTTTCCAAAGGAATAAGCTACACTGGGAAGTTTTTTTAAAAATCCAAAAGAAACTACGGTTATAATTTTTGTCCTCTTTGGCACGTCCACCCCTCCAAATAATCATAGCTATGTTAACAGTCCTCAAAAGACTTTAAGATTTCTTTTAGATCCAAGCATAGAGAGTTAAATAGGAACACCTTTAATTGATGTTCTATGTCAATGTTATCCAATGAGATAAAGAATAATGAACCATTAAAATGTTACACATGGTCCAATAGCATGCATCACCTTTTTGTTCTTTTAAAAAGAATAATAGAGATGTCTTTCATCATAAGTCATATTGCGAATTATTTTGACCCAAGAATTTGGCTATTATGAAGTATAAAAAGTAGCCAGTACAAAATCTGGGGTATAGCTAAGAGTGGATCTCTAAACTTTGTTGCAGAACTTGTTTTTAATTCTTACTTGGAAATGAATCAAACATTTTGTTTACAATCGCTCAATTCTCTGCAGAAAGCAAAACTACAAAAGGCACCGCAGCTAAAATATGAATTTATTACAAAATCATAGGAAGTGCGAGCTGTGGCTAATGTTCTGATACTCCACTTTAGATTTTAACAAACACTTGATCCAGCTTTAGAAAAGAGCTCTTTGAAGTAAAACTTTATATGGAACTATTGGCTGCTTTTATGATTCAAGAGGAAATAATTCCTATAGATGCTACATTTAACATACATTTTACATACATACAATACTAAATTTGTTACATTTTCATGCTCTAATTTTTTTTTTTTGCATGTATTTACTCTTTTGCATAATAAAGTGAGGTGCAAAAGTGAGGTAGGGCACTAGCTCTATTGTTTATTTTTTTTCTCTGAGATCCCAAGCAGTTATATTCACATATTAATTCTGTAATGGGTAGTAGAAATAACTTTGAGAAACAGGAGAAAGTGCAGCAACCAAAACAAGAGACAGGTAAAAGAACTTTAAGTCTCAGACAGAAATGACACTCCCCCCCCCCACTTCTCAGAAAGATAAAGGCAGTGAGGGAAGGATGGATGAAGCACATTCAGACTTGCAGGACTTTGTTACTATAACCTTACAATATTAAGCATTCATAACTTTGGTTTTCTAGCATCTGCCTCAAAAGGCTGACAGATTTTCAGAAAGCTGTATTCTGTATCCATTCTACATTCTTGGGGGAGGATTGCATCAAAATTAGTTGTTAGATTTATTAATCAAGTAGGGCTAAGTCCACTATTTTCCTAGCATAGCATTGGGTTCTTTAGAAAAAAAAGGTTCTTTAGCAAAACCCATTTTTATCTCTGCTTGCCTAAGAATGGTTCTTAGTTATTATGAGGAATGAGCAGCTGCTGACCTTGATACTGGAGGACTAAAAAAGGCATCCCATTCTCTACAGCAGTATTCCTGTAGAAATTCTAGAGGAAGATAGCACAAAGTATAACTCAGTGGAGTATTAAATTTAATCAAAAGTAATTGGCTATTGTGGTTGAGAAAAAGAAAAGTATTCTTTAGACCAGGCATGCCAAACTCGCGATGTCATGTGATTTTTTCCCCCATTGCCGGCAATGGAGTGGGCATGGTTTCGGCGTGACGCATCCGGCCCACAGGCCAGCAGTTTGACATGCCTGCTTTAGACAAAGAAATAATCTATATGGAAATGATGCTCAGAGGACCTTGACCATAATTTTGGGATACATTCATTTTGTATTATTTTATTGATAGGAGAAACACATTGCTGGAAAAGTTTACTTATTTTTTTAAAAAGTCTATAAATATGGAATAATAAAAATAAAATGGATGTTCACAAAATATTTCCTATTTGTGTTTGCACCAATTTTGGAATTTTACTTTGAGCCTGGACATTATAAACAATTATGAAATATTCTTTATAATGCTTATAAGCTGAAGCTATTATATCATATACACAGGTAGTCCTTGACTTACAACCACAATTGAGCTCAACATTTCGGTTGTTAAGTGAAACATTTATTGAGTTTTTCCCCATTTTACAACTTTTCTTGCCACAGTTAAGTGAATCACTGAAGTTAAGTTAGTAATATGGTTGTTAAGTGAGTCTGGATTCCCCATTGACTTTGCTTGTCAGAAGGTCACAGATGATCATGTGACCCCAGGATAATGCAACTGTCATAAATATGAGTCAGTTGCCAAGCATCTGAATTTTGTTCATGTGATCATGAGGATGCTACAACAATTATAAGTGTGAAAAACAGTCATAAGTCACTTTTTCAATTCAGTTGTAACTTTAAATGATCACTAAATGAACAGTTGTGTTTGCTTATGGAATTCTTGGAGTGAGCTTTATCTTTTGACAAACATGCCTTAATTCAAATTTAATTTTGTCATCAATAATTTCCATGCAAATTCAGCACACCGTAAATAATACAATTAAGATTAAAAAAAAAATTTTTTTTTTAAAGTTAAACATTGGAAAAACATTAGAACAGAGGTCCCCAAGCTTTTGAACACCAGTGACTGGTGCCATGGAGAAAGGTTTTTCCACGGACCGGAGGGTGTGTGGTTTTGCATACTGCCTGCATCTTGCGGATGGGGCTTTGCTTGTTTGTGCGGCCCGGTTGCTGGCATGCTGCGGACCGGTGCTGGTCCATGGACCGGGGGTTGGGGACCCCTGCATTAGAATATAATATCAGTTTCATAAATTGAGAAGCTCTCTAACTGCACAGAATAATTGCTTGATTAGAATTACCTAAGCATTATAATCTGTGTAATAAATTGCCACTTTTATGTTATAAATAATACCCAATAGAAAATATCCTATTGTTTTTCTCTCAGCTTTTTTAAAATCAACTTAAATAGTGGGATTTCTCCCACTTAACTGTGTACATATTTCTTATTCTTTAAAATTTGGCAACATGGAAATAGCAATGATCCAAAGACCAGCTCCTAAGCATAGGAAGTATAATAAACATATCACCTCAAGAATGTAACACTGAAGTATGTAAAAAGATTCAGCATATTGTGATGAGCTATGTGTGTGTCACAAATAAATCTGCAGAAGTGTTAATACTCATATTACCAGCTGCTTTTACTTGTCAATTGTTCTTCTTTTATAGAGAAACTATTGTTCAATAATATTGTTATTGCCCCATAATATATTCAGTTTATGTGGCTAGTTAAAGATTTGTTGTGTTTGAGTACTGTAAAGCTTTAAAGAGCTGTGGTGGTGCAGTGGTTAGAATGCAGTACTGCAGGCAAACTCTACCCACAGCCTGGAGTTCAACCCAGACTAGCTCAAGATTAACTCAGCCTTCCATCATTCCCAGGTCAATAAAATCAGGACCCAGATTGTTGGGGGCAATATGCTGATATTTGTAAACCACCCGGAGAGTGCTGTAAAGCACTATGGAGAGGTATATAAATTTAAGTGCTATTGCTATTAATACCTGGCTAGGAAAAAAACTTTGCTAGTAGAAGTATAATGTGCTTGTAAAAATATTTTGTGGTATGACACCTTTCATACATACATATTTTTATGAAAAATTTATATAAAAAGGCATTTCTGTATATTTCAAGTTATTTCTATTTTATTAAAAGGTGAAATGAAGCATGCAGAACAGGGCATGTATTTGCATTTGACTGAAGTGAATAGCATGCATATTCTGAGGAAAAATAATATCCAGCTGCTTGTGACTTGAGAAGTAAAATTAAACTGTAGAGAAGAATAAAATAATTTAAAGACAACTGGGGTTGCTCTTGTTTTCAAGCAAAACATCATAGCAGAAGAAAGTTGTCAAAGGTTAGTGTTTGTTGCATGTGTTCTCCATCTCAAAAAATTATCTTACAGAGTAAACTACAGGGGAAATGGGGGTCAAGCCAAATTGATATTTTCAAAATAAATAGAAGGCTAAATTATTTTCAACACTTCATAAGCTCTTGCACACCATGCAGTTGATTGTGGTTCTTAATTATATGATTCCACTTCTCATTCCATTTTAGATACAGCTTGTAATTCAAATACAATAAAAATAGGATATTTTCCAAGAATCTAATTCTATTAATGTTTTACTTGAAACCAAGTCCTGCTGAAATTAGTGAGAAGTGTTCAGAAGTGTGTTTGTGAGTGCAGCCAAAATAATAACTTGGTTGAGAGCAATAAATATGCAAAAGCGAAGTGCTCTAAGGATGAGTAAAATATGCCATTAAAAATGTTTGAATCATATAGTACGTTTAATCCCATATACACATTCTATTTGTTCACTTACGACCATAGTACTCAAGTTATGACCACAATTAGGACCAGAATCTCTTGTCGTTGAGCACCCACATGGCTGCTTGGCTCAACAACTGCAATCCCTGCTCTCCCAGTTCCGATCATTAAGCAGATGGAGCAAAACAGCTGCATAGTGAAGGAGGGCAGAAGGGATCTTTTGTGATGTATTATGGCAAAGAAGCCAGGAACTTCAGGATCTAAACTTCATTTCTGCAGTCTGCCATAGGAGTTCAGCTCCCGTGTGTGTGCGCAAGTGAATTCCTGTAGCAGGCTGCAGAAACAAACCTTGGATCCGAAGAATCTGAATTGCATTTTTGCAGCCCACCAGAGGAATTCATCTTCCCTTCAGGTGTGGAAGAGAGCTGCAGTAACGGAGCTGGAATCTTCAGGATCTGAGCTCCATTTCTGCAGCTCGATGGAGAAGTTCCCCTTCTGTCAGGAGGCAAACCTTTCACTCTTGAAGGACTGTCTGGGTGGATGGCCAGGATATTAGCTTTATGCAGAGCTGAGATCCTCTCCTGGTTGAGATTCTCTCCTGGCTGGAAGCTCTTTCCTTCCCAAAGAGAGGCTGCCAGGAGTGAATTTCAGCTCCACAACAGGTGGCATCTTCTCTTCCCCACTGACTTTCTGGGAAAGTTGGCAGAGAAGATTACAAATGGCAATCACATGATTACAGGTTGCTTGGTAATTGTCATTAGAGTGCAAACCGATTGCAACCATGTGATTTGTGGGTGCGCAAAATTTTATGTGATTTGTGGGTGCGCAAAATTTTATGACAGCCAAACGTGCTTTATAGGCCATAAAGCACCCTTTCCAAGGCTGTCTTGCTTTTGAACAATCATAAAGTAACCAGTTGTAAGACTAGGACTACCTATAGAAAGTCCAAGTCTATGATCTAACAAAAGGCAGCCCCTTTGTTGGAAGCTCCCATTTGATTATTCCTAAAAAGGAAGTTTTGAGGTATTGTTTGACGTGCTAAGAATTATAAAAATGATTTCTCAGATAACCACCATCTTTTTGCAGTCTTTGAAATAAGTAGAATAAAAGCTCTATCCTAGTAAAAAGCAGTGCAAAAGTACAGGAACAGAAAATGAACAATACAATCCTAGATGTGTTTACTTAATGATCACTCCATTGTTGTTATTGTTGCATCACAGATTTGGGCAGACTTTAAGCTTTCCTTTTTTGTGAAATCTTTGAATTCTTCTTGCAAACCTGGGTGTAAAAGGCTTAAATCTCTAACTCCCTTTTCATTATTTTTAATTTTGAAGATGAATAGTTGGAATGAACTACCTGCTCCAAAGTATAAAATATTAAGTAGAGATTTCTTTCATTTACTGTAAGTATAATTTTAAGCGAAGAAAAAAATCATTTTTATTTAAACAAAAGAAGTGGTAATCTATGCTGCTCAGCCTTCTGCAAGTCCCTATCATACAATATACATTACATAAATTATTGAATGGAAACATGAAGTTTGAATATGCATTTACCTTTCACTAGCTTTTCTACAAACCACTTAATTTTTGGTGTAAAATTCCATTTTTAGTGATCCGTGTGTTCAGTTCTTCAGTTACTTGGGGACTGTCAGTATAAGGCTGCTACAAATACAGTGAAAAGACTCCTTGTCTAACATTAAAAATGACATACAGCCATTTTTAGCTCGGCTAATTGCTGGTTAGCGATTTGTTGACTAAGCCAAGCTTTTTGCTCATAGAAAGCAATTAGTGCCCTCAGACTGAGTCCTCTGAGTGCATGTCAGTTTTGTATAACTAGCCAAGCTTATGAAATAATTTTGGTTAAAATGACTGATTTGCATCTATTTCATTCAAATAAGAACTGGGATAAATTTGTTTAGTTCAAAGGAAAATGGGCATTATAGTCATCTTTATAGCAGCTGCATTCTTGTCATATATTTTGAGAAAGACTGCTGAATTTTCTATGTAAAATAATAGCTCAGCCCAAATGAACAGCAGCTCTATTGGTGCTCCCTAAACTGCAACATAATAAAGACATATAGATAAAAATACAACAATGAAGTAGAATTCATGCTGTAGAAATGTATTACTTCTGAATTTATATCTCAGAATTGCCTAGCCCTAGTGTAAGTAAATACTAGCCAAATCTCTCTTTCCAGTTCTCTTGTCAGTTTTGTTGTGCCAGCACAGACTAATGATTTATTGCTACGTCAAAGAAAATGATTGCCATATCAAACAAAATATTTCTGAAAAAAATGTACTTAATTGCAAAATATTTCTGGATTTTATACATGACTATGCCTGATGTTACTATAAAATCCTTTCTGTAGATGGCAACTGTACATATGAGCTTTGATAATTCCTAAAGTTTATATTTGTGCAGTTGTACTTTTTTTCAACAAAAGTTGTAGTCCCTATGAATGCTGGGAATGTGAAATCGACATTGCTAAATAATAAATATAAATCTCCCTGTATTTTCCCTTGTGGGAATTTTTTTTTGGGGGGGGGGGGTTGGCAAATACAAATACTGTAAAGCTATCATATTGTTTTATTTTAATGAAAGGAAGGGTATTCACTAAACATGAAATGTGCAGGAACTAGCTCTAATTATTATGTGATTTGCGGCAATTGTTTGCCATTGAGTAACCCTGCTCAACATTACCTAACACCCTAGGCAGAAGCAGGTTAGAACAATTACTGTAGCCGCTAGCATGGGCAAGTTAATTAGATACACTAAGAAACAGTTACCATAAGGGTGTGTACTTCCTGGAACATTCTGAAACCAGTAGCAATTAGGATTTCTTTAAAGTTTGATGCCAGAGACTATGCCCCAACCTGTAGATACAGTTTTGGCTTTTGATACTGTACAATTACCCACACATACTCTAATTAAGAAGTCAAAATTACTGTCTTTAGAGATGGGGATTTATTATTGTGATAATGGAAATGCATACACATTTTGTCATAAAAACACCTTATTGTTCTAGGTTTTTTAAAAAAAATATGCACCATTTTAATACCTTATTAGGGAAAAAAGAAAAAAACTCATCTAAAATTGATTACCTATTGCAGACCTTGTAACTATGAATTTCTAGTTTGATTTTACTGAAAGTTCATGGAATAAAGACTGTAATGCTGGGAAAGATGGAAAGTAAAAGTAAAAGAGGAAAGGGAAGGGAAAGAAGACAACCAGCAGCAAGGTGGATGGACACAATTACAGTGGTGATGCGTACATCCTTGGAACAGATTTTCCAGAAGACCAAGTTAGGGATAAATGATCATAGAGAAAATCTATGCAGTCATTAGGAGCTGACAATGACATAGCACTTAATTAGCCAATCAGTCAAAGATTCATTATCTTAAAATATTGATACATGTAGCCAAAATAACTAAAGGACTGTTTTCTTTTGAAAGTCTCTATATTTTTTTTTAAAAAAGGATCAGAATATGAATAACTGAATCTTATCAATGTTGTCTTACCGTATCTGTCTGGGATTGTTTTGTTTTTGCATCTTTGTTTAGAGGAGGCTAGCCAGGAACAACTTATCTTTGCTAGCAATTATTGGAAAAAAAAATCACAACTGCTAGAACTAGTTTGTCTATGTTGATTCAGGACTTGAGGATTCAAATGATTTAAAGAGTTGTTTTAAACATTTTTTCTTCATGTGGCCTGTGATCCAACATTGTTTTCAAGGAAACTCATGTCTGATAAACATGGCAAGCTTCCAAGTTTTAATTACTCACTAAAATGCTCTATCATCCATTCAGGCAAAGCAATACAGATCTACATTTTTCCCATCATTTTTCCTTGTGCATTTTTCATTCACAATCTGTTGAGAAACATTTTCATGTCATCTTCTCTGGGGTGGCTGTAAATCTTTTAGACTGCTTTTGTACTATGTTCTGGTTTTGTCAAAAAGAGGATAAAAAAGTAATGTAGAAAAGTACATATAAACAGGAGCAACAAATAAAGTAGAATTCACAATGCTGATTCAAATGACATTAGCATGTAAATACATGGGAACGGTCAGAAGATTACTGCACTCGAATGGAGAAAAAAAAGTACATTACTGAAGGCTTTTATGTCTAATACAATAAATCAGAGTCCACAATCACTTTTTCTGACAGCAGGATGAAACTTTTTTGCCTTTATATTTCTCCTGGAATAAATTTGTTGTCCAAAATTAATGAGGTGCTGTAAATAAAAGGATTCACTGGTGTTGAGTCATCATAATAGTGGGTGATCTAAGTCTTAAATCTGGCTACACCTTAAGGAACAAAGTAGAATTGTAAAAACAATAGCCTCTTGTCTGGTCAGGTTTCTCTCATGCAGCTAAATTGTTTTCTTTCCTTCCTAGATGAGAACATGTTATTATAGGTTTTTTTTTTGACTGATTATATTTCATCCTCTTTACTCCAGCATGCATTTGAGATTACTCTTAAGGGCTTCTATATTAAAAAAAAAAAGATTTAAAAAAAAATTCTGGCAATGGAATTCTGTAAAAGAAAAAATGGCATTTATACAGTAATGAACAGAAGATAAAAAAACCTAAAATGAACAGAAGAGAAGAAAGAAAGGCATGCTTAGAATAGGGTAGTGCATTTTTAAGATGATTTGGAGTAAGCTTGGGCTCTTCTGAGTTCCGCAGTTCAGCTAGTCCAGGGGGAATCCTGGGAGTTGAAGTCCACAAGTCTTAAAGTGGCCAGGTTTGAGGACCCCTGTGCTAGTCATTAAAGCTCTCCTTTCTAGGAGAAACATGAAAAAGTATACTTGTTTTAAGACTGGTACAGTTGCTGGACTCATTTGCAAGTTTCAAATAACTCTAATTTTGAACAACTTTTCAAAGCAACCCCTTTCCCATGTTAGTTGAAAATGCTTTCATTGCATCAAAGAAAGCAAATACTGCAAGGCCTCTGCAAACATAAACTTGGTGGGAAAGTCTTATAATACTGAAACAACCTGAGACTAGACTGATCTGATCTTTGTGGAGAAATTTTGACAGCACTCCTTCATGCTGTGGGATACAAAAGGAGGGAAATTAGCCTTTGTTTGTGTTAGTATAATGATGACATCTAGTTAAATCAATATTTACATCAAACCCAAGTAGACTGATAATCTATTAACAACCATTTGTTTTCTTAGTAAATAGAAGTGATATGACTTTGTTAAATAAATGCATGAATGCAGAGCCAGAAAGAGGGCTGTGAAAATATCTACAGACCCCTGGACATAAACTGCTTTAACTTTTCCCCTCAAAACAATGCTATTGGGCATTGCATGCCAAAACCACTAGACACAAGGAGTTTCCCCCCCATGTCATCACTCTGCTAAACAACTAATTCCCACAACACTGTCTTATACCCTAGGTTGTAAAACCACCTAGGAGGGCTGTATTACTTTATCTTTCTCATCTTTCCTATTAACCTATTTCTTTAGCTTGTTATAACTTTGTTGTTTGTATTCTATGATTTATGTCGATTGCTTTTATTAGTATCCTATTATTGCTTATGTAGTACCCTATATCTATCACTGAATGTTGTATCTTATGATTTATGATGATTGTATTTTATGAGTATGATCATGATTTATCACTTTTTGTTTCTATTATACTGAGAGTTTAGGCACCGGAGACAATTCCTTGTGTGTCCAATCATACTTGGCCAATAAAGAATTCTATTTTATTCTATGTTGCTGCTCATTTAACCAATGGAACACTGTGCAAAGTGAAAACATGATAAAAGTAGGACGCAGAAATATTCTTAGTATCCATTTGGGTTAGTGCAACATCATATTCATAAGTGTTTTTCTTCAATAGTCAAATAGACATGAACAATCAGAGTAAGCAGCCAATAATTTATGACAAAGGCACATAAACCTTGACATATACAATACTATACAAAAATGTTAAGCAATTGTGCAAAGTGTGCAAATTAAGAATGCTTTTTGAAGGAACTTGACAAGTTCCTTCAAAAATTGTGTGCAAGTGTACATAGAAGAATTGATGCTGTTTTGAAGGCAAAGAATGGTCACACCAAACATTGATTTGACTTCGATTTTTCTTCTGTTCATTTACTTTTCATTTTGTTAATTGATAAAAATCAACTATTAATACCTCTATGTCTAAAAGCATTCTTAATTTACAGCATTTTTCATAACTACCTAACACTTTTGCATAGTACTATTAGCACACTGACATCTTAGCAGCAGCAATAAGTTAAAGATAAGCTGGGCTTGCATTTAATAACCGCAGCTGAAGACGCCGCTGACTTATTTCAAGTCTAAAATGGAATCAGATTTACTGATAAGATTTTATGCAGCAGGTTCACCATGAAATTTTGTCTTGGTGTGGAATGATGACTTATATTACCAGAAGAATCAACTTGGAAATTGAAATCTGACAAAAATGTAATGTCCAAAAATAGTTAGGGAAGAGATAAACATTTCTGGAAGGCTACAGCATAAAATTGTCAAGATTGAAAAGTAAATTTGTTTATCTTTGGTCCCAAGAACAAGTTCCTGCTTAGTTTCAGTAACTATACTAGCATAGTACTGAATAAGTTGCTTCAGTGCAGCCCTAAAAGCAAATACATTTCTACGGGTGTTGTGCAAAAACATTTCAAATTCAAAATCTTTCAAAAACTGTTCTGTCTAAATTGCTCTGACCATTCTGGAATTCTTCCAAGCTCAGAACAGTGTCAGAACATTTCTGATAAAGTTGGAACAACTTTGTTGGATTCCTTACCTCATGACTACTGAAATTTCTTCTCAGGCATAGTCCTGTATACTATTTTCAATCCCTATTTTTTCTTTCTAAAATGTATATCTCATCTGATTATCACAGGAGAAAGTTGCATAAGAAAGATTAATATTAATATTACAGCAATAATTCTAGAGCAGGGCTCCTTGGCAGCAAATTCTAGAAAGAGAATATATAGTTAAGAGTAAAAACATATTCAGTCAACTTTAAAATGGGTCAAACCGGAAATATCAGTATAAGAGATAATTTTATAGTAAGGCATCGAAGAACAAAACATTGAAAGTGTAAAAGAGGGTGTTTTCACAGCGCAATGCCTTCTGGAGAGGACAGACCTTAAAAGATGGCAGAAACAAGTTAACTTTGTTTCACAATTTTCATTAAAGTTTTTAAAAAGATTGAAATACTTTAAAAGTCTTGAAAACTTACTGATAGCTACTTCTATGCAGTATAAGATTCTGAGCTGTGACTAATTCCTACCAAGCAAGCAATAGTAACTTAATTCCATATTCCATATGTCTATATTAAGAAGATTCAATACTCTTACACAAGTAATCATGTTTATTTAATTCCAAAGAGCACATGTTGGAAAACTGGTTTTTAAACATTTTAAAATCATTTTTTCTGGTGGACTTTTTTATAGAATGTATAGAGAAATAATGGCAGAAAAAAATCTACTGGAAATAGCCTCGTATATTCTTCTAAAACTTTCGCAGAACCTAGAGATTTCAAAATAGCTTTTGTTTTATTATCATTATAATTGCAAATGTGTGTGCCAAAATGTGTCTGCCCCATGTTTGAGACCCATAGAAATTTGAAACAGGCACTTAAATTTAAGCTTCAACTTGGATTTGATTATCGTGTTACTTGCAGTGTTCTACAGATGCAATTGTAAATCTGCTGTTACTCTTTTCTCACTTCACGAATGTTGGTGTTCCTGACCAATGAATTAACCTTGATAATTAATGAAAATTATAAGCTGCTTCTGGCAACTACTAGCAGATTTGCTCTTCAAGGATGTGTTACCAAGTTTTTATCACCAAACTGCCTAATGAAGCAAGATCTGATCAGAACCAGTCAGCCAAATAAAATTGCTTCGTGTCAACCCTGTTCATTTCATAGCAGCAGTTGTTAATTTGGGATGAAGAAAACTTTAAAATATAGAGAAATTTTTAAAAGTTTGCAAATTGTTCCAAAGCAAGACTAATGCAACTGTATTTAAAGACAAGTTAGAAATTCTGTTTTTGCAAAGCCTATTTTCCTTTCAAATGTGCTTAGGCATAGTTAAATATCAACATAGTCACACAATACAATATACTGCACTATATGGTGCAACAGCTGGGTTCACACAAAATGGGAAAAAAAATAACACTATTATGACTTTGTACAAACATCTAGCCTAATCAATGCAGCTACAGCACGGGTGTCAAACTCGATCGCGTCACGAGGTATGACATATCGTGACATTTTATGCCTTTGCAGAGCCAGGGTGGGTATGGCCTGCATGTGAAGCATCTGGCCCACAGATCGCCAGTTTGACACCCCTGATCTACAGGCATTGATTGATTGATTGATTGATTGATTGATTGAGTTTAATTCAGTTGCCTTTCCCACTGAATATCTTGGTACAACTTCCATCATATATAGCCAGAAACCTGCAATTTAAGGGGATGCTAAATAGAATTGTATTGTACAAAATATGTATAATAGGTTAAAGTTAATTAAAAACAACATTGAACTGTCCCATATCTTTTAACTTACTGTTAGAAGGATGGCATTCACCTGATCTTTGCTCCAATGGAAACTTTCATGAAGAAACATAGGAAGGTCTCCTGCTGTTATTTTCCACAAATTACAAATAAAAGGTGAAAAGAACTGAATTTCATCAGTTCTGTGACTGTTCATATGACACATTGAACCAAAATAATCAATGATACTTCTGCCCAAAAAGTTGTGTAAACATAGCCTATGTAGTTTGTGTCATACAGATTTATGAATAAAATAAAGATTAAGTAAAATAAAGGTTAGCATGTTGTATGAATACTCTGAGTCAAAGGGGTTTTACTGTAGCTTTGCCTATAAACACCCACATTGTTCCCATTGGGAGTAGGATTGACAGTGCACAAAAATAAGCATATATTTAATTTTTCTTTATAAAAATGTTCTCCAAACCTGACAACAAACAGCCCCATTCAGAACTTTGTCAGCTCAAACATTCAAAATACTTCAAGTATCATTAAATTTGAAGTGGTAAATTTCCATGCTGAATGTTTATCACTTGATCTACAGAAACACTGACCACCTTGGCAAACTTTAAACAATTAAAAAACATCACCTACAATATGCTTTCCCCAATGGAGTCCCTTCATTATGCTACTACAAAATAACTTCTATCAGTTTGAGGGTTCTTACAGCACATGCACATGCAGGTTTTTGCAAACTTTCTGAAAAAGAAAACCCACAACAGTCAGGGAATTCAGAGGGAAAGCAGCACTTCATCTAATTACCCTATAGCAAGGAATTTTAAAAACCACAATAAATTCGCCTTCCATCAGGTACAAGGCTTACTTATATTCAAATTATTCTGACTCACTGAAGAGATACTTAACTGACTCTCCCCTACCCAACCCCACCCAGCCCTCCTCTGAACTAGTGCCAGCCAATATGCTAGCAACAATGTAATCTTTGCTCACTGGCTAATGAACTCTCAATGGCTCAGAGAAAATAAAGGAAAAGCAAACAATTCAATTACAGGATGTCAAAATACTTGAAACAACAAAAATTCCATTGTGTCTAAAGTCAGAGCAAGTGTCTGTTCCAAGCTCAGAACAAATGAAACAGCCATTTTGTGTTTGAAATGTTTTGCTCAGACTGTATGAAGACTTCTGCAGATTAGCAAAAATATGTATCTTTTCATGAAACTGCCACTGTGGTAACAACACTCTAAGGACTGAGGAACAATCACAATTTTAGTTTATGGCTTTAACTGCTACTGTATACACAGTTCTTTAGAGCCTTGCAGGATGCATTTTGGCCTCATGATTCAGTATGCATCAAGACATCAAATAATTTTTTTACCATTCTTTAAAACAGAGAGCCCAACACTGCTATGAAAAGTTTGGCTGACACATTTGACACGAATCAAGACACAACTTCGATGAAAATTTGCTTCCTAAAGCAAAACACCAACTAGTTCCCCATAACTCAGGTTACATCGTGTTTTGACACTTGAGGTCAAAATTGTGTCCCATTTTTTCCATATTGTTACTCCCAGAGTGACTCCATGTGTCTCATTCACGGCTTTGGAAAGCAGTTGAATAAATGGATAGGGAACAGATCTATCAATAGCTATTAGACTTCAGTGAACTGGAGTCAGCATGCCTCTGAGTATCAATTACAGTGGCACAAAAGCAGGAAATCTCTCTATATCCTGTTTGTGAGTCCACTGAAGAATTTGGTTATGGTGGGAAAGAAAAGTGCTGGGCTGAGACAGGCTTTGGTCTGCTCCAGCAAATGTCTAAAGTTCACCTGTCCACCTTGCAGGAGTATTCACTTGTTTTACCACACAGAACCTTTGAGGGGCCCAGAACATGGTCTTTAAGCAATAGTGAACTCATTCATTATTCCTTCCTTGCCCCTGAGAAATACAACTTCGCCCATCTCTTTCAGAGATGATACGTTATATTCTAAGCAGCCAATATTAGTTTATATTCATAGCCAGAATTCTTTTTCCAAACTTATTGGCATTTTGATTCAATTTACCTCATGTTTAGGCTACTTTCTGTTATATCAAAAGGCAGAAGTACTTAAAATATTACCTTTGAACAAAAATCCAAAGATCCTATCACATTCCAAATAGTCTAGAAAATGATCCTGATTTCTCAATAATGCACAATATCTCAAGCTTCACTGTTTTATCCTAATACTTGACCTGCTCAAGTCTATACCTATGTGGAACCAACAATGTTTTTCACAACATAGATAAAAGTTCCAACAGGCCAATAGCACATACAACAATTCAAAGGCTCATCAAAATATCTGATACAGCATAAAAGGATAGGAGTTTGATCCCTTTCTATTCTTTCTCAGATCTCCTAGACCAGGATGAGAAGATACTGCAACATGTGAAAACAATTATTTAGTTATAGCAGAAAGCTGCATTCTTATACATGCATTAGAAACCTTCTGTTTAAAAAAAAAACACCAATAGCAAATCATACAACATTATGGTTCTTCTTTAACTGCAAGAGAATTTGATTTCTTTTTGCTAGTCACTAGCTTATTTCATTGGGTCTCACCAGGCCCAAATTCATGTATTTAATCTTTCTAGATTGGTTCTACCTTCATTGAATTTCTTTTCTAGCTAACTTGGATATGCTCAGTATGGAACTTAAATACTTAAAGACAATTGAAAATTTTTCCTATCATAACTTGTTCCATTAATAGTGTTGTTTTCATTGTTATGTTATTGTTATTGTTTTTAAAGAAACAAATGATTGCATAAAAATTAATAGTGTATTTTAATGCACATTCTGAACTGCTTATTTTTAATTCTTAAATTGTCTGGAGTGAAGAGAAAAGAAGAAAGAAACATCAGTAACATATCCTGGAATATGGAGAGGTTTTTAAAATACATCTTGAAATGCAGAGGATATTCTTTGAAGTGTTTCATTAGCCGGAACCATAACACCTTAACAGAAAGGATGCTTAATAGAAAAAAACCTAAATTTTAAATACTACTTACAGAAGACAAAATCTATCTGAAACTATATAAATTAAACAAAGGAATATTTAATTAGGACAGTCATTACTGAGTTTTAAAATGTTTAAACAGGCATTTCTCCATTCTGGAATATTTTTTATTGAAAATTGTACTTCTAGTCCCATATTGTGAGGTCTTTTTTTTATTTCAAGCAGCTTTGTAATACGACTGTTACCAAATCTCTAAACCATACACATTGTAAAGGACTTGTTTCATATTGATAATTCTCAATTAAAAAGTTTTAAAAAGTGACATTGTATTGGTTTTATCTGTGCTTCATTAACACAATTTTGCAACTGAAATATCAAATCTAGATCAAACATTGCATATACACACAATACTTGCACAATAAGCACAACATCTATTTCAGTATTTAAATAATGTCAAAAATCAATGCTAACACTTAAAATCCACATAAAGCTTCCCACTAACTCCCATCCCGTATAGGATTTAAGGCATCTCTGCACAAATTTAATTCACGGTGTTGGATTGGATAGTCTGAAATATCTTACCTCTCACTCTAAGATCGTGTTCGTATTGATATGATAGTTAACCAGTGTTAAACCAATACAATATTTACATAGCGCAGCACATACATTACAGACACTCACTTGGGGATAAAGCCCACATTTTGAACAGGTCAAAGACCACCACGATTACATGTTTGGAATCTATTTACAGGTCACTAAAATGATTATATCTGTACAGTGGTCCAATAGGCAAAGCATGATGGGCAGTTATATTGTGACAAATTGAAATCATGATTTGGAAGCACATTATGCTACCCCAAATGCCTTGTTCCACTCTAGGTTTCTTACGGGTGGTCTCATCTTTCAGAATGGCAGGTCCTGCTGACATGATTGACTTTTTGCTGACATTGGTGACTTTTATTCAGATACCTGAAATTTGAATGAAACCCGTCCCAGAAACTTGTCTCGCTCATCATTATTTCTTATGTTGCTTGCTCCCATCATCTTGCATTCAATGGTTACATCTTCTTTGGCACTGGTTGTATTAAATGCTAGCTGAATAGCCACCAGTGGCTGTAAGTAGTCAGGCTGGTTCAAAAGAGGCAGAAATAAAAATTGATTTTTTTTCCAGTACAAAAATAGATTTAATATAACTAAAACAAGTAGTAACTGGTTAAAAACCAGGCATTTGAATTAGACCAAATACATATTAGTTCAGTAGAATTTTTTCAAGTAAACATGTACAAATATACTCAAGTTATTAACTCCGTGAAAATAATCAAAGCTATAGCAAAAGGCAAGTAGGAAAGGAAAGAAACATCAGCCATCCTAAGAAACCAGTACTGTCAATCTTGGCTCCTCCAGAGAAGCTATTTAACCATTCTTGTGGTTGGACAAGTTAGGATCTTTGTAATACTAAGAATCAGGCTCATAAGTCTTCTCATTTTTCCTTTTTTACCATCCTTTTTTCTTGCACTATAGTGTTGTTCGTAAGTCACCCCTAAAATAGGAGTTCTGTGAGTTGTACTTGGAACCTTTTTAACTGAAGTGTAGAATATAACTATTTTAAATAAATGGAAATATAAAATGAAAACAAGTATGTGCTATTTAATTTTTTCCTACAATTTTGACTGTCAAAAGACTTTTTTTTAGAAAGATTTATCAGATATTAGTATCTGATTACAAAAATGTAATCTAATGGGGGTACATAGGAATTATTTTGCAGGTTAAATGAATACATGAAAAAGAACAAGTTGCTCATTTGTAAAATGTTTCTTCAGTGATCATCTTTGTATTCATATATGCTTGCATGCCTTCTAGAGTGATTTGGACAGGGTCTCTGTAATTACTGTCCTCTGAGTTTACAAGATTAAGAGGGAAACAATTCATATCACTTCTAGGCCCAACTGGATGATAGAGATCACTTTCTCTCTCATGTTTACTGCCTGCTCCTTTGTACACTAAGCCAGGGTCAGATCCCCATTGGAATAGGAGCTATTGCTGCTTCTTCGCTAGAGCCTAGTGGTTTCTACACCAATGCAACAGCAACAAAAGACTCCCAATCTCCATGCCCTCTTACTCGCACAAGCCAACGTATAATGTATCCTTATGAAAATCCTGCTGATGTGTTACAAGGTAAGAAGGGAAGGCAAGATAAGCTGGGTCAAACAGATAAAAGTAGTTTTTCTTTTAAAGAAACCATTCAAAAGCTAAGGCTTCTCTATAGGGATAAAGACTCAGAGCTCCAGCAAAACCAGATTGCTTTGCTCACAAAGCAGAAGCTGGGAATTGGGCCAGCCCCTCCCCACTTCATAGAGAGGCAGTGAACCCTGCCTATTTGCTCCAGAAGGAGGGAGCATCCCACAGCTGCACATACTAATTTTTAGAAGAATGCAGTTGAGTAGAATGACACTATTAGCAATGAACATGAACAAAGTAAATTCATCAGACACAGAATTAAGACATACTCACATGTAGGCGTTTTCCATAATATGGGAAATACATCAAATCAAATGTTCCATTAGCAGGAAAATAACTTATTGTAGCCTTGCCTTCTTCCTAAAAAGAAAAAAAAATATCAAAGATAAATGTAACACTATTTTTTCATGTGGAGTACATGGACAAATGTGTAACAAGAATTTTAAGAGCCAAGATTTATTCAATTGCCTATTCAAAGTATAATAAAGTAAACTATGAATTAGCAATACTAGGGAAAGACCTAGATGTGTCATATAAAAAATAAAAAATAATCAGTTAATCAGCAAAAAAATCATTTTAACAACATTACATCTATACCTTAAACCTATATAAAAATAAATAGGAAATATGTTACTATTACAACAATATAATTTTGCCATACTTATTTGAAAAGTATTGTCTAGCAAGCTTTTAAAGTCTGCTCCAATTTCTTTATGAACATCTCCTCTTAAACTCAAATTGACTAAAAAACATCTGTTAGGAGAAAATATGTTTCATATTGTGGAAGTCACCCTTCAAATATGTCAAATTTACAGAACAGCTTTTGGGGAAGGGAAAACTGCCCCTAATAATTGGAAATTCACACCTAGGTGTATTTTACACTGGAGAGAATGGAGAGTTTCATCTGTACCATTTGACTTGCTAAGTTTGAGAATTAGGATCCGAATGCTTCAGGAAACTAGACAAATGTCATTTAAGAGCCCAATTCATAACTTGCTGATAGTTTAATATCAAATATCACAGAACAGATAATCAAAACACTAGGTATTAAAAACTCTGAAATACAATTTTAATCAAAACCAAAGACAAAACCATTCTCTTCTTCAAATAGGTTGATTTGAGACCTCCAATTATGTGCCAAATAAGGATACACAGCACCTTATAAAAGTGTTCAACCAGATTCCTCACTTTTGAGCATCTATATATGAAATCTTACAGCAGTTATCAATGAAAAAGAAAATACCACCATTAATACAAGAGTATTAATGTAGCCATAATAGACAATTTGCAGTGTATACATTTTTTTAAAAAAACATGAATTTTAAAATTTCAGAGAGAATTTTGATAGAACCATTAATTGATTTAATTTTTATAGTTAATTATTATTTTAATAAAAATGCCTGGCCTTTATTTATTAAGCAAATTTATTCCCCTGCCATCTTGCTAAATGACTCCGGGCAGTTTACAAATAAAACAAATTCTGTTCAAGAGAAATTAACTTGACTTTGGGAGGTAAAGCTACAAGAACAGGTAGTCCCTGACTTACAACCATTCATTTATTGATCGTTCAAAGTTACAATGGCAATGAAAAAAGTAACTTATGACCATTTTTCACATTGTCTCACTAAGCAACAAAACGTTTGGGCTTAGTTGTGTTCATGTCAAGGATTTTCTGTATATCAAGTTAAATTAAGAATAAAGTATATTTTGATGTGTAATTCTATGACTATTATTCAATAATAATAATAATAATAATAATAATAATAATAATAATAATAATAATGAGCAAAAACAACAGAATAAGACTGCCTGCATTGAAGCTTGTTCCAAAGAAACAGCTAGCACAACCATTAAAAGATGCAAATACTGCAATAGCAAGTATAAGCACCAATTCACTGCAAGAAACAAACCAACTAATGGACAGCACAGCTGCAGTTATAACTGAATACCTGGAATGCAAAATCAACAAAGAAGAAAAACAAACAGTGCACCACAAAAATGGAAGGTTAGACTAGAAAATAAGATCAGCAAGTTAAGATCACATGCAAGCAAGCTAGAACAGATGAAAGAAAAGAAGCTGAAGAACAAGAAGACCAAAGAATACCTAATCAAGAAATACCACTGAGAAACAAGGAAGATCAAGGAAGCATTGGAAATAATAAAGCAACAAATAACAGCTATAGCCAGGAAAATCAGTAGATATGAAGCTCGAATTGCAAACTATAGGCAAAACCTCCAATTTCAATCCAATCAGAAATGTTTCTACCAATCCATCAATGGAGAACCTGCAAGGAATCAGTCAGTACCTGACAAGGAAGAAACAGTGCAGTTCTGGAAGCAGATATGGGATAACCCAAAGAAATACAACAAGGATGCGGCTTGGTTAAAAGAGGTGGATGCAAATAAAACAGAAGTTGAAATGAAAAAACTAGTAATAATAACAAAAATGGTAGAAAAAAAAGCAAGGAAAATCAAAAATTGGTCAGCACCAGGTGAAGATGAACTGCATGGGTTTTGGTTGAAACATCTAACTGTTATACACCCACTCATTGCCAAGCAGTTCAACAATATACTACAAGGAGGAGAAATTGAAAAGTGGCTAACAATTGGGAAAACCTACCTAATAATGAAAAATCCAGCAAAAGGGGCAACACCAGGCAACTACAGGCCAATTACCTGCTTACCAACAACTTTCAAATTACTAACTGGTGTGGTAGCTGATGCATTACAACAGCATCTAGTTGAAAACAATCTCTTTCCACCTGAGCAGAAAGGAAACCACCCCAATAGCAGAGGAACAAAAGATCAACTCCTAATAGAAAAAATGATCTTGGAAAACTGCAAGAGAAGGAAGACCAACCTGAATGTGGCATGGATTGACTACAAAAAGGCATTTGACTCTCTGCCACATGATTGGATAATAAAGTGCCTAGAAATAACAGGAGTCAGTAGAAACATCAGAAAATTTGTGCAAAGATCGATGGCACAATGGAAGACACCGTTGCAGATCAATGGTGAGAGACTGGGAGAGGTTAATATCAAGAGAGGAATATTTCAAGGAGATTCATTGTCACCATTACTATTTGTTATTGCACTGTTTCCTCTGTCAACAATACTGAATAACTCAGGACATGGCTATCAAACATCTAAAACATCTACCAGACTATCCCATCTCCTTTACATGGATGATCTGAAGCTGTACGGAAAAACATCATCTGAAATAGAATCGCTGCTCAACACTGTCTATATATATAGCCAAGATATTGTTATGGAGTTTGGCTTGGACAAATGTGCCACACTTACTATCAAACAAGGAAAAGTAGTGAAAACTGAAGGAATCAAGATGCCCCACGAAAATAACATTAAGAGTCTGGATGATGAAGATTACTACAAATACTTGGGTATCCTTCAAGCTGACAACATCAAGCACACTGAAGTCAAGAAAAAGATTAGAGGTGAATACATCAAGAGAGTGAAGAAGATCTTAAAATCCAAACTCAATGGAGGAAATACCATAAAGGCAATCAACACCTGGGCGATCCCAGTCATTAGGTACACAGCTGGAATAGTGGACTGGACTCAAGCAGAACTAAAAGCAATGGATAGGCAAACCAGAAAAATAATGACAATGAATCATGCCCTTCATCCACGCAGTGACATTGATAGACTTTATCTACCAAGGCAAATAGGTTGGCGTGGAATGCTACAAGTACATCAGATGGTTGAAGAAGAAAAAATGGCTTTGGAAGAATATCTGGAGAACAATGATGAAGATTCACTGAAATTAGTATATCAGGAAGGCTTACTAACTACTGGAGAGACCAAACTGGCCTACAAGAAAGACCAAATGAAGAACAGAATAGAGGCATGGGAAGACAAGCACTACATGGCCAATACATGAAAAAAATAGCTGGGAAAGCAGATAATAATAAAACCTGGCAATGGCTAAGAGCAGGAAAATTGAAGAAAGAGACCGAGGTATTAATTCTGGCTGCACAAGACCAAGCCTTAAGGACAAATGCATACAAAGTCAAAATTGAGAAGACAGCAACAGACAGTAAGTGCCGCCTATGCAAAGAAGCTGAAGAAACAGTGGACCACTTGGTAAGCTGTTGCAAGAAGATTGCACAGACTGATTACAAGCAGCGGCATTACAAAGTAGCAACAATGGTGCATTGGAAGATCTGCAAAAAATATCATTTGCCTGTAAGCAAAAACTGGTGGGATCATAAAATTGAGAAAGTCATAGAAAATGATAAAATTAAACTGCTCTGGGACTTCAGAATTCAAACAGACAAGCACCTGCAACATAACACCCCAGACTTAACAATTGTCGATAAGAAAGACAAAAAGTCTGGATAGTGGACGTGGCAGTGCCTGGAGACAGCAGAATAGACGAGAAAGAACTGGAGAAGATAACAAAATACAAAGACCTACAAATAGAAATAGAAAGACTGTGGCAAAAGCAAGCAAGGGTAGTACCAATAGTAATAGGCTCCTTGGGTGTAATCCCAAAACAACTGGAGCACCACTTGAACACCATTGGCATTGACAAATTCGCTATTAGTCAATTGCAAAGGCGGCCTTACTAGGAACTGCTTCCATCCTGCGACGATACCTGTAATACCATCAAACATCCACATCTGCCTATCCCAGGTCCTGGGTAAGGACTCGATAGGTAGACAAAATGCCAAATCCAGTCTGAACATCTGGCTGACTGTGCGATGATCCATAATAATAATAATAATAGTAGTAGTAGTAGTAGTTGGAAGGGACCTTTGAAGTCATCTAGTCCAACCCCCTGCTCAGGCAGGAAACCCTATACCATTTCGGACAAATGGCTGCCGAGTCTCTTTTTTTTATTATTATAAATTTTGTTATTATTAACCCTGTATTCTGCTCTGGGAAGTGAAGGGAGGGGGGTTGGGGGTGGGAGGGTAAGGGGGGGGTAAAGGTAGTATAGACAATGGTTGCTTATGAAATTTTACTTTAAAATTTTATTGTATTTTTATAATGTTTGTATGTTAAAAAATAAAAATTTTCAATAAAAAAAAATAAAAAATTCAAGAATAGAAAAAATTCTATCAGAAAGAATTTTGATCAATGGGAGCCATATACTAGCCCAATCACATGGAGTAGATGTCACATTTCAAATAGGAATTTCATAAAAGCTGGTGCCACAACTATGAGCAATGTTATGGCAACTAATGCATATATTAGTGAAAATATATACTGGCATTTAGCTGAAAAAGTATCAAAGATACAATACTGTACAGCTGCATGCAATATCTGCTGGTCTGAGGATTACCACAGGTTTTGCACACCCTGCAAAAGATTATATTCCAAAAGTAAGCAGAGGGAGGCATTTTTTGAGGAGTGTTTAAAGAATGACATGGGTGTCTAAAGCCACTATCGTATGACACAATGGAATAGGCTAATGATAGGTGTTCTTTCTGGGGGCTTCCTTCTTTTAGAACAGCTGCTTCTCAGGCAAGGATGATTTGTAGGTGACTCTAAAGCGTGGAAAGGGATGCTGGCTATAGTATTATTTTTGTTTTGGTTTAATAAATGTAAGTACAGAGGAAAGATTTTTAAAATAATGCAAATACAGTTATATTCAACAATATTTCAGTATATAAGATGCATTTTGATTTAGATAACGTGCATATATGACAAGATTCAATACATTCCTCTTTTCAGCATATTTTAATAAAAATAAAATTTAATAAAATAGTCAGAAGTGTGATTCAAACCACTTAATTTTGGTTTTCCTAATAGGATCACAACAGATGATTGCACATGCACTCTACACTCACTTGCCTTTTGATAGTTTTAGTACTGTATGACCCCCACAGTTCAAATTAAAACAACACTAGGTGGACATTAAATTGAACATCTTCATCTTAATGAAGTTTGGCAAATATTATAACAATTCTAAATGGGACATATATTAGAGTGGAAAGCATCAGTGTGTGATCTTGAAACCCAAATTCTTTCAAATATATAAATCAACAGATATTATATAAATTGGAAAATTGCCCAGAGTCATGCAAGTGTGATAGGCAGTATAGAAGTTTGATAAATAAATAAAAATAAATATTTTTTCTTTAAAAATACAAAAGTGTATGATAAAAATCATCTATATAAAGGGAAACATTTAAAAAATATATAACATTTATTATGAATACATTCTGAAAATGATAGAATGCTTACAAGTGAATAATTTCACAGTGCAAACACTAAGATTTCATATTCTGCTTCAGTGCTCATTTTCTTACCCATCATAAAAATATTGCAGCATGGAGAGAAAAACAAAATGCTGGTTATAAAATGAAATAAAACAAAGAGCAAGTAATAATGAAGAAACCGTATCTTTTTTAAATGGAGATTGTAACATAAATTTTAAAAATAGTGAGCTGAAATCTAGAATACAAGGAGATAACATAATTAAGGCTACTTTATGTTGAACCACTTTCCTCTTTTAATAACAAAAAAGTGGGCACATTTTTATTTTAAAATGCTTACCTTAGAATTACACTCTAAATATGGTTGTCCACGAGGCTTTAATCCAATTATCTGAAATGTAGAAAAAATGTTATACAACTTGGAATGGAATAATTATTTAAAATAATTCAAATAAATTAAGTAGCACTTTCTGATAGTCCAAGTTTTTAATTTTAATATAATGAAACTATAATTCATTATATGAGTATTTTTGCAGTATAACTTTACATAGAAATTATTGTGTCCCATATTAGAAATCAGTATATTCAAAATATAAGGTAATACTAATGAAAATCATTTTTCAACCACATCAAAGCTGTTTATTTTCAGTACATGAATGGATATCCATAATATTCATATATGTATAATGTCCTGTGACTACTAGATATATTTATGTTGAACATATAAACAAAACTTGAATTTTATAATAATCTCAGTTAGGATACCCATTCAGTTCAAATGGTTTTGTAAGGTAAACAAATATGCATCTTATCCATTAATTACATTATGTCTGCATTTGTTGGTAGGCAAAAAGTTCTCAGCAAGGAAGGAAAATAATGATCATAATGCAGATGTAGGTGTTTTAACGTAATCCTGTTTTAAAATACACTCACAGAAGTACACAAGAACGTTTTACTTCCATGTGATGATTCCAGCAACAGCCGTTTATTATTTCAAATTAGGCACATAACATTAACGGCTGAATCCAGAAGACATATACAAATAACATGTCACATAATGCATAGTTAATTGCTTAACAAATGAAATATTTAACTGAATACTGTGTATCGTTCTGATGAACATTTCTGATCAGTAGATAAACTCTTGCATGATATACTTATGTGAGTTGTTCTTTACTGGTTCATTATTTGTTCAGACCAAAAACATACAACTGGAATTTTACTTTTATAAGCAAAAATGTGACATCATTTCTAAGCAATTGGGAATGGTAAAATGCCATCCAACTTTAACATAAAAGGGCTGAATTAAAAACTCAAAGCAGGCAGGCAAAATCTTTTCCATGAGCTCAACATAAAAATCAGTAAAGGTCAGAAAAGAAGGAATTCTAAGAGCATCCAGAAACATACACAGAAATTTACCTTCAAGCAAATACTATCCAGCTGCAAATTTTGCACAACAGTTTCCGCAGGAAAAACTGAAAGCCTTATGAAATCCAAAAGAGTAACTGAACTTACTCTATTCATTTTTACAATAACACATGGTGTTCCTTTGTCATAACCAAAATTTTCATCTTGTAGTCCAGAGCAAGGTCCCAGGCTATCACGATTAAACTGGCACGCCGATTTATTTACAGAATTCTGGTCAAAGAACTTCCCTGGAGAACACCGAATGTTTCTGGTTTGCTTTGATTCATTATATGCTAGAAAAAACAATTCAGTGCATGACATTAACTATTTAATAAATATACAGACTAAAGAATCATTTAGCAAATGAAAATCTTTGGAGAATATTCATTTCCAAATTTTGAAAAAATATTACTGCTCAGAGGTGTTCAACTTGTCAAGAGCTAGGAGCCACTTGAAGCCTGAACACAAATCCAACTCCAAAATTCATGCATTTAGGGAATTACCAACAAGAAAAAAAGCAATTCAAAGTGTTGCAAAACAGACAGTTATAACCAGATTAACTCTCAAACACTGCACAACATTTCCTTTAATGACTACACTAATTGAAAGTTTCTGAGAATTCAAATAGTTAGGATAGCATTTTTTTTCTTTCAATGTTTGATTCATTGTACTTTCCAAAATACAGTGGATGCTTTCTATGGGCTTGGGTTTTTTTTTGTTCATAATAAAATATGCTATTAAATCTGTCTTTAATTTTATTTGGCATAGAATACATGGTCAAAGATAAGCTGAACTTATATTTTAATATAATAGAAGTGATCATAGCATCACTTACCACCTTTTTATTAACAGAAATCCAAACGTTTAGTAAATTTTGTCCTGAATTTACAACTTGAATCTTGTGCCATAAATACAGTTAACAGTTGAGAAAATTTCTCTTCAATTAATCTCAGACTTCAGTATATCTAAATCCACACTGTAGACAATTTTACACCATTTCATATCTTCACACAAACTTTGGCATAAAGGTACCATACTGATCCATATGCTGCATTACATCTCTTTTGTAAAATTGTTCCAGCATTTTCTTGAACAGAAAAATTCTTTTATAACCAAGAAGCAAAACATTTCTCTGTATATTAAGACATTCAGTTTATTCAAACAACTAAACCTGCCTGCAAGGTATTCTAGTTTCAAAACCAGAACTAACTTTTCAAATATATATAAAAAAGAACTAACAGTTTGCTTCACACAAAAACAATATTTTGTACAAGAAATCTCAAAATTATACACATTAAGATTAAAAAACTTTGTTTCTATATTTGACTGTGATTATGTTTTAAATAGTTCTCTGTATATGAAGCTAATAAATCTATTTTAAATGGAATAGTACTGAGCAAAGTAAATCAATAATTTTTTTAGAATGAAATTTCTCCAAAATTATTTGCTGACATAATTTTGGCAACCAATCTTTCTTTTTCTGAAATATATCACAACTATGCAAGAATAATGCACGTAGACCTCACTTAACATCCATTTGTTCAGTGGCTATTTGAAGTTATGATAACATTAAACAATGGGACTTATGACCAGTCCTTGAAAGAGTTCCGCCTGTTGCTGCATCTGCTTGGTCATATAAATAAAATTCGGACCCATGGGCTTTTATGGCCATCTTTGGCCATCCACCTACCTGCTACCACCACTGTCTCTTGTTGCACTGCATTACTGTACCAGCTGGGGTCTTCTTTCCCACTGGTGCAGCTGGGGTTTCCCTTATGCATCAGCCAGGGTCCCCATTGGCACCCTGCCTTCCCTTTTTTCACAAAAGAAAATTCTGTGCAGAGCACGAACGGAGGCCCTGTTCAGGCCCTGTTCTGCTAAAGGAAGCCCTGGCCCAGAAGGCAAGACAAGCCCCAGCTGCATTGGTGGGAAAGAAGGCAGAATGAAAGAAGCCGCCCACTGATACAGTGTAGTGTGTGGTGCAGTGGGCATCTTGGCGGCAGGGGCAGCTGGCAGCAGGTGACCAAAATGCAGAGACTGGGGAGGAGATAGGGGAATGGGGTGAGCTGAGATGGAGTCAAACCCTTACATTTCCCCCAAAATGGTTTGGATCTGGATAGGTCTTTACCTAATGACTGTGTAGGATTCAATGAAACTAGGATTGCTAAAACTGCCATCGCTAAGCAGATATAACTTAATGCCTGTATTGCCTAGCAATGGAATTGTCAGTCAATTAGAGTCATTAAGTAAGGACTATCTGGACATAATATCTATTGATTCTTTTTAATGCATTGCAAATGCTTTAGTTTTTATATGTTGATTATCTACAGCAGACATGTTTAACCCACAGCTGTGGCCCCACAAGACAATAAAAATATTTTTAAAAATAAAGGAAATTTGTTATTTATATACATTAACTATATTGTATATTTTATATGTGACCCAAGACAATTCCTCTTCACTCAATGCAGCTCGGGCAAGCCAAAAGGTTGGACACCCATGATCTACAGCCTTAAATCACTGAAAGCGTTCTCAGACATTTGACTGTGGTATTCAACAAAAATTTAGATTTCAATTTAAGCCACTGCTATATATTTCAGTAACCATATTAACTGAAGTTTGCAATATAAATCTCTTGCTTTTAGTTCAATTATTCATTTTTTTCCACATGAGAATGTAGAGTTCTGCCACATTTTAACTATGGATTCTGGTGAACGTATGAAGTTGTAATATAGAGCAGTTTTCATGCTTATCGCAAAGTTCTATATTTTTTTCTTTAACAGATTTTGTGGTTTCAATATCTGAAATATCATATTTGCCAATATCTAATGTAGAACACACGCTGTGGTCTGAGCAATCTATTTCTTCCAACATAAGTAATCCTGTACTTAATGTCAATTAAAGGAGTATTTTCACATTTGCACTTTCTTACCAAAAAGGCACCTGTAATCACTGAAATCTATTTCAGTTCACTTCTTTTTAGTTTGCTTTCTGTCCTCTATCTTCTTTTTCTTTCACTTTTTTCTCTCATTTACCTTCTATTCATCTCTTCTTTCACCTTCATAATGCCACCGCCTTTGATACTTTTGTTCATTTTTCTGTATTTTATCCTCTGACAATTGCTCTTTTGTTCCACTTTCTGTCACCTTTCCTTGCCCTCTGACCTTCCTCTACCCTCTTACTTTCTCATGCCTGCAACATGTAAAATACAAAAATATGAGGGCGCTCAGACACATTAAGTTGACTGCAGCCAAACTGAGTATCTGCTTTCAAGGAAGTTCTGAACCAAGTTTCCGATGCTGATTCTATGCATTCTCACATGCCTTCCTTGCTCTTTTCAACATTTTCCTATGTTCCCTTTTCAATTAAGTGCTGCAGCTCTCTACACATTTATTTAAAGTAAGCTCCTCTGAACAGTGTGCAATTCACTTTTCCATAAATATGCACAGGAAACAGTGACAGTATCTTGCCTGAGAAAGAATTCTACACACTACTACACTTGATCTTAGCCAAAAGGCTGAGAAGCCTACAGAAAAGTTTAATATCTTATCTCTGTATACTTTTGGTTAAACTGATCAAATGCCTACTGCATAATAAATACAGCTTACAAAAGCCTATAATACAGAAGGGATGAATGTGATTTTATTATCTTAATTGCCCTTTTTTCACAGTCGCCTTTCATTAAAAGTTTGTTAACAGACTGAATATATACATCAAAGATATTCATAAGTAGAGCAACAAACAATTTCACATTTTCACATCAAGCCATAGGTTAATAGATATTCATCTTAGCAAATTTAATATTAATAGTCAATTTAACTAATCTTCCAAAAGCTCCCCCAAAATTCTTTTTAGCAGAATGTAAAAAAAAATTGGCCATATTTTAAATTCAGGATCTTTGGTTTTCAGGTATCACTAAGTCTGATAAACCTAAAAAAAAATCCTAATCATCACAAAAATAGCTGCTTTTACCAACAATTATTGTTAGTGCTAGAAAAACATTACAAGGACCCTTAGTAGTTTATATAAATTTCTTGGAAAAGAGCGAAAGTATACATACCTCCTAGAAATTTATGAAGGGCTTCTACATAACGATTATAATTATAGTTTTCTGAGTTATTTTTGCTTATTGAAAATTCCAACGCAGTTTCTGGTTTTGGTGAAATCATTAGTCCTACAAAAATAAAAAGCTAATTGTTCATCCAAAGTATCCCACAAAAATGATAATTTCTAAATGTATAAAAATAGTTTGAAGAAATATTTTAAGAACTGGGTTTTACATAATTGCATAAGATTAAATAGCTAAATCTTTTATTTTACATTAAATTACAAAGGATTTCATCACTGTATCACTGAATCAGCTAAATTATTTAACACTTACCCTGACAAAGCAAAATTTACTTTTTTAGTATGGTTCCCCAATCAACACACAATTCTGAATAGTTAAAAAGCAATAAAATAACTAACCTCACAATTAAAAATCAGGCTTATTCAATACTTAGGCTCAAAGTAAAACTGGGTTTTTATTGTCTTAAGAAAGGCTAGCAAGGTCAGAATCATTGACAGAGTAAGTGTCTGACAAAGAAGTGTGCTTCTTGGATCCAGCACTGTTTAATAAAGAGGAGCCACTTTCTATCATTTTATATATTGTTCTATATTTTTGGCTGAGATATAGCAAAACTATCCAAGAAAATTCTCAATCCATTAATAACAAGTAGGACTTTTTACTGGGTAAATTTTCTAGTGTACCTTATGGCTCAAGTTGCAGGGTGCGACTATTTTAGAGGCTGTCTGATATCTGTCATAGCATGTGAACCATCATACATAGAATTATACTTAATATGGCTATTTTGTTACAATAGACATCAATCCTTTGTTAACACTGTCTATATGAATAAGTGGACAACTGAAGTCAGAGAGATGGATGCTGAAGTTATTATTAAATTGTAAATTTTAATCTGAAATGAGGAAATTCTTAAATCAATTGCAGGAGTGTAATCATATTAATCTTATTTAAATGAAATCAACTTGGGTTTTTGTCATGATTCCATCCATTATTCTTTGGAATACAGTCTTCAGGAAGTAGCTCAAAGGCTCACATGAATCTCAGCATGAAGAAAGTTGAACATATGTGACCTGTATTTCTATAATCCAGATTTTATTTTAAATCAGTACATTAATAAAATAGTTGTCTTTAGCTATGGCTTATAATTTCAGTTAAGGTTTTATTAAATTTTTAAAAACTTTGCCCATTTAGGCATGCAACCTGTAAATGCCTGTAAATGCCTGTATTAATTTCATGATAAACATATATGAAGAAGTCAAATCTAATGATCCATTCAGAAAATGTGTTTAAATGTAGAATATGCACTGAAGACCTACATTAATCAGAAATACATTCAAACAATTAATTTACTACAACAGTGGGTAGTACAGAATGACTAGAATGACACTCCAGTTTCCTTCCCTTACATATCACCATCTCTACAAAACGTCTTTTCTGCAAGAGCCCCTGATTTGTGCAATATCGTTCCCCAGGGTTTCCACAGGCTGCATTCTTTTGCTCTCTGGAACACCATAACAACTGGTTTACCCCCCCAACTATTGGAATAGGGTGAGATTGGAGCTGGAGATTGTATCACTGAATTTTATTGGAGAATGCTGCTTGAAGCGTCCTGTTTTGGTTTTACTGGTTTCTGTATTGTTGTGAGTCATGCAGAGTTATATTTCATAAGGTGAGAGGCCATTATAAAATATATTTATTTAAAATAAATAATCAGTACAAAAAGAACTAGAAATTCATTATTATGATTACATGGTAAATGTTGAGATAATTAATGTAAGTAAAATACCTTTTCTATTAATTTATTTTGATAATTTCATTTGGACATATTTACCTGGAAAACGAATCCGGTCACGATACATGGGTATATCTCTACTTAATGTCTGGAGCATAACCCACATTGTGAATGAGAAAAGTGCGGCTAAGAAGCCATAGAAGACGAGATAAAATAGCAAAATTAAGCCTAAAAAAATAAAAACAGTAAAAAATGTAAACAAAACATGCACTGAATAATTTAGTTTTGTCACTTACATTGCAAAGACTGACAGCCAGCTGAAGTCTGGCATAATATGAGACTCGATATTATTTTAAATAACATTAATATTATTTAGCCAAATAATTCAGTTTTGAAATTGATTTCTCTTCTAAATAATACTTGCTTCCTAAAAGAAAGTTATGTTAATCAGCTGTACAAAAAAGAGAATTTTACGGTACTTTCAAGATTCAATGTATCTGATTATTACACATTGTGAAATCTCATATAATAATAAAACTGATTATTATTGAGGTTGCTCTAAATGGTTTTGTTTTAAAAACAAAGACCAAGATGTTTTTTTCTCCTCATAGATGCAAAATCAACATTACACAAACCTTGTTGATTAAGTGATCCTATTTCCAAGATATGAATTTTGGAAGAGAACTTATAATTAAACCTGCTTGTGGCAACAGAACACAATTAACCTGGCACAGCAATACAATTATATTGTATATGACTGTTGTATCAAAGGCATAAAAGAGGAACATAGAGCTAATTTGCATCTTATGGCTTTCATAACAGTTGTTCCCATTGCCTGTATCAAAATAATTACAAGTAATATTATGTGATTAATATCTATGTTAAGATTGTACAAGGATTTCAATAAAGAGATAAGAAGGAAACAATATGCGTATCAAAAAGCTGCAGCCCTAACATATCACCATAACTGTTTTAAAACGTAGAAAATATTGAGCTTCTTGTCTAATTTGCTGCTGAAAATCTAATATGCTTATTCTAACATTATTCATATGTGTGCGCATGGGGGGCTCCTTGGAGAAGTATAATGAACTCTGCAAAAATGGAGTCAACAACCACGGCAAACTGGTCAGTAAAGACTTTCAAGAGCCTTCCCAGATAAATCAGACAGGAAACCAATTAAATGAACTAATGCTACTTTATTGCAAGGTTACATTAACACAGTGGTTCTCAACCTGTGAGTCGGGACCCCATTTGGGGTCAAACGACCATTTCACGGGGGTCGTCAAACCATGCTGTCCGCCATTTTTTTCCTTTTCCCTAGCTGTCCTACTCCCTCTTATTGGTGGCCACACCCACTTGGGGGTTACCACAACATGGGGAACTGTATTATGGGGTCACGGCATTAGAAAGGTTGAGAACCACTGCATTAACAGAATCTTGTAAGTCTGAAAGTCCCACTGCCACTAACTTGGTCTATTAGGGCAGGTCCCTCTTAAGTTTCTTCCTCTGACTGTTAAGCCATTAGGGCTCCTGCTTCTCTTGTCTGATTGCCTACCTAGGCAGCACCTCCTTCCCTCATTTCCCAAGGTCATCCACATATTACATTATAGTTCCTGATTTCAGTAATTGCTGGGATTTTCAAAATGTAGTAATATCAGAAATATTTGAAGAATGGAGCCAGAAATATGTCAGTTATGATTTTTATATGGGTAGATTATGTTCAAAAGATGTCAATAAAGGAATGACAGATGTGGAACAAATTTTATCTGACAAGACAGAAAAGTAATTACAAATGGAATTGGAATTATAAATGGATTCCAAGAGAATGATTTGCAAAAGGATGCTTTACTGCAGGCATGTCAAACTGCTGGCCCACGGGCCGGAGGCGTCACGCCGAAACCGCACCTACCCCAATGACAGCAATGGGGAAAAAGTAGCGATATGTCACACGACGTCATGTGACATCGCAAGTTTGACATGCCTGCTTTACTGGCTATACCAGGGGTTCCCAACTGGGGGTGCGAGACTATATTCCAAGGGGTGCAAAAACATGGGTTTAGAAGTTTTAAAATTATATGCATAATTCGTTATTTTGAACTTTTGTAAGAGATGAGAGAATATATCAGAAGCGTTCTAGGGGTGTGGAGTATAGAAAAGGTCGGGAGCAGCTGGGCTGTACAAAAGAAACTGCCTGATGATTTAAAATTAAAAGGGAAATACAAATGATAAACCAAGAGAATGACCTTGTAAATGTTTTTACTGTATCTACAAAAGAGGCTTGTTAAAGCCTTGAAGAAATTTGTGATGGGATAAAAAATTGAATAGAAATTAAACCCTACAAAAACATTTGATTAAATTAAAGACTAAGATTGTTGGGGATTAAAGGAAGAAACATAAAGTTGGTTTATTTAACCAAGATAAAAATAAGACTTTTTTTTGTAAATTTCTGACAATCCTTTATGGATTTTTTGCTGACACCAGGATTTAAAAATTGATATTTTATAGATTTGCTTATAGACAAAGGATGAGATATGGAATGAAGAAGTATCTGTTTGTAATCCTAGGCATTAGCCAACTCTTCATCCCTGGAAGATGAAGAGTTGGCTTATACTTGTTGTGATGAGGGTTGGAAGTAATTTTTCTTTATTATATTTACTATACAACTTTGCACTGAGTACCAGAATCAAACTCTAATCACGGTCACCTCTTAATTGGACTACTATACTACACTTTACACAGGCCTGAACTTGAAAAGTATTTGGAAGTTTCAACTGGTACAGGCAATTATGTGTCATGCAAGGCCATACAATGAATAAATGAACAATTATACTATTTGATTCATTTGTTTAACTGGGTTCTCTTTGTCTAATTTTAAGATTTGTGCAATCATATTTATTCGAAATACTAAAAAGTGAAAAAAAGGAAAAGGGTTCACAAACTTTTAAGCACCACTATTATATCATGTATCTGAAAAATTATTCCATAGCTAGATTGAATGAAATCTAGCTGTGAAATTATACTAGTGGGAAAATATCATTTTTTTTTCTTCACTGGCATCTATTCAGGAGTATATCAGAAGATCAGTTCTGTCTTTTACATTTTAGGGAATGGGGAGAAGAGGATTGCTTGATAACATCCTGCAATGAATTTGAAAATTAGTGTCGGTTCTGATTTAGATACTACTAATAGAATAATAAAATTATATCACCATTAGTGTATTTTAATGGTATATTTATTAAACTATTTATATTTTCATTTACAAAGCCAGAAAATATGAGATGGTAGGATTGGTAAGATACAGTATACAGCAGGAGCTGGCTAAATTTGTATGGCCTCCAAAGCTTAACAGAATGAAGTCAGGTTAATAATTTGATAAAACATAATCATAAGTAAGCCAGGACTTTGCGCACCAAGTAGTAGGCTAGACTGGGAAGTAAAAAAAAACCCTCAAAAAAATAAGAGCAACCTGTTTCTACAATGGTGATCAAAGAAGTCATGGTCATCTCAAAGGAGACTTGATTTTGACTGCTAAATACTTCACTGCGAGAAATGCAACATTTTGCAAATTTAAATAGCTATAAAACACTGTTGAAAAAACTATTCTAAATTACACTGTGAAATATTGGGGAATTTCTATCCTATCTCTAATATTGCATTATTTCAAAAGATGCAAAAACATATAATGTTTTTAAGAAGCCCTGTTTGACCCAAAAAATAATGAATTTGGGCAAATTCTGGGAGACAGTGGAGGATAGGGGAGCTTGGTGTGCTATGATCCATGGGGTTGCAAAGATTCAGTATACAGCAACAGGTAGCTAAAATTTGTATTTCCTCAGAATTAAATCAGATTAGTAATTTGATAAAACATTTAGCAACTGAACATGTTTGTCACAATGACCAATAGTATCCCCTCAGGGCTTCATTTTGGCCACTGTATTATTTAATATCCTAAAATTAGTGGGAAAATCATCTGGGTCACTGTGACACTGAACTTTTTCCATTCTCACTCATCTAGGGAAATTGCCCTAGGTCACTGGCTAGAAATGGTAATAGTTTGGACAACAATTATGAAACTGAAACTGAATACAATAAAACAGTGGTGGTGGTGTTTGTAGAATTTGTAGAATTGTAGAAACTGAGATTCCACCTAATTTGGATAGGATAATACTTACAGTTTGGAAATTAATCTGCTTTGAGACCTCATGTGTGCAAAGAGAAGAAATATTCATAAATTATATTTCAGTTGTTTGTTAATACTGTGTATCAGATGGTTGAGATTGCAGTGTAAGTATACATTCAGTGTTTCCTAACATAATCCATAATATACTCAACATGAAAAACCAGGCAACACAATGGTAATATTATAGGATCTCTTATAATGGATCCCCTTCTAAGCTAATAATTTTGCCATCCAACAAGACATTACAATTGTCTGTATATTAAATTTAATCATATAAAATCAGAAATATCACTAGAAGCCAAGATCACAAGACTACATCTGATTTACTTTGGCCATGCCATGCGTGAAAATCATTGGAGAAGTCAATGAAGGGGCAAGCAAAGAACTCACTGGCTTGATACCATCAAAGTTGATAGAAAAATGAACATTCCACAACCGAAAGCTGTCCTTGACAGGGCATCATGAAGAATACTTGCCAAGAGTCATACACAACTGAATGGATTGTAGTAGCAGTATGTTAAATTTAAATTAATATTGTACTAAACAATGGATCAGAGGACCTCAACAATAAGCTGAAAGTCAAATAGGCACACTACTGTACTTTCTATGTTCCTATGTTTTTAAGGGATCTGCAGGGACACAAAAAAGCAGGCCCAAGTTCTGTGGTATCTCCAAGAAGCAGAATACTGCTGTCACAGAAGGTGGAGAAGGCCCTGTGAGACCCAGGATAGATGGACCTCATCCTGCGCTATACCTCACAGGGCCTCCCCACTCCTGAAGCACCCATATTCTGTTTAACAACTGCACTGGGGAAAGTAGGATTGGAGACTGTTAAGTGATGTGATTATGTGTTCACCTCACTTAACAACCATCATGGCTTGTGAATGTAATGGGCAAGTTACCTATGCATTCTTCCATCTTCTCTTTTACATGAAACTATTCATGCAAACAAAAGTTCAGAAAGTTGAGCACAACAGAGTTAGAACTCTAGCAAGTCATTCCGTCATTTTATTTTGGTCATTGCCCAGCAAATTCTGTAACAACTATCATACACTGCATATATAAACAAGTATGCTCCTAAGTGACAAACTTTGCCCTTGCATTTAATATCTATATTCTTTTCTGTAACATATTAATAATATTAGTAAATTAGAGTGGCTAAGATTTTGGACTAGAACAGGAAAGATCAATATTCAATTCTTAGTCATGGAAATTCAGAGTGACCTTAGGTTAATCACCATTTCTCAGGTCAATGTTATTTCAAGAGAAAGTACATGTGTTCCCTTTGGCTCCTGGACAAAAGATGGTATTGCAATCAAATTAATAAATAAAGCATCATAAAATAATACTAACAGTAAGTTAACTAAATAAAATAATGTAAATACTTTATAATTGTATCAGCAGACAAAATATTAAAAAGTCTATATTAGATTTTTTTAAAACTAAAGAACACTAAAAAGCAAAAAAAAAAAAAAAACAACTCCTGTCAAAGCCATCCGCTTTTCCTGTGGTTGTAGAAACTGAACTAAAGGCTTCTGAAAAAGCTCTTAATAAACAGATGTAAAGCAGAGAAGGCAATTTTTCAGGTAGTTGTTCAAGACTTTGTTGTCTAGTCCTATACTCCACAAATTGTTCCTAATCTCCACTGTACTCACCATTACATGTAGCGTCCCTGATTCTGAACAGTGTGAGAACTTGTTCCTGATATTTAAATGCTGCATAAGAAATGCTTCTCAACAAGATAGATATCCTACCTTTGTTTCTTACATGTAATGACATGAATATAGTCTCAAGAAGAATAACAGTATTTAGCCAATCATAGTTGGACTTTGAAGGTAAGTAAGATGATTAGTATTTGGTTGGGAAGCCATTTTGGAATTCCAGACTATTAGATAAACTAGTAGTTGAAAATATCTCAGAGGAAAGCAGTGCAAACAACGTCCATAATATTGCTAAGAGAACTGCATGGATGCAATCACCAAAAGTTGACCTAAACATAAGTGATACTTTCCTTTTATTTTATGAATAGTTATCTTCTGTTTCATTCAAAGTTAGTACTTCAAAATTCTAGTTTCTTCACAAGAATTCTGACTATATACATGTTGTGATGTGAATGCTAATTTATTTGTCACATTCTTTCAAAGTAGCATGAAAATGATCTATCTTTTTCAGGATTAGCAAGACTTTCAATTTTCTTCACACATCTCGGACCACACAGAAAGCAGGATATCAAGCTAACCCACTGCCAAAACGACAGAAAACTCCCTCCTTTCAGTTGATGAAATCTTATTTTGTTTCATAATCTAATCAGGATCTATAAAACAGGATACAATAATCATGTTGCTCTTTTCCCAGTGCAATAGATGATTCTTAATGAGAGAATCTCATTATTGTGACTGTTATCCCACAACTTTTGAAGAATTAGAAGTATTTCTTTGCTCTTTCTTAATAATAATGGAAGCTAAATGAAAAAAAACTGTCTTTGCTTCCAGTTTGTTTTTGCCTCAAAGGTTGAATACTTTCAAAATTAATGAAATTCAGAATAAAGAAGCCATGGAACTTTCCAGCTGAATTTTATAACACAAAGAGGACTTACAATTTTCACCATATTAGGAAAATTTCCCCTGTGTATCAGTGGAGAAATCCAAGTGCTTCTAAAATCTAACCTGTAAGTTTCAAAGTCACAATTCTTCATCACTGGAGATAAATCTCACTATACTCAAATGTACTTTAATTCTAAATAGGCATATGCAGGATTGATGTTAGGAGGTAATCCGAAAATAGCGCTAGCTTGTTTTTTCCCAAACAATACTTTATTTGCTTGGAGATGACCCTTTGGAGCTTAAGGATGTTCAGTTCCTATGGGAACTCTCCAGAGGCTATATGACTCAAGACTGATTTAATGTTGGTCAACGGTGAAGACATTATCTATTCTGAAATGTCAGAATTTAAAGTTTTAATTATTTTTGTGTTTTGTGCAAACAAGCAAAGGCCCATCCGTGGGATTTAGACAGCATGCGAAATTACCCCCCCTCCCAGTCCACAAACCTGTCTCCACGGAACTGGTCCCTGATCCCTGGTGCCCAAAAGATTGGGGACCACTGTTTTACGGTGGTTTGATCTATCTCAACACATATGACATGGCATGTAATTAATGGGAAAAAAAGTAAAAAAATGAAAAAATGGTGTTAAGCAGGAACAGCTGTAAGCAATTGCTTAGCACATATAAATATTCATATGTGAGTTAGAAACACCATAGCCAATAGCTCACTGGTATCCTCAACTTACAACTGTAATTGAATCTGTAATTACAATTGTAAATCATTGCACTGGTAAGTGAAGTCACGTAACTGGATTCTAAGTTATGACTTTTTTATGACAGTGTTTAAGAGATTCTATTTTCCCAGTGGGCATTTTTTTCCAGAAACCAGCATAAAACACTACAAATCATGGTCACATGACCTTGGGACGCTGCAAAAATATATGAAGATGAGCCGGTGGTCAAGTCCCAGAATGTGATCACGTGACCGCAGGTGTGTATGTGTGGCTGTCGTAACTTTGAATGATCATTAAGTAATGATAATGATAAGGTAATAAGTCAAGAAAATACAGTAAAAAATAGCATTCATCTTTGCATTGTCTATAACAGGGATTCTTAACCTGTGGCCCACGGCCTGGTAGTGGGCCATAGCCTGCTGGCTACCAGGCTGTGGGACAGGCTGGCTAATGCATGCTCATGTGCACACATACCCTCACTTTTGTTAGCGCTGTGGCACGCAAAAACAGGACACCACACCACACAGCATAAAAATGGGCTGCCGCTGCACCTCAGGGCATGAAAATGGAGCACTGCCGCACCTTGGGGTGCAAAAATGGGATACCACCACCACGCCTTGGGGTGTGGAAACAGGCCACCGCCGCGGGGTGCTAAAATGGGGTGCTGCCGCAGCACAGGGTGCAAAAACAGGCCACCGCTGTGCTGCAAGGCACAAAAATAGCCGACAACATGCCGCGGGGTGCAGAAACAAGGTGCTGCACCATGCAAGAATGGGGCAGGGCTAGTGAGTATCACATGGGTGCTAGCCCTATCCCGTTTGCGATGTGCATGTGCTTATGGCCCCATGTGCGCACGCGCATGTAAAATGTTCCCCCTCCCCTTTCCTCCAGTCCGTCTACCGACAAAGGTTGGTGACCTCTGGTCTATAATGTATATGCTTTCTAACATTTATTTTCTGGCTTCCAGCTTAGGTATATAGGCAGTTGGTTAGAACAAGGATCCCCAAGGCCTGGTCTGCAGCCCAGTGCTGGGCTGTGGGCTGTTTGGAACTGGGCAGCAGAAGTAGTGGGCAAGCGTGCACGTGGGTGAAGGTGCATTTCTGAAAGTGGCACGCTTGCGTGCGTGAAACCATCCCCTCTCCCCGCCACTACCACGGCTGTCACCGCTACCTCCACCAGTCTGCCAAGCCGTAGAGGTTGGGGATTGCTGAGTTAGAAGCTTATACATTTTAAATTGAGCCTGTTAAAAGGTCGTGTAATTAGCAGGCATAAAGTTTAAGTATAGAAATCAACTACTAGGTAGGATCTTAGACAAATATTGAAACATATCTTATAAAATCAGGAGCCTGATCTCATGAATAGTAACTTATTATGGATGTGCAAAATTTGTCAATTCAAAAACAGACTGTCTGCCTCTAGAACATTCTGTTCTTGGGACAGTTCAGTAGTTTCCACAAATAAATCCTTCAAACCAGAAAAGGTTTGAGGCATTCTGGTCAAAACAGGCCTGCAGGACAGTTCTATCCCTGGAACACCTCGAGCAATTTCTGCTTCAAAAGATTTCCAAAAAGCCATTGAATGGCATGGTCCAGAAGGAGTTGTGGCAAAACCTAGAAGAAAATGTAACATTCAGCTTTCAAAGAATTTTGTACTTATTAAATACAAATCTTTGCTTCTCTTTTCTGATTTAGTTAAATAAATCTTTTCTTTCATTTGCATTTCTTTCAGGAATACTTCCAAAATAATCCAGTACAGCAATATAACTGAACTTTTAAAAACTGATTATGTTTATTTTGAGGAAATGCAGACCTCTCTCTTTGAGAACATGGAGGCAAATAATTAGAAGGCACCAACTAGAACAGGGGTGTCAAACTGCCGGCCCACGGGCCGGACGCGTCACCAGGAAAATGTGCCCACCCCATTGCTGGCAATGGGGAAAAAGCTGATACGTTGCGCGATATCACATGACATCGCGAGTTTGACATCTCTGAACTAGATCAACCACTTCATCACAGTGGGACCCAAATGAAAGCATGCACAACAGTTAGCTGCCTGAATATATTTAGTAACTAGGACCGTACTTCCTCTCAGATTAATTGGTTAGGACTGTACCATTTCTAATGTTCAGCTAAAATCTGCCCTGAACTTAAAACTATCTTTCTATGTTCTATAATCTGAAATGAGATAATATCATATACAGAATCTGACATTTTGTATATAAAGTACTCAGTTCTGCTATCTAAAGATATCTAGAATGGCATTTCTTTTTTGCAGCTACATCACATTGCTGATCCATATTCAAACTGTAATAAACTAATTCTCCACAATCTTTCTGAAAAGAACAATTTACAAGCCACACATCTCAGTCTATACCCATGAATTAGATTTTTCTTTTTTAAAATTAAGAATACAATCAATATTTATTTCACATTAGAATTGTTTGCAGTTATGCTTTTAGTCTCTCTTTTTTTAGGAATTTCAACTCATCTTGAGTAGTTGCAACATTTCCATCCTTGGAATTCTAACTATCACTGCTAAGAATTTATTCATTCTTTTTTTTTTTGATAACTTGGGTATGGTTTTGATAATACAGGTAGCTCTCGACTTACAACCACAATTGAGCCCAAAAGTTCTACTGCTATGCAAGACAGTTAAAAGAGTTCTGCCCCATTTTACGACCTTTGTCACAGTTGTTAAGTGAATCACTGCAGTTTAGTGACATGACTGTTAAGTGAATTTAGCTTCTTCATTGGCTAAGCTTGTCAGAAGGTAGTAAAAGGTGATCACATGACTTGGGACACTGCAACTGTCATAAACACATGCCAAGCATCCAAATTTTATCACATGATCACAGGGATGCAACAGTTGTAAGTGTGAAAAACGGTCACACTTTTTTCAGTGCCATTGTAACTTTGAACTCTAAACGAATGGTTATAAGTTGAGGACTATCTGTAATACAGCAAGATTTAACAGGTAAGTACCGTATATTCCGGCGTATTAGGCGACCCGGCGTATAAGACGACCCCCGAGTTCGACGCCGGGTCGCAAGACGATCGACGCCGAGTCGCATATAAGACGACTTTCTAGGCATGCGACTCGGCGTCGATCATCTTATACGCCGGAAATGACGTCATTTCCGGCGTATAAGATGACTTTCTAGGCATGCGACTCGGTGTCGATCATCTTATACGCCGGAAATAACGTCATTTCCGGCGTATAAGATGATAGACACCGAGTCGCAAGCCTAGAAAGTCATCTTATACGCCGGAAATAAACGTAGTTTATAACGTTATTTCCGGCGTATAAGATGACTTTCTAGGCATGCGACTCGGTGTCGATCATCTTATAAGATGATCGACATCGGCGTATAAGATGATTGACACCGAGTCGCATGCCTAGAACGTCATCTTATACGACGGAAATAATAAATAAATAAATAAATGTTATGATTCGGCGTATAAGACGACCCCCGAGTTCGGAGGCTGTTTCATCGTTCTCAAAAGTCGTCTTATACGCCGGAATATACGGTAATACATTCTGCCAATCACTGTATCTACTCTAGGTCCACAGTTTTATAGAAACTGAATTTCAGTAAGAATTGGAATGATGTAATAATGCAAAATCGTATCTTTTTATTACAACACAGTTATAAGAATCTTTCTCAAGGATATTAAAATATTGTTAAAACTGTGGATAATCTTGACTATTATTAAAGAAAACAAAGTCTTATAAACCCATTTATACCACTAACTACAATTTAAATTAATTAGGTTACTGAGTTGAATAATACAAACCCTCCTCATGGCAATACTAAAAGCAAAAGAGAAGCATTAAAATCCAAGGCACAGTGACAAAATAGTGTTCTCCATAAATTTTGGACTATAACTCTTATAAAATTAATTACAACCCACATTGGCTCAGGCTGATATGAACTTATAAATATTAAATAAAAGGAAGGCATATGAAACAGATTACATACTGCACTCCAGCATGAAACAAATGACATATACTGCACTTTCTGTAAAAGGCAACCACTAAACATTCAGTGCATTTTAAGTTTCCTTATGATCCGAATTTTAACTTAACATTATTTTTCATTTATAGGCTGGTGTAGAAGAATCTGAAATCATCATATAGTTCTAAAATGCTTGGTACACTGATCTATTCTTAATTATTGGGTTTTTCCAAAAACATTCCCTAGTTTGGGAAAAGAACAGTTGAGTTTTCCATATAATAGATTATGGGAGGGAAGGTCCCTCTCTTGATTCAGCAATCATATCAAATTGGGCAGCCCCACTAATTCAGAGTAAATCAGGTTATTTCTAAAGTTCAAGATCCAGTCCTCAAATCAAAATGGATGATTTCTCAACCATCCTAGTAGTAAATTGAGGGAACTGATTATTTAGGATTCACTCCTAGATACAAACATCATAGGGAACTGTATAATCAGTTTTGCCCTAACTACCTGCTTTCCATGAAGTTGGTAATTCTATGGAAGGTAAGAGCTGGATAACAACATTTAGGGACAGATGAAGAGTAAAGAAAAACTATGCTTATTAAACATCATAGACCTATATGGATCCATATATTTTCATGATGGCATATTGTTTATAAATTTGAGAACCAGAAAGGGGGGAAGGGATGTTTTTCTCCAGGCATTCTAGATCTTTCATGCTTCTAAATCATATACACTTACATCCAACTCATTGGGTTTTTTTATATAGTGAGAGTAAAAGGCTTTTAAATAATCATGTAATTAAATTGAGAGTATCTACAAATATTGAAGTTATCAATAACACAGAGAAATAATTATAGGTCACACAGGCAAAACAAATGTTGTAATATGTGTATCCGCTTTGTTCTCAATTTTTTCTCTCTAGCCTCTATAAAAAATATTCCTTTGATATTTCATTTCACAGCCATTTAATATCATTTCATATCTCTTTACAACTAAATTTTGTTCACTTCATGCATAATATAATTTATATATGAAAAATATAGTAGCTCCATTTAAAAAATTGCTTACAATTTAGCAAAGCTTTTAAAACAGACAAATTCAAATGTTTTATTTGTACATAGAATGTACATTAAGCATGAAGAATGGTATCACACACAAAAACAAGGTGGCATGCCAATTAGCAAATCATACCATAAGCATATTGCCAGGATATGCATTAAAAAAGTTAACTGCACTTTAATACCCTTTAGAAAATCCATTTTCATCAGAAACAATATTAAAAAGAAAATATTCAAAGATTTAACTCATTACAGTTTTAAAATATTTATCTGTACAAGACTTATTTTTTCCTGCAACAGATATCTATTCCACTGGGAATATACAAAGGAAATATCATTTATATTACTCTGGTATACATACATAACATAAAGAATTAAAATGATGAAGAACATTGCACCATTTATCAACATACATATATTCCTCTATGTTCCTTGTCCACATTCAGTTGTAAGTACATACACTTTTAAGGTAAACCAGGGAAAGGAAGTCATTAGGGCAGAATGGAAATTTCCTTTCTAGTCCTCAATTTCTAAAAAAAGAGAAAAGAATCCCACTTTTGTATGAATGATGAAAAATTCACAGCACAGTAAACACTTCTTGGCAATAGAATACACATGTGTTCTGTTTTCAATTATTCCACATCATTCTGACCATGTGCCTGAAGCACAAAAAGACCCAAAAATAAAATATCTCACTGCATTGTAGCTGCAAGTTATTCTTCAGGCAAGTGCGTCTTTCAATTCCATGCTTCTACTTGGCATATTTCTATAACTTCCTCATATTACTCTTCCTCTGAATGAACTAATTAATTGAAAGCAGTTTGAAGTTTCCAGGGCAAACTGCGAATTCAGAGTTTGTAATATTAAACACTTCTGTAAGTAGATCATGGCTGGTCATTCAAAGCATCGTGTCCAAAACACGTAAGATGGAAGGAAAAATATGCTTGAAAATGAACGATTTGGAGGAAAAGAAAACAGGCTGTGGAAAATAACGTACACCTCGTTGAGCTTTGGAGGTTTCCCCTCCATCCGCGCAGCTTCCTACAGGCAAGACGGAGGCATCTTTGAACTGTAGCACGTGGCAAGCAACAGCTCCCCAAACGCCAAGAAGGCGAGGGGAGAGATCTTCTCTGTGTCTAGCACTGGGGGGAGAAGGAGACACTGCCCCCCCCTCGCACACTGACGCAGCTGCCAAAAAGGAGGAGCCTGCGGGTGGCAGGGGGTGGTCCCTTTGTAACCCCGACAGCGGAGTGGGACCAGCAGGAAGAGGAAGGCGGGTAGTCAGATGGGGACACGCATTAAGAAAACACCCTCCTTTCCTTCAACCAAGGAGCCCGCATCTGCTGAGGCGCTGCCCAGACAGTTTTCCCGTCCCCTCCCTGCCGAACCGGGAGGGGAGGGGAGGCAAAGCCACCTCTCCGGTGGGTTCAAGGCGCCTCCTCCCTCTCGCCTCCTGCAGCTTCGCGCTGTCACGCTTGGACTATTTTTAGCTCGGCGCTCGCGGCTGTTCCCGGCCCGCCGATCGCCTCGTGGTCCCCCGTCAGTCCGGGGCTACCCAAGGCGGCAGGGGCTCCAGGTCGACCCAGCCGGTCCCGCCGACCCGTCCTCCCCTTCGCTGGGCTCCGGGTGCCCGCTCCCGCCACTCGCCCTTACCCCAGCTCTTGGCCGTGCGCCCCAGAAACTCTCCGCTGTTTCGGTTGTAGATAAATTGCCGCCACTCGGCCATAGACTGGTGAAACGGTTTCTTCTCCTCCTTGGCCATAGCTGGCAGAGTCTAAAATGCGAGCGAAAGATGGGCAGGATGGAGCGGCTGCTTCCCGGGCACCCGAGCGGCGACGGTGGAGACCCGTTGCAGAACGAGAACGGATCTTCCGAACCGCTAAGAAACTACCCCTCAGGCGCCCGGCGGGAGAGCAGAAGAGAGGAAAGAAAAGAGGGGCTGGGCCAGTCACACGCACCGAACTGCGCTCCTCGCGCCGCCTCTCCCCACCCCGACTTATACGTCAATTCTTGGAAGAGCCAATCGCTGCCCGCGTCGTCTGGTAGTTGTGATCACCCAGAGTGCCCTCTACTGGAGGAACGGAAAGCGATCGAAGCCGAGAGTTATCTGCTCCAGAGCGAATCTTGAAAGGAGAAGCGAGGAGGGGGAGTTTCTACAGGCTCCTCTCGTTTTTTCTTCCCATCCTGGTATCGGGGGAGAAGAGGTGGGCTTTTCTGCGTGCGGTGGGTCGCAGTGCAGCCGGGGCTATAGGTTCCAGGGGACAAAATAAGGGAAGAAGACATCGCTCTGCCCTTTTATCACACTTGCAAGCCATATATGGCATGAAATGTTGCAGGACTTACCCCGAAAAGATTATAGTTAAGCACACACTCCCTTTTGTGTCTAAACTCGGCATATTAGAATCTAACGTAAGCAATATAACCTACGGAACAATATTCAAATAAACTTACTAGTAGCTTTCTTACACTCCGTGTTTTATTAATATACTTTCAAATTATTTTTCATGTCTATAGAGTTCTCAGTTGAAAAGCAAAATCAGTTCTAATATCCTGACTCCTATTGCATATGCAAAGATTGGACGGTTAATTTGCTTGTACATGCAGGTGTAAACGGAGCTCCTTTCAAAACAACTTGGCAAGACTACAATGGTTGTGTAACCAATCATTAGGAGGCAATTCCACGCTATGACAAACACCATAGTATTTGTCATGTTACTGCCTATATAACAAAGCTGAACAACCATTACATTTCTACGTATACTACTGTGAGGAGAATGCTGTCTGCCTTGCTAAAAATAAAGCAAAGCAAATTAAAGCAAAACATGCCACCATTGAAATGGTAAGGTGGGACCTTTTTTTATAGAAATTTTTATTGAGTTTGATAGGGTTGGGAAGGGCTAGGATCTGGATAGGGATTAAGGTTCTGGTGGGGTTAGGATCGGGATTGGGGTTAGGGCGGGATTGGAAACAAGATTGGGATTATCCCCCAATAATATTTTCAAGCTTTAGCAAGCAGATTGTTGTCTGGGCACATATGTTCAGTTAATGTTGATTAATATAATGGTAGATAGCTGCTGTAGTTATAATAAACGATAATCATAAACAGTATCAGTTGGTCAATACATATCATTGTTCTTACTAATATATATTCAAGATAACATATCGCATTCATTTCTCGCTCATTCGTTTTCCTAACCATTTGTAAAAATTATCCCGTGTTCTAAAATAAACTGAATCTTCTTTCTCTTTGAGCAATACTGTTAGTCTATCCATTTCTGCAAATTCTAAAATTTTCTTAATTAGAATTTCTTCAGTTGGTAACCTTTCATTTTTCCAGTACTGGGCAAATACTATTCTCACTGCTGTCAGTACGTGCAGTATTAAATATTCATTCTCCTTCTCATACTTAGCTCCTAATATTCCTAACAAAAACAGTTCTGGTTTAAAATCTATCTGTCTTTTAGTCATCTTTTCCAGCCATGTGTGTATCTTAAGCCAGAACTTTTTCGCTTTAGGGCATATCCACTAGACATGGTAGTAAGTGCCTGGCCTTTGTTTACATTTCCAACAATTATTCGAGGCATTTTTAAACATTTTTGCTAATCTTAACTGGTGTCATATACCATCTATAAAACATTTTATACAAATTTTCTTTATATGAGACTGCTTTGGTCAATTTAAGGTGGGATCTAAGATAGTAAGATAAAAGTGCCATAGACATTTAAACTGCCTTACTTCAGGCTCCTTTTAAGTTTGTAATATTCCCTCAGTTATTACTAGTGTTATCTCAGGGCAGTGTGCTGACTCAAGTGGAGTATGAAATGCTTCAATGCTAAAGCTATCACTTTAAAACTCCTATTGCTCCATTGGAACATCACTTTCTTCCTGTAAATTTGTCTGCTTGATATAGCTACTTCATCTTGTTGCCTGATACAGCCAGTCCCAGCTTTTTGCACTATGTCATGGCAAAAGAGGAACTTTATTGTACAACCAGGTTTCCATTCTCATGAGCTTGATATGAAATAGTGCTTACTGGATAACAAGAAAAAAACAACCAAGTAGCAGATTGGAATATCTTAGGTCAACTGTTTACTCAATAAACAGAGCAACATCTACTTACAGCATAATAACCCAAATGGAATAAATGCAGTTTTTCCTTTTTTCTCTAGCATGTTTTATGTTTCTTTGGAAATTTTTTGTAATATATATGAGATCAGGCTATTAGAGCTAATCTAGGCAGAACATAATATTTAATTTCTAGGGAACTGACCCTTAGGAGTTATCAAGACTATAAGCCTCTTGTCCTGAGCTAGGTCTTGACCTGTTTCTTTGGTAGCTTTTTATCATGTTTTCTTCTGTCTTGAAATAAGGAATTTCCACACCCTGTAATTTCTTACATGACCAGGTATATAATAAATGTTTAGATTAGTTTCATAGTTCAACATAACTAAAAGACAGTGTGGAAATGACCATCTTTTAAGGTGAATACCAATCATCGCTACAGGTCCTCAACTTACAACAGTTCAGCTAGTGACAGTTCAAACTTACAACAGCACTGAAGTGACTTATGACTGTTTTTCACACTTAATGACAGTTGCAAAATCCCTATGGTCATGTGATCAAAATTCAGACACCTGATAACTGGCATGTATTTATCATGGTTGCAATGTCCTAGTATCATGTGATCACCTTTTGCGACCTTCTGACAAGCAAAGTCAATAGGGAAGCCAGATTCCCTTAACTACCCTATTACTAACATAGCAACTGCAGTGATTCACTTAACAACTATGGCAAGAAAGGTTGTAAAATGGGGCAAAATTCACTTTACAACTGCCTCACTTAGCAACAGAAATTTGGGGCTCAATTGTACTCATAAGTCGAGAACTACCTATATTGATGTAAGAGGTCCTTTACAGAGCCTATAGGGGGCTATTAACCATTTCACTGTCTGATAAATACTATATTATATTGTTCTCATGTTCTACTGCTGCTTCATGAAAATTGGAATACTGCTTATGGCAAATAAAGATCTGCTTGAAAAAACAATGTTTCCATTTATCAAAAACTGATTAGATTTTATAAGAGATGGTCAGCATTTGATATTCTTTTCATGGAGACTGCACCCTAGAAGATACTGAAGAGTATCTCCAATGATGTAAAAAGAGTTGTAGAATGTTACGCTCTTTTTTCATAGTCATAGGTTGCCAACATCAAAATTATAGCCTTTTATTTTTCAAAAGCATGCAGGACTTCAAAAAGTAAATGTCAAATGTGATCTCTGTAAGTATGCCAGAGCATATAAAGCATGTCCCCTTTACTTAGTGACATTTACCCTTCCAGAATATGTCCTGTGCATGCGTAGACTATTTACTCTGAATGTGCTCAGACACATAACAAGCTTTCTTTTGCAGAACATGCTTTGGGCATGTCAAGAATATTTGTGCTGGACATGCCCAGACCCATAATAAATTTTCTTTTGCATTTTTTCATTGCTTGCTGAAGGGTTGGAAGGATGTGTATTTCCAATTAAATTTTGAAAACTTTTGCGAACAGATTTTCCTTTAATATATGAGATTGAATGAAAAATAATGTTTCCAATGTTATAAGTCTTGTGTTTCCCCCAAATGAAAGGAAAGCAGCACCCAATACACACTATTGATACAATGGGCAAAAATTTGGTGAGATTTTCAGGATGAGGAAAGACTGCCATATCAGAAACTAAATATAGTTTTCAGATGTTCCTGAGTCTTGTTCACTGCATATTTTTAACTAATATATGCTATTAGCAAATGTTTAAATTAATGTCTAATCTGAAATAATTTTTCTTGTAGCAAGCAATCCTAATCAAACAGTTACTTGTATTATACCAGAAGCTTATTTTCTGATAGGAAAACACTGATAGTCCTGTTCTGTTACAATTGTTAATCTCACCTTTTGCTCTGTCTTCTGCCCCAGCCCTCTTGTAAAACTCTGGAACTAGATATGAAAACAAATGTTGTTTATAGTGGGGAATACATGTAACAATATTCCCAGAAAGCATGATTTTTAGTCTGTAGTTGTATCCGTAAGTACCTGGCAACTTTTCTTTCTTTTTTAATCTGCTTTACTGGAACCTACTGTGTATCCTTCAGAAAACAGAAAATATAATTAGGTCCTTTCCTGTTTCTTTCTTTATAGTAGAGTGTATATCTCTGGGTGTGTCTTTATATTTAATTCTTTCCATACCCTTCATACCTTTTCCTGTGAAACATTTAACAGGAGAAAGATTAAGGCCTAAATATATTCTAATTGAATCCTTCTTAGCATTTTCTTGCTGCTGTACTGTCGTATAGAACATTTGCATTTTACTGAAACTAAAACAATAAATGTACAAGTCGTTTCCCAGGATATAGGCCTTACTATATGCCATAGAGTTGCATCTAAGAAGACATGAATGGACTTTTCTTTTGTAACAAATCAATGGTCTGAAGGGCAAATAGATTTACACAGGGCTTTTTTTCTCATAGAATGCCCAGAACGGAGTTCAAGCACCTTGTAGGGTAGGAAAGGCAGGTTGTATGACGAGTGTGAGTTCCGGTACCTTTTTTTTTTTTTTTTTAGAAAAAAAAAACCCAGTTGCCTAGGTTTACAGATCCAGGCAACTGGCGGACTTAAATTCTAGCCTATCAGTTGCAGGAGGACACATGTATCCAGGGGTTAAAGATGAATTAAAAATAGAAAGTAGTTTTTACCTCCCCCAATTCTTAGCAAGGAGCTCTTCCAGCAAAAATCCTCCTTTCTCCTTGTGCATTTTTAACCAATGATACCCAAACATATTTTATTATGTTGCACATCACTTAATTGTGAACGTAATTTCTAATCAGAGGTTCAGGGCGGGTCTACACTTCTAGCTTATTCCAGCACAAGCACACACATCATTTCTCAAGGACACAAATGCATGACCTGGTTCTCCACCACCTTCCACCTGTCCTTTCTGGTTTCACATCAAAAGTAATCTTTTTAGTTGTTGTTTTTTTACAAGTTTACCAATGGAATGATGAAAAGCTGGGCATTTTGTTTGTTTTACAAATTCATTGTTAGAAGAGTGGAATAATAGGCTTGCTTTGGTTTTTTATTGTGTACCCAGTTGAAAATGATAAGAATTCTGCCACTTTCCCCTTCTAGCCCAAGTAATTGCTTTCCTTTCTTTCTCCCTCCAGAAAGGGGAAAAGATATGGAAAACCAAGCCTAAACACCAAGCCATCACCATGACCAAAGCAAAAGAAAGTGTTGAAATCCAGAAACAGATTTCTTAAAGCTGGCTTCATTTCCAAAGTACCAGAGGGCAGGACAAGAAACAATGGCTGGAAACTGACCAGAGAGAAAAGCAATCGAGAATTAAGGAGAAACTTCCTAACAGTGAGGATAATTAACCAGTGGAACAGATTGCCTTCAGAAATTGTGGGTGCTCCATCATTGGAGGTCTTTAAGAAGAGACTGGACAGTCACTTGTCTGACATGGTATAGGTTTTCCTATTTGAGCAGGGGGGTGGACTAAAAGACCTCCAAGGTCCCTTCCAGATTATTCTATTCTAACAATTCCAGCCAGTTTATAAACAGGAAGGGAAGTGATTGAAGAATGCACTGTGGAAAAGTCCTTATTAAGACACAGATATTGTAGAACTTATTTATTAATATATTCCATGACTTCTCATAATCTGTGAACTCATTCTACGAGTCAAAGGTTAATAAGTGATGAAAATAATAATATAAACAGCGAGGCCAAAGAAGCAGCATTAGAAATGCAGGAGGAGCAGTGAGATGTGCACTGCAATTTATAATAGGATGTTCCTGTCAAGTTATCTGCTTCTAACAATGTTTTCCAATTGCTAATGATTCTTAGCAGTTATGTCATGTAATATTTTTATATTGCAATAGCATGTGACTCACATGTAGATATTATATATAAATCATAACATTTGTTTTTTATTCATACAAAATAAGCTATGCAAAAACGGAGTTATTATGAAATAAACATTAATAGTAGTGGTTTCTTCAGAGAAAACATTTTTACATTTAGAAATTTTGTAATGCATGAAGTTGATTTAAATACTAAATAGTACAAGAGACATGCTTCTACAAAGTATCCACAACAATGTGAAAGACTTCCCACTCTAAAGCAAGGATGAAAACCTTTGTGTCATTGTAAAAGAAAAGGTCTGGCTGCCTGCCATTGAATCAGATGAGTAGTGCCCAGCAAAATGGAATCATTGTATAAATTCCCATAAATACTCCCTACGCATCAAGGCGAGGCTCTGTTCTGACATCAGAACAATGGTGAGAAAACCAAGCAACCAACAGGAAAAAATTGATTCAAAAGCTCAGTTAACTGTGATAGCAATTCTGTTCTAACATAGTTATTTCATTTATACTTATGGTTGTAAATTGTGACTTTCATTACGCCCTACTGCTTTTGCATGGATGAATCGACGGATATATAGATGGATTCATGAATGCATGGATTTATGGATGGCTAAATGTATAAACTTTACTACAGTTATAAACCAGCATAATACTGTGTTTTAAGCAACTGTTTATGTAGTATACTTTATAGGTTGAAGTTGTGGTGATGGATTTCCAAAAAGCTATAATTTTACAAATACTTTTATAAATAGTAAGTACAGCTTATCATGCTCATAAATCAACTTACTCTTTTACAACATTCCTGCAAAATTCAGTTTGAAGTATGTTATGCAAACATAATTTGTTGGGTTTCTTAGTTTTATAGGACAGTTTTTACAACATGATCTAGTGGCCCTAAATGAACACTTATGAATCATAAGAGACTCTTAATAGAACTTGCATGTATTGATTCCTGACAGGGACTTAATTGATGGAGATAGCTTTGTATCGCTGAAAAAGAAAGATAAATTATGCCATTGATGTAAGGTATTCTTGTCAGATTTATTTAACTCCACTATAAGATGTTCATCACAATCTACCCACATAATATATTTGCTACACTTCACAATGATAATTGGGGTTGTAATTTGTCACTAAGTGATGTGTTTGTAAAGTGCAGGATCATGTGACCATGCTACTTAGCAGTTGGACATTAGTATTTCTAATTGCCATTGCTAAGTGAATCACCTCAGGTTGTGAAAGGAGGATTTCATGTGATAATCTTTTGCAACCTCCTGCTGGCTTCTCCATTGACTTGGGTGTAGGAAGCCAGCAAAGAAGCAAACAAATGTTGATCACGTGACTGCACAGAAGCTTATTAGCTTGTATTTGGATATTTGCCTGAGCACTGCAAACGCGTAAATGTGTAAAATTAAAGCAGCATATAATAACTGTAACAGGATATTGATTTAATCAAGTTAATATGGATGCTGATTTATTTCAGGTTTTCTACGTCAGCTAACTGCAGGTTAATGGAAAGAATGCTTACGAAGAAAGATTCAGCTATCTTTGAATGTTGCACAGCAAAAATTCCTGATGCTTTTTCACAAATATGGATAAAATCAGTAAGTAGTTCAATAGCAGCATCTATGAAATATAAAAGAAAAAGTTTATTTTATGAAGTCAAAAAGGACAGTATAAATGTTTTGAAGAACTTTCGTCCTGTCTCCAACCTCCCCTTTGTGGGGAAGGTTGTAGAGAAGGTGGTGGCGTCCCAACTCTTGCGATCCTTGGATGAAACGAATTATTTGGACCCTTTTCAATCTGGTTTCAGGCCTGGCTACAGCACTGAGACTGCTTTGGTCGCACTGACCGATGACCTCTGGCAAGCCCGGGATAGGGGTCATTCCTCTATCCTGGTGCTTCTTGACCTCTCAGCGGCTTTCGATACCATCGACCATGGTATCCTTCTGCGTCGTCTCGGAGAGGTGGGGGTGGACGGCACCGTATTGCGGTGGTTCTCCTCCTACCTCTCTGACAGGTCGCAGTCGGTTTTGGCGGGCGGACAGAGATCGACCCCTAGGCGCCTCGATCATGGGGTGCCTCAGGGCTCGATCCTGTCCCCCCTCCTTTTTAACATCTACATGAAACCGCTGGGCGAGATCATTCGGCGACACCGGGTGAGGTATCATCAGTATGCGGATGATACCCAATTGTATATCTCCACCCCGTGTCCTTTCAGTGAAACAGTCGATGTGATGTGCCGGTCCCTGGAAGATGTGGGGGTCTGGATGGGGGTGAACAGGCTTAGACTCAACCCTGACAAGACCGAGTGGCTCTGGGTCTTGCCCCCCAAGGGTCATCCTGATGGTCCATCATTAGCCCTGGGGGGGGTAAATTTACCTCCCTCAGTGCAGGCACGCAACTTGGGTGTCCTCCTGGACTCACAGCTAAATTTGGAACAACATCTATCGGCTGTGGCCAGGGGGACCTTTGCCCAGATTCGCCTGGTGCACCAGTTGCGGCCTTATTTGGACCGGGAGGCTCTACTCATGATCACTCATGCCCTTGTCACCTCAAGACTGGATTACTGTAATGCGCTCTACATGGGGCTACCCTTGAAGAGCGTTCAGAGGCTGCAGTTGGTTCAGAATGCAGCCGCAAGAGCGATTGTGGGTGCACCAAGGTACACCCACGTGTCACCTATCCGTGAGCTGCACTGGCTTCCTGTGGGTCTCCGGACGCAATTCAAGGTGTTGGTTATCACCTTTAAAGCCCTTCATGGCTTAGGACCAGGTTACTTACAGGATCGCATACTGCCGCATAGTTCCCAGAGACCGGTGAGGTCCCACAGATTGGGCCTCCTTCAGGTCCCGTCGACCAGACAATGTTGGCTGGTGGGCCCTCGGGGAAGGGCCTTTTCTGTGGTGGCTCTGACCTGGTGGAATCAACTTCCCCTCGAGATTCGAACTACTCCCACCTTGCCGGCCTTTAAGAAAGCCATTAAAAATCTCCTGTTCCGGCAGGCCTGGGGTTGATGCCCCCGGGGGGGCCGGGATACGACTGGACACACTGTATGAATGCACTTATTTTATTGTTTTATCGTTATATTTATTGTTTTAATTTTGTACGCCGCCCTGAGTCCCTAGGGATTGGGCGGCATATAAATTTTTTTTTTAAAAAAAGTGTTCATTTACCTGAAGTGAATTTGACTCTGTCAAATCTACTTTAAAACTGAGAATGGTACATTTTTTCTAGTAATGCCTTTGTTTGTTCCTATTGAACAATCTTTTTAAAAGCAGCAATAAATATGATTGTATTGACTCACTGTCCTAGCTACTGTTTGGTTGAGATATACTTTATGTAGGTGGCAAGTTACTATATTGTAACTGAAAAGAGATGTTACTTTTTAACCAACAGCTTATTCATCATTATAAATTTGTTTCAGAAAGGGATTGGATAAATTCATATATGATAAAGTTAATACTATTGGTCATGCTGGCTAAATCTTAGCTCCAGGACTGGAATCAATTACTGTTTGAATATCAGATGCTGGGGAACATAAATGGGAGGGAACAACACTCCATACATAGGACAATTCTGCACTTCCTTGCTACTCTCAGATACCAACCCCACCACAACATACAGCGTTGCCAGATTCTGTGCAGCTGCACTTAAAATTTGTCAGAAGATAACCATTTTTAAGGAGGACTCAGTATGTCATTTAGAATGCTCTGTATTATGATAGATTTGTTGTGTTTCCCTGTAACCATTTACAAATCATACCCCTTCTTTTAAACTCTTTTTTGATCTTTATATTTAGCTTTTTGTTTCTAATTTTATGCCTTTATGTATAATTTTATGCCTTTTAGTTTCTTGCACCCCACCCGCCTTATACTGGTCTTTGACTATAGTAAAAATTTGATTTGATACACATTGTGATATATCAATCTGTTTGAATAGGCCCTGCCATTATGATCCATCACCTGTATCCCAAGTGCTCACAGGTAGAGTCAGATATGATGACATTACAGAGAACTCTTAGAACAACAACTGATCATGCAGTAGCTATTTTTGGAATCAGGAAGGGTAAGCACTTGCAAAATTAACTTCTCTTCCTCTAAAATTTGAAGCTCCAAGCCCAGCAGAGGAAGTCCCTGCTGGCTGCCACTCTAACCTCAATAAGTTCTGGCTTGAGCAAGAGTAGAAAATGTAAATAGCTACAATTCAGGAGTAGTCAACCTTGGCTCTTTTATGACTCCTGGACTTCAACTCCCAGAATTCCTGAGCCAGCTGTGCTAGCTCAGGAATTCTGGTAGTTGAAGTCCACGAGTCATAAAAGAGCTACGGTTGACTATCCCTGAGCTACATCTTAGAGGTACTAAATAGATTTCTAGTCATATTGAGTCTGACCTTAAAAAAAAAAACCCGTTCTGATTCATTTCCTCAACCTGCCCATGAATGTTTAGTATCTCTTTTACCAATGAGATTGGGATGCTCACAAGGAAGGGGCTATTAATTAATTAGCCTCTCATACAAATGCAGTAGGCTTCATCTTCCCATTAGTAATAAGAATTAACGCATTACTGTTTGAAGCATTCCACATTTACTCAATTTCTTTTGGAGAAGAGTCCAACTGCAGGGACCAAATTTGAAAGGAAGAAGATGAATGAAATATTTTTTTTATTTGAATAATGCTGAATCTTGTCCCATATCAGATATTCAACTTTTAGAGTATGAACGAAACGGTGAGAGATACAAGAAAGAAACTTCAACCCTGACTTGAGTTTATGTATGAATCTGCATGTTTATGCGTATTTAAATAATTTTATGTAGATATGTTCATTCTGTCTGCATTATTTATATGTTATTACAACTGGTAATATCACTGAACAGTACTGACCACCAATCATCTGTGAAGTTTACTGCATGTACTAATGGCTCTAATTTTTAAATTACTCTAAATATTGTATTGTTTTTACAGACATAGGAAAGAGCTGGTGAAAGCAGTAAAAATATTTACCTGAAAATAGTTTTAAGTCAAAAGAAATTCTTTATATTATTTTTATTTATTTATTAGATTTTTACCTGGCCTTTGTTACTTTTTAGTAATTCAAGGCCGTGTACATACCTAATATTCCTTCCTTCTTCTATTTTCCTTATAGCAGCAACCCTGTAAGGTGATTTTGGACTGAGAAAGGCTGGCCCAAGTTCACCCTGCTGGCTTTCATGCCTAAGGCAGGACTAGAACTCGCAGCTAGCCACAACATTTGCCTCAAAAAAACAAAAACAAAACCCTTCGGTGGATTCTTCTTTTTAATTTAATGGCTAATGTAGATGATTATGGTGTTTTATGATAGTGTACTTTTTGGCTATGATCTTGCAATAAACTCATTAAAAATCAATGGTGAGTTTTATAGTGCTCTTCTGATAATAATACAATATTCCCATCATACCATTCCACAGTAGACTGAGGCATGACATACAAATATATAATTATAAATGGTTAGTTATTTAGAAATGAAAATAATGGAATCTAGATACTTTCCTCAATGGACTGAAGATAGGAATTATTTAAACATTTATTGCAATAATATTTCCAGTCACAATATATTTCCTGTTAAATATCACTTCCTTTCTAGTACTATTAGATTTTTCATTGTTCTTTCAAAAAAATAGGATAGAGGCTATTTTTAAGCAAGCAGGAAAATCTTGAGAATAATAGATAATTAAAAACACTATTTTTATAAACAATGAATGGATTTGCTGATAGCTTAAGAGACAATGAAACTTGAAGGTTTCTAATATATTTGCTTGATTTATGCAACCTTTCTCAGTTTGGTACTTTGAACTGTAATAATGCTAAGGTCTTACTTTCTTAGTAAACCAGAAAATAATAATTTAATAACAACCACAATATTTACAAATGTCAACGTGAGTCACATATCTTATCTTGAAAACTATTACAACAGACCTATAAAGAAGGGTACCAGGACTCCTTACAGCAGCGGTGTCAAACTGCCGGCCCACGGGCCCGTTGCATCATGCAGAGGCCCACCCCACCCCAGATCCAGCAATGCGAAAAAAGTCATGATACGTCATGACACATCATGTGATGCGGCGAGTTTGACACCCGTGCCTTACAGTTAAGCCATTTTAATGGCTTGGTGCCCTCACACAATCTCTCAGAGGCCTATGCATGCATATTTTTTCTTGTTATCCCATCAACATGTTACAAGGTATGGAAAAGATCTGAAGGCAAGGCACTGTCAAGATGTACTTTTGGCACTCATTTTTGGGCCAGATGAAGACAATGGTACCCTGCTTCCTATTTGCTCTTGTACAGCTTTGCTGGGGGGAAAACATGAGTTAAAAGAAAATGTAACAGGTCAGACAATTGCCCCAATAATATTACAGCACAGTAGAATAGATATACATGAATCTGCTTATCCCTATATTCCACTTATTTATTTTAGAATAGATATTGAAAAGATCAGCTTGTTGGATCAGTTCATAGAACAAAACTACTACCAAATGTGTGCACTCTTGTAAGGCTAGTTGAAGTCAGCTACTAAACTTAAAAGAGTAACTTCTTTAAAAAGCAAAAGCATTGTACTAAAGGTATCCACACTTCTCAAAAAATGTAAGAAATCCTTGCAGAAAAGAAAGCAAGTCAGAGAAGCATTAGAAATATTCAGATGCCAAATTTGGATGACTACTAAATGGCAGCAAAGCAATGCAGAAATTTGCTGACATCTAGCAGTTGTCTAGACTTTTGCAGGTCAGGTTTCATAGCTGTAATTCAGGAGGGTCACAAAAAGTAGAATAATGATGCTCTTACTTTGTCTAAAATGTAAATGAATGAATCATGGTATTTTAACACGTTGTGGAAACAATCTTAGAACAGAAACAATAGATATGAAAATTATTGCATTTTGGTAGCAATGTAACAAGCTGTTGCATTCAATTAGGTAAATATTTCTATTCTGTGTTAATGTATCTGCCCTATCTGATAAGTTAACAGCCATTTCATATACCTCTGTAGATACTTTTCTTCTATCTAGTTATCCAGTTTTATACTAATGTCCAGTTTCATAACTTTCTAGAAAGCTATGAGGTCAGTTATTGAAATTTAAGTTTGTGAGCCTTTGTGGAGTTCATTAGCTTATGAAAGTTATCACGTGGAACAACGGTCCATATGCTTTAGATTCCATTGCCTTATCTTGGTCCAAGGGCCCTGCCCTGCTACCCTGCAGATGCTTTGAAGCCTACAGTTTCCAGCACCTGCAGGGCATCTAATGATTTCCCCCTCACTACAGTGCTTATTCATAAAAAATGAGCCTGAAAGAGCTGACCCAAAAGATCAGTTTTTTTCTTCTTTCATGTTTCCTGCATTTTTGAGTTTTGCAACTCATTGCTTCTGGAGAGTAGATTGCTTGTTTTGTTTGCTCCAAGCAAAAGGTCTCCATTTTGTATTATATTGTGGCCTGATCAGTGGTGGGATTCAGCCAGTTCGCCCCTGTTTGGCACAACCGGTAGCTAATTTTTTGTTGTCCAGGCCCAGAATGGACTTCCAGAAGCAGCATCCACACAGAGAACCAGTTGTTCACATATTTGAATCCTATCACTGGGCCTGATACTGTTTTAGTGTGATGAATAAATAGCAGGTCAACTTTCTTCCACAATGCCTTTCTGACTTTTTGGATGGAGCAGAGGGAGCGCTGCCACCTGGTGGCCAGTCTTCAGCCAATAAATCCTTTAGGATTCAGGGACAATTGATTCAAACCAAAGTGAAACATCCAAATAATTTTATTGATTTTTTTTTTTAAAATAAGACTTTTTAAAATTCTGTCTTTATTACTTACATAAATAACTCAAGACAGCAAACATATCTAACATTAATTCCTGCTCCTATTTTCTCCAAAACAACAATCTTGTGAGGTGGGGTGGTCTGAGAGTGACTGATTCAAAGTCACCCATCTGGCTATCATACCTAAGTGGAACTAGAACTCAAAATCTCCTAGTTTTTAGCCTGGTGTCTTAAACACTAGACCAAACTGGTTCTATTATCTATATACTACTGAAACTCTTGTCATTACCAATAACTGGGCGTTGTTGCCATTACCAATGCTCTGCCACCCAGAATAGCCCCACAGCGAGATGGCCGGCAAATAAATTTAACAAATAATGGATTGTAGTGCAACAATTTTTGAACCAAGATACTTCAAATGGGTTAAACAGCGGTCCCTAACCTTTCTGGCATCAGGAACCAGTTTTGGAAAAAAAATTGACTTCCACAGACCAAGGACAGATGGTTTTGTGCACAACCTAGATCCCGTTCATGTGCAGATGAAGCTTCGCTCACTCACCTGCTGCTTACACAGCTGGTTGCTAATGGGCCAGGGACTTGGCTGCGGCCCAGGGGTTGGGGACCCCTGGATTAATGTACAGAATGTGTCCAAAATCCAGGACCAATGACTCCCAAAGGAATGAGATTTGGAAAAGTGTTTCCAGCTGTTTCCAGCTGTTGCTGTGGTCAGGCTGTTGCTGTAATCATGATGCCTATTTTGAAGATTCCATGACAGCCTCCCTGCCCATCTTGCAATCCCTTATTGCCACCCCCACTCGTCCTGCAGCAAGGAATGGTTGCATGATGTAGCTCTTAAAGAAGCAGTAACTTGAAGAAGAAGAAGAAATAAAGGCTGGATACTGTGGAGATGGTTAGCAGCATCAAATTTCAGGTTGTGCTGCTAACAAGTAGGCAGGCTTGGTCGCTCAACAGCAAGACACTGGTGAAGCGGGCAGAGCAGCACCTGCATTGCATGAGAAAAACACATCTTCCTTCCCCTGTCCTCCGAACTCAGACAGCATTGTGACAGGTGTCGGGGCATGGGAGGCCTGGCTATAGCAGTAAGACATCACCTGAAAATAAGACCTGGTGCCTATCTTGGAGGCAAAAAAAATATAAAACCGGATCTTATTTTGGGGGAAACACGGTATGCATGTACACAGCATGTTTATATATGTGTTATATATGTGTACAGCATGTTTATATATGTGTACACCTTTGAGAGCAGGCAACAAATTTCATTTTTAATGTGTGCCACTGTGCCCACAGTAAAAAAAATGACAATAAAGGTTATCTATCTATATTCTTATTGCTTTATGTGGCCCTTTGTCTGGCACACAAATGTGCACATTATTTATATCCCATCTTTGTTCAAGGCACATACATAATGCTGCATCCTCCTATATTTCTTCACAATAATCCTGTGAAGTAGTCATCACATGAGCTTCTGTGGCTGCAGATGGAGTAGAAACTGGATACCAGTCAAATAGATGAGCCATTACATCTTAGTCCATGCCCACCCTGTTTCACCTTTGAACTGCTTCCTACTCTGAAACGGAGTGTAGATCAGCTTCTTCTTTGGCCATTGGAGATCAGGTAGACCTTGTCCTGCCCTAGTCATCAGGAGGTCACATGATCCTATTTTTAAACTGTCTCTGTCATCTTGTTACAACTCAGTCGAAGAATTTGCTAGCAATATGTTTATGGAATATGCTGCTGCTGCTTTCTCTGCCCTCAGCATCTGATTTGGAAACTCATGCTGTCCTGCTCTCTTAACTGGGACAAGCAGGATAAAAGGCTCAAAGGTGAGAGTGATTTACAATAGTATAATGCAATCCGCAAAGCTTGCTAAGTAATTTCTTAGCATAGACATGTGAAAGGATTTACAATGCAAAGCTTGCTAAATTGCACACTTTGCTTCCTTCCATTAAGTATGTCGTTATAGGTGCAAAGAAAGAAGTGATTTACATCACTTGTCAGTCTTGTACCACATCCCTACAAATGGCATCAGGGTGAGAAGTATACAGTATGTAACATTATGTTAGGGAGCAGTAAGTTAATATGGGCTGAAGTAGTGCTACCTTTAGCACGCACAATTATTTATTTTTCACATTTCTGAACCTCCCATTTCCCTCAAAAGAGGAACTCTGGACAGTGTACAATAAAATGTCAAAATAAAACATACATAAAATGTTAGAATTAAGATGTTAGAATTATTTTTTTAAAAAGGAAACAATATTAAGGCCATAATTAAAAATTAATTAACAGAAGCAAAGGGAGGGCTTTCATGGTACCAACCAGCCCCACAGCTCCATGCTCCTTTGGGCTCTCCATATGAGGCAGCAGAGCCATGGTTTAAGTCCTTCTCAGAAAGCCAGGGCTTATCTCACTTCTGAGGAGGGGAAAAATATTCCATAGGGCAGGGGCAATGGCAGAGAAGGCTTTCTTCCCAGATCCTGTCAGTCAGAATTCTTCACCTGACAGACTCTGCAGCATACCTTCCCTGCCTGACTGGGTGGGATGGGCCTATGTCAGTGATGGCGAACCTTTTAGAGACTGAGTGCCCAAACTGCAACCTAAAACCCACTTATGCATCGTCGAGTGCCGGGCAGGTGTGGCCCATTGGGTGGGCATGGCCCATTGGGTGGGTGTGGCTGCGGTGGTAATGGCTGACTGGGTGGGACTAAAAAATTCAATCAATCAATTCCAACTTTGCAAGATCTTTTTTTTCCCCGTGAAGTTGAAATTGACTGATTGAACTTTTTTTTTTTTTTTGCACACAGCAGTGGAGGCCTAAAGCAAAAAGGTTTTATAAAACTCAGCTGAAGGCCTAAGACTGGGGCGACAGCGCATGTGCCCACAGAGAAAGCTCTGAGTGCCACCTCTGGCACCCGTGCCATAGGTTCGCCACCACTGGCCTATATAATGGGATGAACCCAATTCTGTAGGTAGCCTGGCCCCATGTTATGTAGGTCTTTATAGGTCACAACCAACACTTTGAATTGGACCCAGAAACAAACTGGCGCCCAATGCAATTCACAGAGCAGAGGTGTTATATGTGCCCTTTGGGTACCTATATAGCTTGTGGTACATTTTGCACAGGCTGAAGCTTTCAGATACTTTTCAAGAGTAGCTCCATGTAGAGTGCGTTGCAATAGTCCAAACAGATGATAACTATGGCATGAGTGACTGAACAGAAAGACTCCCTTATCCAGAAAAGGGTTTAACTGGTGCACAACATGGAACTGAGCAAAGAGTCTTCTAGTCACAGCTGCCATCTGCTCCTCAAACAGAAGCCATGAATCCAAGAGGACCTCCTGCTTACACAGGGTGTCTGGGGTAGTGCATCTCCATCCAAGACCAAAGATGATAAATTTCTGGATACAGAGGGCTCACCCACAGCTATTTTTCAAGGTTCTGCTGAAGTCTATTTTTTCCCATCCAGCCTCCCACAGCCTCCAGGCTCCATGAAAGAACCTCCACAGCATTACTTACTTCACCTGGGACAGAAATATATAACTGTGTACCATCAGCATAATGGTGATACCTCATCTTGTGGTGACTAATGAACTCATCCAGTGGTTTCATGTATATGTTAAAAAGGAATAGAAAAAGCACCGAGCTCTGTGGCACCCCACAAAGCAGGAGCTGTGAGCTGGACATTTCCTAATTTATCAGATTACACCAGCCTCCTTCAGTTTGTAGTTTCCAGATCCGTTAGCCAGAATGGGTGGGAATTAATATGATGGTGTTTCATAAACAAGGCTCCTGGTGGAATAAGCTAAAATACTTAAAATACTGAGTTAGTTATACATAACAACAGATGAAGAACTGGGGTTGTAATAACTTGTGAAGGAGGAATACAACTGATACATTTTGACTTACCTCATTCATTGTTTCCACTCCCCAAAGGTAGTGCATTTGCCCTTCCCCTAAACATAGAGCAAAACTTCATACTAGAAGTATGAAGTATTCAGGCATGGAACAGTTTGGAAGTAGAAGGTAGGAACAGTTTTTTAGGATTCTCCCTTATACTTCCAGATCCCATCAAACAAATTTTAGAGACTTATATTTGCCTGGAACAGTGGTTCTCAACCTGTGGGTCGGGACCCCATTTGGGGTCGAACGACCATTTCACGGGGGTCGCCAAACAAGGCTGTCCGCCATTTTTTTCCCTTTTCTTTGGCCACGCCCCTGGCACCCGGTGATGTATAAGTGGTTGGGGGTCATCACAACATGGGGAACTATATTATGGGGTCGCGGCATTAGAAAGGTTGAGAACCACTGCCTGGAAGATTTTAAGTTTGTTTTTCTTTGCCAGTAGTGTGGTATTCTTTTCTGCCAATGTCTTTACTAGATTTCTTTATTCTGACATTTCATTACCTTATGTTTTCAGCACTTCATGTTTTTAGATTCTCATAATTTGCTCTGCCATTTTCCCCAGGTCAATATTCTAATCATGCAAGAAATTCTCATAGTTAAAAGAACGTTCTGTGAAAGACCTGTATTGCTTATTAGCTGTATTGCTCATCACCTCTATAACTAAAACTAATGTTTTTAAAAAGCAGAATTAAGAGCCCATCCTGTTTGAGAGAAAATCCAGGATTGCTTAATGCTATTGCTTAAGCTGGTTTTGCTAAACCTCACCCACGCATGGTATATGTCAGTACAAGAGCTGGCAAGCAAAAATGGAGACAGTGCAGTTGATTTCTCTATTTGTATGGAGTCAGATATATCTAGCACATCATTCTAGCATGTTTTTACAAAACTCCACTGAGAAAACATAATTCAATCATCCATTTCAATCACTGCTGTTTTAAACAGTTAGCCTACTATTGTTAACTGGTTAACAAGTTATAACAAAGAACCAGAGTCATCACAGGAGTATTGCAAAAGGATTACTTAGATCAGAAATGTTAATCCAACCCAGAGGGCAGGAAAAATGTGTCTTCTATGTAGCCCAATCATCTTCTGAAATTGTTTTAAAATGAATATGTCAATTTTAATTTTTAATTTGGTAAAGATTGATAAATCAATGTAACTCATAAAAGTTCTTTTGGAGTCTTCCAAAATTATTAAAAGAGGCAATGGGTCCTGAGAGAGAGAAAAGTTTAAGAAACACTGCTTTAAGACATTTCTTTTATTGTAAGGTTTTTATTGCAGTGCTTAGGTAATCGGAACCAGTAAACATCCTGTACAGTTTACTGAGCAGACACTGAAAATCAAGTCCCTAATTACAGTGTTTTTTACACTGCGCAGTGCTCCCTGCTCTCTAAAGGAGAAAGAAAAAAACCAAAATTCTTGCCGTTATAATTATTGGCCATAGGATACCATATTGGAAACAGAATTATATACATCAGGTCACAATATCCTGCTGGGGCTTCTAAAAAGAAAGGTTGGAATTGCAAATCTACATCTACTGTAATTTTAAAGCAGGAAAGAGTTTTACGATAATTCTTTAAGGCAAAACTTTACGATGTGTGGACTTTACCCAGCATGGCTAGATGGGGAATTCAGGAAATTGAAATCTATATGTCTTAAAGTTGCCAAGGCTAAAAAACACTGTCTTAATCCCTGAGTTGCCTGAAGGGATTTTGACAATCCGTTCTTACTTTTGACATTAATTTCACAAATATAATGTATGTTTGTTTGAAAAAACCACTCTATGTAATAAAATGTTATTTGTCACAGAACCTGCCGGCTCAAGTGCAAAATATTGGATGCATGAGCTTGTTTTTTCAAGATGCAGCAACATAAAAGCATGTTCAGCTGGGATTTCATCACCTCAGATAGTCCCAGTGAGGAACTACTTTATGTGTTCATTAAATGTGATGCAAAAAGGAAATAAGACTTTCAGCCTTGCTCTCTTCTATGCAAGGCTGCCTAATAATTTTTCTTTTCCCAAATGAGGTTGCAATGTCATCTAATTACAGACTTCTTGTAGCAAGAAATTAAAATGTGGTGTGTATTGCCAGCTTTTCTAGCACAATGAAACACATGTTGTTTTCAGGGTGATAGTGCAGGGACAAAAATATGCTGAGAAAAAAACATCCAGTTTTGATCCCAAAGCAGAAGTCAGCAGAGTAATACCTGCCGACTCTTATATTAATGTATTTTTAAGAGGAGTTCTAACATTGTTTCTTTATAATATACTAGACCTGTAAGAGGTTGAGGGAAATTGAAAATCTATCTATCTCTTTTGTTTTTTCATTCAAGAGGCTGAAACATACAACTTATTACATTACACAAATGCATTATACAACATAATAGACATACTATGTTCAAGGCACATCACTGAAATGAATTAGGAACAGTTAATCTGGGGTCTAATAGCACTTTGAAAGACAAGAATGTCCTGTACACTTTTAGTTTAACCAAAACTTAGATGTATGAAGAATGCTCTCCCATTTCTACTACTGAAGTAAAAATCAATAACTATTCTGTTTAGATGTTGGAATGGAGATGTCACTTGGGGTTTTGGCCAATCCTGACTGACTTGAGCAAGCCCTAAAATTATGCTGCAGGAAAAGCTGATGATGACAATGATAATGAGTAAGCACAGCTCAGTGATAGGCCAAGAGTTTTGCATTCTGAATGTTCCAGTATAATAATCTTCAGTTAAAAAAATTATAGGACGTACGAAGTCTAGAAAACTTAAAAGCTGAAGAAATCATGTCATTTAGATTGCTACTGATTAATATAAATGCTAAAGAGTGCTCAGTAGCTGAATCAAATGCTGCCTGCCAATATTTTGTTCTGATGTAGAACCAGACTAGGAAAGAGACAATTGTATACAAGAAATTCAGAGTTAGAGCACCAAATATTCAGTTAATATTAGAGGCCTCGTGTAGTTTTGGTTGACCCAGTGATTTTTAGAACTACTAAAAATGTAATGGGACAATATTTATTTAGATCCTCTTTGAATTCTATGTCCCATAACATACATTTTAAAAATGAGTAGCAGCACATTTGGGTTTTAATTAAATTATTTAATATACATACTTTAGTCATTTTTACCTATTCAAAACATAATATTTTAGGAAACTCAACGATGTAAGGCATTCGGAGCTCATGATAATTTTCTTCTAATTCCTCCTTCCTCTTCCCTGCCTCTTTGTTGTACTTTTCTTAACTATACCTGTGTATATCTCTTTTTATCCAAACAGTCTATTCTTTAGGTAATTGAACTGTAAGACTTTGTTAGATACTGTAGTGTCCTTGGTGCTGTCTGAGCTTGGTCATTTTCTTGCAGATGTCTTATTACCAAACTAAGTAACATAACCAGTGCTACATACTGGTTGTGAGCTGATGGGAGAGGGGCTCAAATTCAAAAAGAAAAGATAATAATGTATATTTGCTGAACAATCCAACTCTTATCAAAAATATTTTAATTTGAATGTGTGTAGACACAATAGAAAAAAAAGAGAAAAGGACAGAGATTATATATATATATATATTTACTGTGGGTTATTTCTATAGTGCTTTAACATATCAGTATATCAAAAATCAGATTGACCTGAATCACGGTTTGCTGTGTTTCGGTTTAACACTGTAACTTCCCTGGTGTTTTAGATTCCCTCCTAGTCTTTAGGTCATCATTTAGGAATTGTGATAGCATTATTTGCCCTGATAAGTTAAAAAAAAAGCTTTTGTTTTTGCTCGATGAAGTTCATTATGAAAAATAGAAGACCAGAAATAGTAAAATTAACCAGAGACTGAAGATGTTGGAGCCACACGACTAAAAATGTTGTGTTGCTTATGCAGAAGTCGTATATATTTATGCAAATTAATGTGTATCGTTTGGATCTTGAGTTTCAGTCCTAATGCATTCTAAACTGAAAAATTAACTAAATTCAGCCACATAAATTAATTGATGAATACAATATTATAAACTGGAATAAGTGTTTATTTTACTTAATTGTATTGAATCAGAAACATTTCAGTAAGTTTGTGTTGCCAAATAGAGTGGCAATATCCTTGTAAATAAATTTGGAAACAAGTTAAGTACTCTGAAACATCATAGTGGTTATATTTTATTGTTTCATATTTATGAGAGTATAGCTCTGCAGATTCTCCAGCCATCAATTCCCCCAGAATATCTAATTGTTTTTAATTTTTTTATTCTGCAGAATAGCCATATTTTTTTTTAAAAAAACTAAGAGATCGGGAAGGGAGAATTGAGTGAACTTTTCCTTGTATAAATAATTTCCAGTGCAAACATGGAAATTGACTCTTAGTTAAGTTATTTGTGTAAGTGATAGTTTACTGTCAATGATGAATTTCAACATTTTTAGTGCACATTCTTTGGTCTGAACAAGCTAGTTTCAGAATGTCAAAATGGGTTTTGGATATGAGACATTCACAAAAACATTTTATAAGAACGAGATTATTATATTTATGCTATACAAACATAATTATATTATTTTGCAAAGTTTTAATGCACTTGTAAACATTGTTAACAAATTGTATTAAATTCACTGCTCACTGAATAAACATTTCTATTCCATTTGTATTTGTCTACTTAAACACCAGTTACAAACTGGTGCAGTCAAGTTGTTTAATTTAAACTATGGTTTTCATCAATGTGAAAAGATCCTATCTAGAAATCTGATAGGAAATTGAAATCAGTATTAAAAATATCCTTGATAAATTAATGCTTAATCTACAGTGCAGATAAGCTATAAGGATTAGTTAAAGGTTCTTCCAGATAAGAATTTTATTGTGTAATTGCCATCTTATTCACAACATTTTATGTAAATTCCAGACATTTACCTTTTTTATTTGTAAACTTCCCACTTTTTTCTACCATTTCTAATGTTTATTTTCACCTTAAGGAAAAGAAATTGAAGAATAATGTTTTTTTAAATAGTCCTGTGCCTGAAAGCATTTTAAATAAGTGTTCAGAGTTCTCTACATTGCTGAAATCAATTTGAATTTTGTTGTTCTTTGCAAGAATACTGTCCATTTTGTAAAGAAGGTAGGTGTGTTATTATGGAATTATAATAAAATAATAGCAGTTCCAAATGGTGATGTGTCCTAATAGCTATGATTGTTTGTCCAGAAACCATCACAAGTTCTTAAATTATTTCACTATTATAAAAGAATCTTGAAGCTTTATCATAAAATTTCCAGCATGGAAAAGGACAAATTCATCAGCTTGCCTTTAGGATATCAGTTTATTAAACTTCTCTGAGCCTTTGAAATCTTGGAAGATTCAATTATGCATTCCCACCGTTTCTGTTATTAATTTAAGATTTATAGGAGTAAACAAATTCCAGATTTGGAGTCACCTTCGGGTAACCTGCTGGGATTATTCAGGTCTTCAAAGAGTCCTGTTTCAATAACTTCTTCTTGCCAGGGTATTGGGACAGCACCAGTAGAAAATTTCTTAAAGAATTCAATGTCTTTGTCATCAAATTCAATTCCCCGAGCTTCAGAAAAATCAGCAATGTCTGCAACATCTTTGGCATAAACGACTGATGGATCTGGCACAAAGGGAGGATCAATAAGACCTGCCTCCAGCCTATGAAAATTTATTGACTTGAAGTATTGATGTTTCCTGGGATCATCATCATTACTCCTGTAATAAAAGAAGAAAGTATTTCAAATAGGAGGAAACTAGTCCTATAAAGCAAATTTATATTTAAGCATGTACTAGTCATACCAGTGGATTTACCAGTGGGATCAGAAGGAAATGATCAAAGATTTGTTAGTGAATTAAGTTTGAAGCCTTCTGTTACTTTCCAAAATAGAAGCTTTAATACTGCAGTGAGCAACAATACTTGATAAATAAATTTTTATACAGATATTTATACACATATACATACACATACACATGCATATACATATACATATACATATATATCAAAAGGTTTGATAGCTCCATCAACAGATTCTGTCAAGTTTACATCGCATTCTGATTATCTCCTTTAGTTGAGAATGTGTAGAGTTCATTAGTTAATCTTTTTCCTTTGTGGATAACTTGAGTAGCATTAAAGAAACAATATATTAGTATATTTCTCTAGTATAGTCCATGTTGTGGACTATAATTTTTATCTTCCTCACCCACTGGGGCATTAGTGGGCATGCATATAATCTCAAAGGAATTAAATTATATAAAAAATAAGCAATGTATTCTATAGGTCCTATAGGTAAGAAGGCCAAATCATGCATGATTGTTGACTTGGTGGAGAAACAGTAAGCTGCACTTGTTATCAATCTGTTTCCTGGTGCAATTCAAGGTGCTGGTAATAAAGCCCTACATGGGATGGGGGCCAATTATTTGTTCCCTGTGGTTTTTGCACAGCTGATAACCAAAAGAATTGGTATGCATCAGGTCATTTTCTATGTCAAGTTGTCATCCTATTTTATCTTTGCTTCTTTTGGGAACAGGTAGCTCCCACGTTGATAGGATTCTGGAGGGCCTGCCTATTCTCCAAGGCTTTGGGCTGGGGTGATAGAGCCTCTTCTGTGTGTTATTACTGGTCATATTCAGTCATCTTGTTATGCTTTTAACTTATTTGTTTTGCTGTTTTTGTTTTGAACTGTTATATTTTATCTTTTTTTTTGTTACATTGTGAGAGACCAAGATTTTTTTTGGGGGGGGGGGCTGGACAGCACTTATTTAAATAAATTCAATTAATTTAAAAGAAGCTCTTTTGTTCACCTAGGATGGCAAGAATGCATTCTGAAAACCGTATTAAAAAATGTCCATGTACATAAATTTCAAAATAAATAAAATGATGTACAATTGATTCCAAAACTGAATTTCATTACTTATGGAGAAAAAAGTGTTTTAAGACAGACAGTAAACCATCAACTGAGTAGTATTAAAAGACATGATTTTCTGTGAACATAATCATGTAAAATAAAAGAAAATGTATAAATTTCTATGCACTCCTTCTTTTTGTAATGCTGATGTGATTAAAAACACAATCGCCAAGATTAGATTCAGTGCCCACTCTATAAAATCTTTGCTTACTGTTTTATAACCTACAGGTCTCTAGTTCAGACAGCCAAGACTATTGATATTTTTTGTGAGTTATGTGCCATCAGGCTGTGCTATGGAACAATTCTTAGAAGAAACTCAGTGGCCATCACTTTCTCCCTTTTTAGAAACTGAGATTTGAGCACCACCACTAGGCCTTTGCTTGCATGTACAAGAGTCACCTAACAACATGATGGAGACAATGTTTATTTGTTAACATTTGTTAGAGTTCTTGTAGATCTCTACCAGAAACAGATTTAAACAGTCTGAAAAGTCTAATTCCTGGTTCACTCATGCCTACTAAATTACAACTTCTTTAATCTCAGTTTGTTAAATAAGCCATAGTTGGCTGGATCACCTACTGAACTAGCCCATTAATATGTTTAATTCATTTGTTAGATTAATAATCATTTATTTTATATTTTTATTTAATAAACATGCAGATTGGTAAATATTTTTGAAAAGAAATCCTCAAGCACTTTTACCATTTTACTAGCATTATAACTATCTTTTCATATTACTTCTAATTATCATGTTCATCTCTGAGAAAACCATTGAAATTATATTTTCTAGAACACCAACAAAATCTCAGGTGCATTCATGTCAGGCCAAGAAAACTACATGGATCTATTCATAAATACATCAAGCTCTGGGTGAACTTAACCCAGTTATTTAACTTTATCATGAATACATTGTATGTTTCCTCAGAAAAATGAATGGTTAGCAAATGAATATATTAAAGTCTGTTCAGCTGTTGTCTGGCTAAAATAAAAAACATATCCTATTACAGTTCTGCAAAAAACAAAATAAAAAACAAAAATTGTTTACAAGGAAAAAGATAGGGGAAGGGAAAGTGCAAAGGAATAAAGAAAAATGAAAAGAAATAAAGAATAACTTCCAACTTTCTTCAATACAGATGCAAAAAGTTTAGTTAACATAACAATCTTTTCTGGAGGTGAGGGTTGTGGGTCAGCAAGCATTGTATCTCTCTAATATGTTCATTAGAGACATAGTTGGGAAAGTTTTGTATATGGCAGTTGATTTGCAGATAAACTAAGTCACAGTATGTATAATTATATTTGTATTTTTTATCCCACTTAGCAATATTAATATTCCAATATTAGCAAATATATTTAGGGAATATCTTCTGAAAGAGAGTCACACAATCTTTTTCAAATGCTACATCTTGGCATCTTCTTGGAACATAGCCTTCTTAATGCTTGCCCCAACAAAAATAATGCTTTTCTTTGGACAATACATTTTTCTGCTTCTTTCTGATTAGTGATCTGTTTCTTTTTGTATAACTCTGATGGAAAATCTAGTTCTACAAAACTTACATAATTGGATTAGGAGATGAAATAGTTCACCTCTTCTGACCCTTGGATTGTTGATGTTTGCTGTTAATCAGAACCTTTTTAGAGGGTCAAATGTGCAAATTAAAGCTGCCTATAAGAAGCTTTAACTTATGCAATGCATACTTAAACAGATAACTCAAGGGCTCAATGACCTTATCAGAATCTTAAGTTAATCTTTATAAAGTTGTTCTTGAACAAAATTTTTAGTGTAGCAACCATAGACAGGATTTCTGCTGTCCCCCGATATATAATGAATGTCCCCCCCAATCTCAATATCTTACATATTGTGGCAGTAAAAAGCAAATGACAGACAAGCATGCCATTGATGAAGTTTGATAGATGCATGTATAATACTTGTAGCTATCAGACTGTTTCTGGACAAAATGAAAGAAAAAGTGTATACTCTATTCACTTTGGGTGTAAACTCACTGGAATCCCACATCTCCTGTAAGTAGGATTTAAGGTTTCCAAAAAAAAAAAAAAAAGGAGAAAAAAATCATCTCTTTGGGCCACATTTTGTGAGAATAAGACAGATGACATTCTCAGTGAAATTCAAGCCAGAAGTCCAGCCTCTTCTTTCTTTCTGTAATCTTCTGCATACAGATCAAGGTTTTGGGGTTTTTTTTAACCTCAAGAAATGTTTGGCACTGATTGTTGATTTTTAATTGGGAGGACTGTTTATTTTTTAATTGGTGCATTCAATCATAGTTTTATCTATTTTAATGTTTTAACCATAAACATAACATTTTCATCTGTATTTTGCTTGTTAGCCATGCTGAGTGTTATTTTTGGCAAAGGAAGAATATAAATTTAATAGATAAATAGCCCAGTTCAAATTATTAATTATGGCGATTTAAAAGATCTGTGCTTTGCGATTAGTATTTTCAATCAACATTTTAATTCCATCATTTCCTTGTGTTTCATTATAGTTTGCATCAATTGCTCCAAACATTGGCTTTGAAAGACAATTTAACTGTTAAAGGCTAAGCAAAACCTCTTTGCCATGACATGGAAGATCACAACTGGTAAAGAATGCTAAAGCAGCACATTTGGCAGTATCAACAGCAGCATGAAAAACATCTGCACAAATAATTATGGCAAGACAATTCTCCGATCCTTTAGAGGTTAATACAACATTCAATGAAGTGGAACAAAAGGCAAAGGATCTAAAACATGCAGCCATTAAAATGTATCTCTGTCCTTTTACTTAGTAATTGGGAATATTTTCCTAATAAAAATATAGGGTGGCATTAAAAACAATTATTACAAAATGTATTCATTTTTTCCTTTAGATTGATAGTTCCTTCTGTTTATAAAGTTCCTTCATTAGAGGTGGTATTTGGCTGCCTTATTCATAATAATGTCCCATGTTTTCCTTGTACATTTTTTTTTAAATAATATATTAGCTATACCCTTTTTCCAACTATTAATTTTATTTATTTCTAGGACTTTTACACTGCTTTTTATTCAGGACTTTTAAGATTTCATTATAGTTTATAGCTGTTTCAGACCCAATTTATTGTACATGGACTTCTTATTTCATTTTAAATTCTTATTTTCTAGTTTATATTTTAGGGGGCTTTTAAAATTAAATTAAAATTAACTTTTGCCCTACCTGACATTGCTGAGTTTTGAAAGGCATCCTACACAGTGAAGAAGGGATACATTTATGAAATGCTGGTATACAGAATATTAATATTTTAGAAACAAGAATGTAACCATAAATATATTATTACATCTCTGACTGAATAAATTTTATTTATGTGAAAAATGTTGCCCTTTAGGCAGAATGTATTTATTTAAATATTTATAAGCCATTTTATTTGGCATTTGAAGTAGTCTATAATCACTATTAAAAGCTTCTCTACAGTTCTATGAAAATCTTTGGATTATCTGATTTTTTTTTGCTTAGTTTTACTACTAAATGTTATCAGAGCTTTATAGAAATCTAATGAAATACAGAGCACCTGAGTGAACATCTGACAACAAACACTAATACTTTTTTTTCATTTATTCCATAACCAAAGCATCCAACATGCAATGCGCATGTTTGAAAAGTATCATTGTCCCCCCTTCTCACAATTCTTACTCATTATTCTTAAATTGGCATCACAAAAAAAAGCTCTTTTTAGTTTAATATTGCTTTGTAGTAGAGCAGGATTGCAGAATCAAAAACTAGCCTCCTCTTTCAGAATTTTGATTTATCTCCTGCTTTGGAGTAGCAGCTTAATAGTTCTGCTGCCACCACCAGCCTCCAGGCCTAGCCTCGTCTGTTCTGCTACAAAAGGGGTCTGCAACCTTGGCAACTTTAAGACTTGTGGACTTCTTAAAGTTGTCAAGGTTGCAGACCCCTGTTCTACAAATCTATCTATCTATCTATCTATCTATCTATCTATCTATCTATCTATCTATCTATCTATCTATCTATCTATCTATCTATCTGTCAGATATATATGGTTGCCCATTTTTGTGGCACACAACTCTTGAGTAGCTAGCAACCATGATAAAAACATAAAAAAGGCAAATAACACACAAAAAGAAAAAAAATATCAGATGAAGTTCCCTCGGATAAAGAGCCCTTTGCCCAAATTCTGTAGGAAGAGGTTTCAAACTATTATTAAACATCACAAGGAATTCTGAAGAAAAGAAATATTCTTAGGAACACAGCCTGAAATAGGTCTGAAAACTAAAACACCCAATTCCATAACTTGTTCATAGAGGTAAAGGACACGGAACAGAAAGCAAAATCTAATTCCTAGCTATACTCATTATCATTTCTACAAAACAAGTGATCCTCTGCCTCAGTGTTCCTGGATTTCTTCAGCTTCTTTGATATTCCAAATGTCTGAGTGATGGAAATTAGCTCTTTTCCAAAACGTATCCATATCCCACAGAGAGAGGGTTGGAGTCTCCGGCTATTTATACATAACCAAGACTCATGTCTCAGTTGTGAGGAAGTGGATTGTGAATCTGCAGTTTGGCATGCAGGCTATAATCACTACAGGCTTAACTCTAATAACCGTGTTTAGCACAGCTACTGTTTTCATTTATAAAAAGAATACTTGAATTAAGATATATAAAATACCAGCCATCTTTCCTTCCTAAGAATTCTTCCTCAAATCCTAATTTTCTGCCCAGCTTTAACCAAAGTTTAAATTGTATATGATGATAGAATCCTTTGTGACTAGTACACAAAGATCAAGATCTTTCCTTCCCTGACTGTGTGATTTTAATATCAGATTTCGGTACTGTGATCTTACTTAACGTTATATATTCAAAAGCAATATGCTTCTTTTTCAACATCCTTATTTTTGCCCCCAAACCAAATTCCTTTAGAATGTCATACCCGAGGTTATAGTTATTCAACCATTTTCATCATAATATGGCATTCATTTATTTATTGGATTTACATACTGCCTTTTCACTTGGCAACTTAGGACAGGTAGGGCACTTATGGGGAATATTTTATGATATTTTATCACAAGAACCCTGTGAGAAATGGAACTAGGAGTGAAAAATTTACCCCAAATTATCCAATAAATTCTGTGGTTCAGTGGGGGAACTGAACCTGGGCATCTCCAGGTCCAGATTCAACAAAAACCAAACACTATTTGCTCAGATCCTCCTATGTGCTCTCTAATAGCTCTTCCACAAAATTCAATAAAATGCTATTCACCAATCCTTGATCTGACTACAGCATTCTGCATCACGCAAGCAGGAACCTTCAAGGGCAGCTATGCACAATGCCTTACAGCAGTGTTTCCCAAACTTGACAATTTTAAGGCATGTGGACTTCAACTCCCAGAATTCCACAGCCAGCAACGCTGGCTGTTGAATTCTGGGAGTTGAAGTCCTCATGCCTTAAAATTGTCAAGTTTGGGAAATACTGCCTTACAGTAATCCAACCGGGAGAAGGGGATTACTGTGGCTAGATTATCTTTGCACCCAAATAGATTTTAGTTCTTTAGCTTAAGCACTCTTGGAAAATTCTACAGTATTGACATTTGAACTTCAGTTCTTTAAAAAATTATGGTGGTACCACTCAATCAAAAGAAGAAGAAAAAATGATACCTGCTTCCTAAACGATTTTCAGGATTCTTTTCCAAGAAGAGTTTGCAGATTTCTTTTGTTGGTTCATCAAAATTAGCATGCTGGAACTGCACTTCATCATTTAAGGTTCTTTTTTTAACTTCATCTTTTTCAATCTTTTCTTTGTAATCCTTGAATGGTGTTCGACCAGCAATCATTTCATAAATACTGCATCCCATAGCAAACCAATCTACAGGATAACTATAACTTTCTTCCTTTAAGATTTCAGGAGCCATGTATCCATTAGTTCCAGCCTGTGACAACATAACATAGTTTTAATAATGAGTAATCCTAATTAGTGATGCATTTGAAAGAGAAGTAATCAGTTCTTTGGATGACTTCCTTAGAGCTTCACCTTAGTCATGAAACAAAATATCCTGACACAAGACATGACATAGAATTTCTGACAAAGTAATCTGAAAAATATTAGTACATATGATTGGTTAAAAACAGTAGCTTTGGGTACTGCACATGTATATAGCACATCTCCCCATTTCCCTCTCTCTCTCCCTTACACACACACACACACACACACACACACACACACACACACATTCTACCTTCCTGACATATGCCACTTTCCTGAGCTGAAAAAATGAATAAATAATGAGATTTCTGTCTCTTACTAATCTGCTTACAAAAAATCTTTTTTTTCTGGCAGAGGGAATCTAGCAGTTTTAAACAAACTACTGGAAGGAACAGGGGAAGCCAAGTTCACTCCATTTCCCAGTGATGGAGAGCAGAGTTGTGCAGAGAAACTTAGAGATAAGTAGGCTTCTCTTATTTGGGTCACCTAATGTAACCAGTAATTTTAACCCAAGGCTATTGGCAAAGAGTGGAAACTTCCTCTATCCCTCTAAGACATTGGTGTTAAACTCAGATAGAAATGAGAGTCCCTAAATCTTGTATTTCTGTAGGCTGCATATTGACCTACAAAATCACATTTTTAAATATATATATTTTTGATAAAACAACAAAAACACATTAAAATCAGATAGGAATTAGATATAACCAATATATTAAAAAAGAGATGTATTATCATTAAGAATATTACAATTTGTTTTCAACACTTGTGTATGTGTGTGTATATATATATATATATATATATATATATATATATATATATATATATATATATATATGTCTTTATGCGTATACAGTACATGCATACACACACACCCCTCCATCACCCCAATGGCCTCTTGCCAATTTATCATGGGGATCAACTCTTTACCTCCTATCCTAGCTCCATGCAATATCCCCTCTAATTTCTGACAATCCATGAGTGAGATTTTTTTTTGTTTTGTGCAGCTTTTCCCAAACTAAATACAACTTTATGTGTCATAATATAAGAGTATAAGTAAATTGTAAATACATATAATAATAACATATTTAAATATATATGCATTTTTACTTAAAATATCAAAACTAGGAAATATACACAGTATGCCATGTACAATACATATTTTAAAGTTGTGATTGACTCCTGGCAACTGCCCCTTCCCCTTTTTTTGCCAGCATTTTGCTAGCTCCTTTTTAAAAGTACCTGTGTATCCATATATACTAATAAATAAATCCAAAGGTCCCCAACCTTTCTGGTTCCATGGATTGGCAGCAGTGGTACAGCGACTGAGGGGAGGGGATCTAGTTCCTGCGCATGCACAAATGAAGCTTCATGCACTTGCCTGCCACTTGCATGGCCCATTCCCAACAGGCTGTGGACCGGTACCATTCCACAGACTGGGAGTTGTAGGCCCCTGGATAAACTCATCTGCAAATAAGTTGACCCTCGAATTTTTAACCAAAATGTGATGAAAAATGTGCCATCCACAGATAAGGCAATTATGAAACTTAAAACATATAAAAACTTCAAAAGGGTCAGGGTGTCCATGAATGGCTTTATCCATGAGTATATTTTTGCCCATTCTTTCCTTTTCTCTGAATATATGCTGAACCTAATTAAACTTTAATCATTATTCATTTTAAAATGGAATGTTGTATAAAGTTAACAATAGTCATGGACATGTTGCAGCTTGAAACTCAATAGATATTAATTATTAAACCTTTTTTTTTAAAGGAAGAGAAATGAATTCAATCTATTTTCGAAGGAGGAAGGAAATTCAACCTGTTTTGAAGGAAAGAGAAAAATTAATTTGGTCTATTTTGAAGAAAGAAGCAACACCTTCATGCACTGGAAGCTCATAGGGTTGGGAACAGGTCAGTTCCCAGTGCAGGGAAGAGGCACAAGCTCTGAGTTTTCCTGACTGATGACTAAAGTTATTATTTAATTTTAAAATGCAGTATTATCCATGTTTTATTATATTTTTATTTTATTTAGTTAAATATTTGTGAAATATATTTTAATCTGGTTTATATTAAATAATGTATTTAAAATACACATAAAATGTATTTTAATGTGGTTTGTGCCACATTTGAGAAAGTTATGGGCCGTGCGTGGTTCATGGCGTGCATGTTTGGATCTCTGTTCTAAGACAGGGGTCCCCAACCCCCGTTCTGTTGACCAGTACTGGTCCAAGGCATGCAGCAACCGGTCCACACAAACAAGCAAAGCCCCATCCGCGGGATGCAGGCAGCACACAAAACCACACCTCCTCTGGTCCGTGGAAAAATGTTTCTCCAGGTCCCCAGTGCCCCAAAGGTTGGGGAACTCTGTTCTAAGGTGTCCCAATCTCTTATTTCTCATTGACAAATTACATTATTTCATAGTGCTCTGCTTTCCTTACATTCCTGACATTGTCATTTTTTACTCAGCAACCAGCTCACCTTTATGACTGGTTGCAGCATTTCTACGTTCACATGACCAAGTTTCATGATGTGAAAGTTTCCAACCCATAGGGATACATTGATTTGCTTAACAACCACCACATTCACTTAATAGCTACAGTATTCACTTAACAACCACCACAAAAAGTCATAAAATCAGGTCTGGTCACATGGGTGCCTCAACTTAGGACCAACATGACTTATTTTTGAGCTCTATTACTGTCATATGTCAAGGACTGCCTATACTTGTATTCTTGCCTATTGAATGTTGTTTGAAAACTTTCTGTAATCAGTGATGGAAGCTCAATAACAATCTTAAAAGGAATAATTGCTAACCTAATTTGTATCAAGGGGAATTGCTGATATGTTAAAAATACAAGTTGAATAAAGTGTAAAAATGTGATACATACAGAACAAGCAAATGAAAATATCTGATACAAAATTATGGAAAAACTGAGGGCATCATGCTACAAAATACTACTTGTATTTAGCAACTTTTTAATGTAATAAATATTATTCAGCTAACTCTGAAACTGCTTACAGAATCACACTGGCTAACTCCATTGCAGGAAAAACAGCCTAACCCTGTCATCACAATAGTAAGGTGTATTGTCCACATATCTTTTATATTAACATGTAGGTCTATATACAATACTAATCTAAAAAGAGGAAAGGGCATTTATTAGGAGAGAATATAATAAAGGAGCTGTTAAGTTTTAAATCCTGTTTAAATGTGTAATCCTTTTGAGTAAATATGGAGTGTGTATGTTTATAATGTGTATGTATACTCAACGCCCAAATAAAATTCAATAATCTACCATTTCACTTCTAATCTGCTGCAGAGCTGTATATCAATAACCTTGAAGAAGGAATGCAAGAGTGATTACGTAAACATGAATTGAGCCCTGAAAGAGAGGATAGAGTGAAAAAGAGACTCAGGATTATCCCGTGTTGATTGTCTTGTCAGGTTTTCAAGATTCTGTTATTGTCCCATGACAATCAAATGGTTCTTATGGTATTTGTTTTCTAATATTGCCTACCTCAAGAGCTGACATCAGTTTTGAAAGCCTCACTATTCAGAAACCACCAACAGACTATTACAACTACATGGAATCAGCATAGCACAGAGGTCCCCAACCTTTTGGGCAACAGGGATCAGTTCTGTGGAGAGAGGTTTTTCCACAGAAAGGAGGATGCGTGATTTTGTGTGCTACCTGCATCCTGTGGATGGGGCTTTGCTTGCTTGTGCAGATCAGTTGCTTGCATGCTGTGGTCCAGTACTGGTCCATGGACCGGGTGTTGGGGACCCCTTGCATAGCACACAAGCCAACTAAAGCTCTCCAAAACAACCTAAGTAAACCAAAAGACCCAGAAGCCCTTAGAAGAAAAAACAGGAGCCATCTACATCATACAGTGTAATGAATGCAACAGCCATTATGGAGGACAACAAGCAGACAACTGGCAAAATGCATCCATGAACATCAACTAGCAGTTAAAAGACATGATGAAAACTCCTTAATTTCACAACATATGGACAGACTGAACCATAGTTTCAACTGCAAAACTGTGACCATCCTAGACCAAGCCAAGTCCAAAAAATGCTAGAGAATTTCTAGAGACCCAGCATTCTGACAAATTAGCCATCAATAGACACATAAACATAAACAATATCTACATACTGTGCAAAAGAGAAAATCAACCAACCAAAAAGGGAACAAAACGACCAAAACACCTCCCTACTAGCAATCAACAGACAGATGAGCATTGATGAACTCCAAGATTAAAATCAGACAAACAATCAAGAAGTAAACAATACCCCAATTAAGGGATTGCCAAACAAGCTAACAATAAACAGTCCAACCAAAGAACATCCAAGACTACTCCCACCAACACTGACAGGGTAAGCATCCAGAATATAAACTGAGAGCAAACACCACTCCTTACTAGCACTGATGATGTTACCTAGTTTGGGTTATGAAATGTCTGCAAGAAAACAACCATTCTCAGAGAGCACCAAGGACTCCTCATCACTATTTATTCAGAGTGGCATTGAATCTCGCTTTGCTTTGTGGAGATGACATCAGATTATCAGAGCACCTCACTGTACACAGAACAACTCACTGAAGCATTGTTATAGCATCAAGAGCAAGTGGATATACTGATAACAAATCTGCACAATGTTATAGTACAACTAACACAGCATTTCAGACAAAGCAATATATAACATGCAGCCCAATTGATATTTCTTCACTTTCATGGGAGTTTGCCATATATATTTGAAGGAGTCAAGACAATTTTCTGATCTAATTTTAGTCTGTGTGAATTGTTTAAGACATGATGGCCAATAACATTCTTTACAGATGGTTTCAAGGTGCATTTTGATTTGAGTCTCTTGAAAAAAAAGGGAAGCCAAAGGATTGTACAATGATCCATTACAGAATAAGTATCAGAACTTCACACAAAGATTTAGAGGTTTAGAGATGCATTTGATGAATCAACTCAGATAGCAAGAATAAGTTGAGAGATTCACAAACTGAAAAAAGACAACCGCAGAATTTGTAAATACCTATCAGATTTTGAATTATAAGCCATAATTTTGGGTGGGATCATCCAGCTCTGACTGACCCAAGAAGAACTTGCTGATGAACTGAGGAACACCAGAAAGACATTTTAGGAATAGGCAATTTAATGCTCTTCTATTATTCTGAAAGTTAGTTAACAGCTAGCATAGCTGTTGGCAAAGGATTATGGGACCTGTACTACAAAATATTTGGAGGGTACTTCCTTTTCTATGAAAAAATACTAAATTCAATAGAGCAATTAAAAGGTTGTATGCTTATGTGGAAAGGAATTAAACTTATCACTCAAGCAAGCCATAATCACATTGAATTAATTAAATAAAGGTATGTTGATTAATCTATTTACTTTTTTCCTTTCTAGAAAAACAAGGCTATCTTTATTTATTAGATTATGATTAAAATTCTTTCTTTCTTTCTGGGGAAGGGAAAACGTCAGTTTCCTTGTCAGTAAGCCATAGTAACAAGCAATGGGTATTTGTAGTCTCAGTGCTTGGCTGAGTATAAAAACTATTTTAATGAAGGAGATTGGAGAAGAAAGATGAGGAAGACAGCAGATACCAAGAAGAAAAGTAAAGACTAGGAAAAGTGAACTACCCTTATCAAACTGGTACAAACAAACTCCCCTACCCTTCTAAGTTGCCTGGCCTTGAAGCAACATACTGATCAGGCAGGAAATAAAGCTGGTTTCTCAAGATGGGACATCAGGAGGGAAAAAAGGATGCCAGAGACAACACAAGTAAGAGCTGACAACACAATCCACAACTGAGCCTGGCAGGCTTATTGAGACCATTAGTGAGAACAGGAAAGCAAGCCTCAAACCACTACAGCCAGAACACTTTATTCTTTTGGTTAGGCATTTTATTGGAACATTGTTTTAAGTTCTTGATTTGGCCTATCGAGGCTCCAAGAGTCTGTTTTTGTTTTCAACCCTTGTTCCTGGATACTCAAGAAACAGGGGAGAATAAACTTCTGGAAATTCTCTACATTTTCAAAGGTCCAGTGTTTGCTTTCTATTGCAGTATTCATTAGTCAGCTCCTCGCCTCTCTGTTTGTAAGAGTTTCTGTCACAGGAACATTTAAAAAGAACTATGTCTAATCTTTAAGCTACTGTATCTTTGGGATCGCACTACAATTGCCCTTTGCGGTTTTCAGTAATTGTGACTGTATGTATGGACTCTAAAGACCTGCCTCCTCCCTCCCCGCAAAGGCTGAATATGTTCTTAGAACTACACATTGTCCACTCCTGATCTCTACTCATTAATTTTATTTTATATAAGTATAAAATAAAGTTCTCAAGTTGAGTTTGACTCATACGGACAATGGGGACATTTATACAGTTGTCTTCAGGATGTTGTTGCCATTCTTTTACTTTTCCCAGTCACTGATATAGCTATAAAAGATTGGGAAATTTTCTGTAAGTCTCCCATCCAAATATTAAGTAGATCTGATTTTGCTCAGCTTTTGGGCAAATCAACCAATGTCAGTTAGATGCTTGCTTTATATTATTTTTCCATTCACGAACTTCTTACACTGTATCAAGCTAAATCTAAGAAAAAAAACTTTACAGAACTATTTTAAGAGTATGATAAAACATTAACATGAAGAGGGTGAGATATCTGGAAAATAAATAGTAAAATGTCATAAAAAATATTTTCTTTGGTTCTTCATCAAAAATATGAATTTAAATATTTTACAAACAACACTGCTACAAATCAGATATAAATTAACTGTCCAGTATTATATAATTATTTTTAAACATCCCTTATGTATAAAAAGTCCAAAACTCCTGGGTGTCTTGGTACATTCTAAGTATTTCATAAACTCCAAATATATAGCCAAGAAGAACATATGCATCCTTTGCTTACAATGATTAGACTGAGTCACAAGAACATTCTTAACATTTCACCCCAAAATGTAGCAACAATAGAACAAATGCAAACAATGCATGCATATTCCCCAAATCCTAAATTATATCTCCAATACTAAGGTAACTGCAATCAACCCTTTTAAAAGCCTTCTAGATGACATTCAGGGCAAATAAATATTTATTCACTTTAAACTTGTATTCTTTTCCAGCATTATAAAATCACATATATAAAATCATCCCATATACTGTATATGATGTATCACTATGTGATGTATATGATGATATATATTTGGTAGCAACTTCATTGCTGATAAATGCTTTGTTTTCACAAGTCATACATCAAAACAAATAAGAAACTGACTCAGTTTAGCAATACTAAATAAACCCAGTATACCAAAAAAAAATTTCAGAAATTTGAAAGGACCAGAACTCAAACTCATTTTATGTACTGGGGGAAAATATCCTGCTGATGAAGTGTTCTCCTAAAGTCCTGGCTAAAATCTTGTAGTATTTAAGCTCCAAAAATTGGGGTGGAGTTGTTGGTCACAAAGCAGCTGTCCCTAGGGGTTCCAACAGAATAGGAAAATGTGGTTTAGATCGGCTCACATTTTCCCACAGCTCTTTACAAAACAAACACAATCAGTCTCGTAAACCAAACAGAAATGACAATCTGTGCGTTCAGTCTTTATTTGTCATGGCAAAAGAACTGTTAATCAGGAAGACAAAACAATATGAATTTAGCCCTATCAGCTATTTTATACAGCTCACTCCTCCTTTCCTTCACAGGGTGCCACTGACTGCTTTGTTCTCCCTTCCAACTGTTCCATCTTTCGTTCATAGTGGCCTTAACAGACCTTGGAGGAATGTAACATTGGACCACAGGAAGCTATTCAGTATACTTGGTTCAAAGATTTATTTCTCCCTGATTACAACTAATCCTGCCATGCATTGTATAATAAAGTGGCAGAAATCAAAACTTGCCTTTCCTTTCGATAATAATTGGTTCAACATTCAACTAGTCACTGAAAGGATGATATTTCCTATTATCTCATTGATCAATTTTGCTATAATATATAAAGAATTCAATAAATAGAATAATGATTTAAACCTCTTGCATTCTTTCTTTACTGCTGCATGTCTTTCAAACTATAATTCTGCTGATGTGTTAAGTGAGTTCACTATTTTTGTGGGCCATCTCAACATGAGGTAAGGACTAGTATGGATGAAGGCAGATTTTGTTTGTACAAAATATATTCTCCAATTCTTTTTTTTCTATCCTAGACACGCATACACACACACACACACACATACACACACACGTATATAGTGTGTGTGTTCATGTCTACTACATGAATCTCCTTCTGTGTCTTCTTTATATATGTACTTAGCCTACCTTCCATTCAACTTTATAGCAAAAAGCTTTAAAGAACCAGCATAGTGTTAATGCTGTTATGGCATTGGACCAGGAGTGGGAAGAACCAAGTTTCTGTTCACCCTCAGCCATAGGGAGTGATTTTGGGTCAGTCACTTTTGCAGCCCAATCTATCTCACAGGGCTGTTGTTGTAGGAAAAATAGGAAGCAATATTGCATGTGCCATCTTGAGTTCTTGAATCAAAAGTAGCATATAATAGTAATAAATAAAAAAGATAATTCTGTTATATAATCTTTGATGGTTACTCAGATTTTCTTTTCTTTCTTATTGTGCTTGCAGTGTGTATCTTAGCTGTTCCTTCCTTTCTTCAAATCATTATGATTTATGACTACATCACTTAGCAACAGAAATTTTGTTCCCAATTACCAGTGAAACTCGAGGACTGCCTGTTTCTGTGTTTCTGCAAAAATAATTTGGGGGTTATTATTTGTGATTCTTGATTTTTAAAGCATCAACCAATTTCTTTTGTATGTCCAATAAAACATGTTGTAGCCTTTCATTTGTAGAATCACTTTCAGTGTCAACCCTCTCTATCTTTGTCTTGTCTGATAAAACTTGTTCCTCTTTTGCCATTATTTCCAAGATATCTTTTGGGCAGTTTATTGATAAAAGGAAACATCACTATTGATATTGTTGATTTAACTTCTGGTTTGATTTTTCAGCATTTCTAGTGTTATAATATTTTGTGTCATTCTGTAGCTGTATTACAGCAGTCAATTTTACTGACAGTAAATTTAAAATCCTAAAGAAAATAAAAAGAGAAGTATTTTCAAGAGAAGATAATGTAATAATATGCAGAGATTAGTAAGTTTTAATTACATTTTTCAGAAATCTCTAAATGATCCTAAACTATAACTGTATTTACCCATAGCTACTTATTGCTAGTGAGAGCCAGTTTGGTGTATCAGGCTAGAATGAAAGGTCATGAGTTCTAGTCCCGTCTTAGGCACAAAGCCACCTACATGACCTGGGGCAATCACTTTCTCAGCCCTAGGAAGGAGGCAATGGAAAACCACTTCTGATAAACTTTGCCAAGAAAATTGTAGGGACATGTCCAAACAGTCTCCAAGAATAAGAAATAATTGAAAGGGAACAAAAAAATTTAACCATGTTTTACTCAATCAAATTTATGGGTTTGCAAGATATAGTGAATGATACATTTTGTTTAAAACAGTCTAGACTAAAATATTAGAATCAACTATCAACAGTAAAGGATGAGCAGCCAAGATACAGTTTATGCCATAGATTAACATTTGGTAGAACAACCATGAAGGCCTTAGGAAGGATATTCAAATGTCATGATCTAGCTACCTACAAACATCAGAATTGTGCAAGCTGTTGCATTCCCTGTAACACTCTATGGAAGTGAAAGTTGAAGCAGGATAGGAAGAGTGTGACAGCTTTGAACATTGATGTTGGAAGACTCCTGAGAATATCATGGACAGCCAACAAAATAAATCAATGGATCATTGAACAAATCAACCCTGAGTTCTCACTTGAGACACAGAGGACTAGGCTCAAATTATCCTACTTCAGACACATTATGCAATGACCCAGATCTCTGCAGACAGATTAGGGATAGATCACCATGGAGAAAAATCTATTTATGTGGTCACTAGGAACTGAAAATTACTTGATGGCACATAATCAATCAATCAGACTAGCAGAATCCAGCTTAGTCCTTTTTGGAAAAAAAAAATAGGAATATCCAATTTCTATTTTCTGAAAAGATGTAAAAGAGAAGAAACCCCCCTCCCCAATAATGGAATAGAACAGAAACTATGATTTTTTTAAAAAGTAAGGTGGTAATTAGAGAAAAGCAAATGTGCTGTCAGATAACTATTTAAGAAAGTCTATTAATAACAATATCTACAAAGCTATTCTCATTATCAGCCCTCTTTTTCCTTCCTGCTTTCTACCTTAGAATCTAGTCTTCCCCAGCCAAAACTCTAGCCTTTATCCATCTGTCATTATTAATAATCACAGTTATTACTAAAGAGGTTGGACAGGGTTAGGAAGAGCAAAGTAAGGAACCTGAATCTGTGTGTGAGATTGTGCATTGAATGTTATATGACTACATGGGAATGAATTTGTATCAATATATTGCATTTTGATCAGGGAAATGGCATTGGGCCTAACTATTGAGAGACTGCCTGTGCCCCGTTGTGCCTGCCCATCCTATGTGTTCCAATAAGGTCAGATTGCTTTGGGTCCCATCAATTAAGTAATATCACCTACAGGGACCCAGGAAGCAGACCTTTTTTTTTGCTGCATCTGTCCTTTGGAAGAGTATCTTCTAGAGATTCTTATGGCTCCATCTTGTCTATCTTCAAGCAATCTTGAAGGGGTTACCAGAAGACTGTCAAAAGGAGGACATAACTTCCTTTTTGTTCTTGTATACTCCATTCAGCAGGCATAACCTTAAAACCAGGTATTATCTGATTTTTAAAGTATCTTGGGGGGAGCAAGGTGAACTGTTTTCAGCAGTCAAGTGATACTGTAAATTGTCTGCTTCTTCTTTTTTATCTTGTCTGTCAACTAACTCAACAGCCTAGATTTATATTATTTCCTGATTCCAGCAATCAGCTCAATCCAGACTGTTATATCTATGATCACTGTAGTCTCTGGATCACATCACAATACGTGTCGATTGTTAAATTTTTATCTCAGAATATAGTCTTTCCCACCCACCCAATTATCTCCCCCACTCAATTATCACTGGGATATGTTCTTGAAAATAAAGATTTGTGTAAAATATATTGCAATTGGAAAAACAGACTTTCTGATGATGAAAATAAGTTCATATACATGTAGACCTAGGAGTATTTTTTTGCTGTTTTTGTGATAATTTTTGTCATGGATGTTAAGAAAATTTCAAAGTTAGTGTATCTTCCTTGTTCACTGTTTGTCCTTTCCAATCATCCATGTCCTCCATTGCTTGTTTAGATATCCAGCAGGGTAGGCATAGTCTAAGGGAGAAGATAGTCCAAAACGTAACAATTAAATCAAATTATAGTTAGCAACCAACACCTGGAATTGAACCTGAAATCCCATTAATAACTAACACAGCTTTTGCAGAATAGGTATGACGTTGCTGAACAGACTAGCACTGGTCAGGCCAACAGCTGCTTATATGTCAGTTTCACCTACTGAGTTGTCTTCAAGGGTAGCACCATGTACAGCAATTTGCAGTCATCTTAAGAGTCAATGAATCCTGATCCAGGAATGGGTATCACTGGCAGAACTGCAAAGCCAACCAAAAGTATTCCTGGCTATGGATTCCATCTATTCCAGCAGGAACCATGACTTCAGGACAATTCAAACTGCGCACCAGCTCTTTACAGGAAGTGCAAACCTGTTAAGATGGATTTATTTTCTAAGTAGTGGTTTTCTTTACCAATGGTAGTTCTATTTTTCTGGGATTCAACTGCAGTCATTTTCATTCCATATTCTCCCTCACTCCTCTAAGCACTTGATCAAGACTTCTACATCACTTATTTAACCTGATGTTGAGATATAAAACTATGTATTTATCAGCCTATTGATGATACCAGGCCTTAAACTAATGAATGGCCTGTCCCAAAGTTTTAATGTTAGATGTTAAATAAGATTAGTCAGAAGGCTGAGTTCATTCCACGGAGGAATCTCTTTATTTCTTTGAGTGTCACTGGTTCAAAAGAATCCCAGATGACTTTGCAAAATGTTATCTCTGTCATATCATGAGACTCCACCCCCTTACATCCAGTACATGCAGTACTGGACATTTACAATCCATTTACATACAGTAAGTATGAGCAATTTTGTTCCCAAAGTGCTCCTAAAAACTAGCAGGGATTCTTCTGGTATCCCAGAGCCCAAAGGACCCAGGTCACTCTAATAATGCTGCTGACTAGCACCCTGAGGATGCAATAAATGTGGAGAAGTATTGACACTTTATATCTCTTATCATTACAGTATAGACCCAGAGCTGGGCTTTTTATCTCTTTCTGGCTGTTGTTGGTCCTTGCCTATTCCAATGTTGCTATAGGTTTCTTGTTAGGTACTTCATCTCCAGGGCTCCTCAGCAAATCAAGGAACCATATAGAATGGCAATTAGGAGCCACCCTATGAAGCTTCAAGTCTCTCTGTTCTAGAGTTCAACCAGGCCCACTTGATTGCTGGGAAAATCCCCATCATCCACTAGAAATCAGTTGGATTCATCAGCTAGCCTAATTGATCCATCCTCCCTATAGAGATTAGACTAGCCAAGTGGTCCAAATAGGACTAAATAATGAACTGACAATGGACTGATGTTGAAGTTTTCACCTCTTATAACATGAGATAATTGTTTTGAGAACATCGTATTTGTCAATCATCTACTTTCTCTTTGTGCATTATATCATGTGTTATTCAGAAAAGATAAATTTTAATTAGTTAAGTGACATGAATGCTTATGAATAACAATTTAGTGTTTATCGCTGAAAAAAAGAAGTCACTTTTCAAAAAAGGAGTTTTCTTACCATAATTGTAGGCCTCCAGATTCAAAATATCATCTTATTTTCAGGGCATTTATCTATATGCTATCTCATACTTTTAAATTCCAAAGCAATATTTTATTTTATCTGTAAGTTTTATCTCTTGCTCTCTTCCAGGGTATACATAGTATTCCTTTACTCCACAATAATAGTCATGTGAGATGGGTTCAGCTGGGAGAAAATGACTGGCAAAGTCACCCAGTGAGCTTATGTGCTTAAAAATGAAACAGAATTGCAATTTATCTATTCACAATCTAAAAATTAACTGCTGAACTGCACGTACAGAAGTCTACTATATTTATATAAGCACAATTAAGCAGATTTTAAATTAAAAAATACAGACACATTACAATGTTATACCATATATACTTACATTTTATGTCAATGGAGAAAACACCTAGATTCAGTAACAAGATATTTTAATTATATGAGTGTCTGTGATGACCAAATCCACATTTTAAAACAGCTGTTTTAGGCATCCAGGTGGATGGAGAAGCTTGAACAGCAAAACATTTTGCAATAACAGTATTGTTTTATTTAGAAAGTTCATAAATAACAAATAATTTCCAATATCACAGACTAAAATGTATATTCCATTTATATAGTATTTTCATTGAAATTAAGAGCTGTTAACATATCTGGATTTCATCATGACTTCAGTTGACCACAAAAAGGTCAGTATATTTATTGGATCCTGGAAATAGGATACATAATATTTATTTGAAAGAAGTCTATATTTTTCCCCCAAGTGATTGAACATGACAGGGTCTAAAATGAAATTTGCAAAGAAAGCAGAATGGAGGCAGATATTTTTTTTTCTCATCTATTAATTCTTTTGTAGGTATGGAATTGCCTTAAATTCTTGGTTGACTTTTGGGTATGAATGGCATTTGTTCAGATATTTTTTTTCACTGTTGAAATGTACATACTGTACATACTGATCCAGGTACAGATTTCCAGGATATTGTTGGTTGCTGCTGTTGTTCTCAACCAGGGTTGTCAAACTCGCCACGTCATGTGACGTGTTGCGATGTATCGCAACTCTTTTTGCATTGCCGGCAATAGAGTGGGCGCGGCTTCAGTATGATGAAACTGGCTTGTGGGCCGGCAGTTTGACACCCCTGTTCTAAACTGTGTAAATCATCCATCGATTTCGATGAAGACCTTGACATCTTGTGGGTTATGGGCCATCAACGATGTGTCCGTAGGTGGCTAATAAGACCGATGTTAGCACAGAATGTTCTGCCACATACTGAACAAAGAAATGTAGACACTGTTACTTCAGCATTTGCAGCTCTGGCTTTGCGGAGTGCTCGCTTTTCTTGTGCCAAGATTGTCCTTCTGTGTTCATATGTCTGGCAACCCTGGTACACCAAGGTGCGCCATGTTGGTTGATCATGCGCCAGAAGTTCCCAAGAGATGGTGTTAATATCCAGGGACTTAAGAGAGGCTTTCAACATGTCTTTGTATCGCTTCTTTTGTCCCCCGTGTGATCGCTTTCCTTGAGACAGCTCACCATAGAAGAGCTGTTTAGGGATGCGATGATCTGGCATCCTTACAACATGGCCTGCCCAGCGCATCTGGGCTTTCATCAACAGAGTGTAAACTGATGATAGGCCTGCTCTGGAGAGGACATCTGTGTCTGGTATCTTATCCTGCCACTGGATCCTCAGAATTCTACAAAGGCAAGTCATGTGGAAGTAGTTCAGTTGCCTAACATGCCTCCTGTACACTGTCCAGGTCTCACTAGAATACAATAGGGTAGTTAGCACTGCTGCCTGGTAAACTTTAAGCTTGGTAGCAAAACTTATTCCACGGCGGTCCCACACATTAGTCTGCAATCTGCCAAATGCAGAACTTGCCTTCGCAATTCTACAGTTGACCTCGATGTCAATTGTCACTGCACGGGAGAGGGTACTACCAAGATACGTAAACTGGTCCACTGCTTGCAGCTTTTGTCCCTTTACTGTGATGGTAGGGTCTTGATATTGGGTTTTTGGAGCTGGCTGGTACGTCACTTCAGTTTTCTTCGTGTTGATGAAGAGGCCAAAGTTGTCACAAGTAGCTGCGAATTTGTCCATGCTGGCTTGCATTTCCTGCTCCGATCCTGCATTAAGGGCACAGTCATCAGCAAAGAGGAGATCTCGTAGTACAGTCTCCTTTACCTTGGTGACAGCCTGAAGTCTTTGCAGGTTGAACAGGTTCCCATCGGTTCTGTACCTCAGATTAACATATACATTTTTTGGATTGCTAACAAAGAATAAGGGAGGATGGAATAGCTATTTTGAGCTTCTTAGCTCTCTTCAGCCAAACATACCCTTCTGAGATTCGAACCTGGGCTGCTTACATGTTAGGCAGCTGTGTTAACCTCTAGGCCACAGGCTCCTTCTCACTTTCTCAGCTGTATCAGGGAGGGAAGAGACAAGGGGAGGAGATTTACCTTGAATGTTTTTTGATGCACCCTGTCGGCCCAAATATGGGAGAAAGAAATCTTTCTTTCTTTCTTTCTTTCTTTCTTTCTTTCTTTTTCTTTTGCCTGTATCAGCTCAATCTAGAGCCATCCACAGGCAGCAGTCACCAACTGCGACATCATTTGTATATATACATTTTTTGGATTGCTAACAAAAAATAAGGAAGGATGGAATAGCTATTTCGAGCTTCTTAGCTCTCTTCAGCCAAACATACCCTTCTGAGATTCGAACCTGGGCTGCTTACATGTTAGGCAGCTGTGTTACCTCTAGGCCACAGGCTCTTTCTTACTTTCTCAGCTGTATCAAGGAGATACAGCTGAGAAAGATAATATTCTTATTTTATTTTTTACTTTTTATCCTGTTTTTATCTATTTGTTGTTGCATTCAATTGTTGTACACCATCCAGAGTCACTTTGTGCAAGATGAGTGGCCATATAAATACAATAGATAAATACACAAGTAAACAAAGGATTTTTAAAATATATAACTACAAATAAAGTCTAATGTGAATAAAATAATCTTTAACTAAATCATTCTTCAAAATCTTTGCTACTGAATTAATGTCTAAGTCAATACTATCTTCTGCACTTTTAAACATCACTGAAAGAAAAGTCAAGTTTAATTTCTAAAGCTTTTGAAAATAAAAAATTCAGTAACTAAGAAGAAAGACAATTAATTTCTTATGTTATAAAGGATCTTCATGTTTCCAAGTGTCCTATTCCTCATTAACCTCCTTGCTCCTACATTTCCTATATTTGTATATTGTGCAAACCAATCTGTGGAAGGCCAAGCATGATCTGTCTTTCCCAATTTGAATAAAATGTTTATTATTTTCTTACGCTGAAACACACTTTAATATTCTTCTGTAATTCCTATTAATTGCAGTGGGCTTGTACAAGAGAACTTTCTAAAGATTATGTTTTATATTTGGATAATAAAGGTAACATTTACATTAATATTTCATTTCCCAACAGTTCATTGCATAATGAATGGTTCATTGCATAATATACCTCTTTGTTATTTTCTCTATCAGCAATCAGAAGACATGTAATTGCTTGGAAGAAAATGGCAACTTTTGACAAGGTATAGATTTCTTTTAAGAAAGTATGGTACCTGAATTGCTGCACTATACAGTATAAATATTGAATTAAACAAAACTTTTTAACAATCTGCCACGTAGAATAAAGTTAGCAAATAAGATTTAGTGAGGAACAAATCTGAAAGAATTAACACTTGGATCCGATGCTTAAAAAATAGAGAGAATTGGTCCACTGTATCTGCAACCTTGCACAGTAAATTCTCACTTACCCTGTTGGTGATTTTTTTGCCATTCTTGACTTCTACTGCCAAACCAAGATCAGACAATCGGCAATGACCATTATCATCCAGGAGGACATTTTCTGGCTTCATGTCTCTGTAGACAATTTTGATGGAGTGGAGGTGCAGTATCCCACAGATAATCTGAGCTGAGTAGAACATGACTCTGTCCCTTTCCAAGCCTCTTTCACCCACATTGTAAATGTGATATTTAAGGTCCCCACCATTCATGAGGCTTATGACGAGACATAAAGCAGTTTTACTTTGAAAAGCGTAGGCCAGCCTGACAATGAAACGACTGTTGACTTTTTCAAGTATCTCCTTTTCAAGAAGAGCCATACTTTCACCCTTTTTTTTCTTCAATCTTTTCTTATCCAGCTTCTTACAGGCATACATCTTCCCTGTACATTTCACCTGGACAGCACAAACCTACAGCATGTTCCATGCAAAAGGAAAAAGTCCAAGTGAGCCATTTATATTGGGAAGTAGAGAGATGGCAATGACAAGTCTGAAGTGCTTTAGTGCTAACTTGAAAATAAGGTCCCTTGCCTGGAATATATCCTTCTAGCCTTTCTACTTACTTAAAGTATCAGTAGTAACACTATATATGTTTAAAACTATTTAAAAGTAACACATTATATTTTGCATTTTGTCCTGCCTGTTACAAGTTGTCGTAATTGCTTATATAGGTGAGGAATACATTTCATAAACAAATAATAGAATTATTTACTATCCCGTGAAAAATAAAATGATTTCATATAAGCAACTCTGAGCCAATTAAAGGGAGAGCTACATATTGCTCCTGAATACATATTACTGCAGAGAAAATAACCAGTGAAAAGCACTAAAACAGGGATATAGGACAAGAAACCTTGTTTGTGCAAGAGCATAGCTAGTGACCCATGGTCTAATGAATTTATTTAAGTATAAGCTCATCTATATACACAGCATCTAGATTAAGAAACTGCTCCTTACCTCTCCAAAGCCTCCCTTGCCTAATATTCGGAACTCTTCAAAGAATTTATCATTTATAGGTTGCTTCTCATAGCTTTTCCATTGCAAGAATTTCTCATAGAATTGACTGGTCCGGAAGCCTTCGAAGGGTTTTCCCTTAAGAAAGGTTTTTGTCTCTTCCCTGGCCAACTGCATGATGTTCTCAAAATCATTTGCGGAAGCTGACTGGCACTTGTTGGATAGATCTGTACTAAGATATTTCAAGTAAGTATTGCTAACATTCTTCAGATACATGTTGACCATGCCCTCTAGGAGACTATTCTTGATGCTTTCTTCTGATATCTCCCAAACAGCAATTTCATCCAAGAATTCTTGGGCCAACTGGTATTCAGGCTGAGTCGCCACGTAGTCTTTGAAATATATCTTGCCAATGGGTTGTTGCTCACAAATGCTCTCATAGTCCATAGAAATGGAACTCTTGATTTCAACACATTCCTCAACCTTAGGTAGGTTAATGCTCTTGCGCCGCTTTTGCATATCCTTGGTGTCCACATCTCCAGACTTCCTGGCCTGTAAATATGCTGTGTTGGCAATCAGATTATCAAGTCCTCCCATATCACACATCTTAGCAATCAATTGGAGTAGCAAACCTTGCTGAGGTAAAAACACTGGGGAACCTTGCAGTATTTCTCTGGGTTTTGCTTTTTTGTGCCACTGCCCTGTTACATGTATAAGCTTCAGAGAATAGGAGGGAGACTGCTGACTCCAGTATTAAATACCTCTGAAGGATTTTCACTAATACCTTTAAGGTGTATGTACCATTTGTGGAAAATGGCTAGTAAGAGGTTTCTCTGTAAGGAGCTTTAGGTTTGCTATCTATAGCTAAAGGGATGCCATCCCAGGAAAAGCTCCTCACTACTTCCACTACCATCTAGTGTTCATTTCTCAGTTCGAGTCTACAATTTATGTCTAAAGAATGCTAGGTCATTCTATATACTCCCTTTTTTAAAAGCAGTTTTGATATCAGTATCTTCATTTAACCAGCCAAAACACATGGCACCATAGCACACTCTAAAAACAGCTATGCAAAGTAGGCCCACCAGAACTGCAAAACTGTCTTTAAACCAAATAGGATTTTCAGGAATTCACAAAAGTTTAACTGCCTTCAGAATTTTCAAATAGCAATTTTGGTAAGGAAGAATAATGATTTTTAGTGCTCATAATTAAGTTTAAACTAGACCTATTTTATGAAGAATTTATCCAAATAAATGCTAATATTATAAGCTGCATCTTTATAGTCTACTAAAGGCTTTCTCCTGTCATCTACAGTTCCTTTACAGGAATTCAAATAAATTTAGGAAAAGTATATGTAAATAAATATTTATAAAGACTCTATAAATCATAGGTCCAGATGGTTCAAACCAGACAATCCCAATTTCTCACAACCTGGCAGGGAAAGAAATATCTCACATTAGTTTAAAACAAATCTGGTAGCTGACATTAAAAACAACTCTTGGCAGCATTTTTTTTTTTTAATTCAGCACTTGAACTAATGGGATTACAAACGGAGCTGGTAGCAATCTCTAAATTTAGAAATGTCTCACACTTCATTATAAGAAACTGTTTGATTTAATGGCTCTCATATTATTTTCCAATGGGCTCAGTGTACATATTAACACCATACAAAGATAAATGTTCTTGTTCTCATTTGGATTTACCTGTCATTCTGACATTATGCTAGTAAAAAATTCCAATAATTTCAGGCGTGTACTTAAGAATACAAAATATTCACAACAGTTGCCAATGGATATACCATTCCTGGAATATAATATTAATTTGAACACAATAAATGCTAATTGCTGTTTAGAAATAACAATAATTAATTAGAAAATTATTTAATATCACTTCAAACTAGTTCAGTTCAGATACAATGCCAAAGCATGCTTTGTGCAAAGCACTATGTCAAATTGCTTAATTTTTTAGATATGTTAACAAATATTTTTAAATAGGCAGAGTGTAACATGTATCATCTTTGAAATTATTATTTTTCACAGTTAATATTTTTTCAAATAGATGTTTGGATAGATGGAGATAATCTAGTAAGTATTAATTATTAATACAGAGCTTGATATGGTCATAAAACATGAGTAACTTGGTGCTTAAAGGACTTTTCTATACTTGGTTAGTATTATGTTCTTTGTTAACTTCTCTGATTTTCCACACTTTTAAATATTATTGATTCAAAGAAAGATTTATTTTAGCTTTCCAGTATTTTGATATAATAAATTTGGCAGCTAATTGATTACTTATGTCACACATTTATAAGAGAAAAAATGACAATAAAGCCACTCTAGAATTAATTACCCAATGTTGTGTTATTTTTCCAACTTTCTCTAAAATAGGGCTTTTCAACCTTTTCACCCATTGTACCACTTTTAGGATATTGCAACATCCGAGTACCACCAGTCGCCTAGCAAAGTATTAAAAACTTGATGACCAAAAAAAAAAAAAAAGGGAAAAAGTGATAAAGTACAGGTAGTCCTCGACTTACAACAGTTCGCTTAGTGACTGTTCAAAGTTACAATGGCACTGAAAAAAGTGCCCTCCAAGCCACAACCGAGCAAGACACCTGCCTGCCCGCCCGGCCGCACTCTTCCTCCTGTCCGAGGTTTTCATTATTGTGAGCATTTCTGTTGAGGATTGGCAGCAGGGGGGGGGGTGTTTGGTTTTTATTCCCTTTGCCTGCTAGGTGGTTGCAGCAGGTTTTGGTCACTTCACATGACCCTGGGACACTGTGACCGTCATAAATATGAATCAGTTGCCAAGAATTTGAATGTAAATCACAAGACCCTGGAGATGCTGCAACATTCCAGCTGATCGGCGCTTCTTTTGGGCTCAGAAGCGTCAGGATCAGCACCGAGCTCCATCTGGAGCCTGGCGCTGATCCTAGTGCTTCCGCTGAGCCCTGATAGCCCTGCAGCTCCAGCCATCTCTCGCTCAGGCTTGTGGGATGCTGCCACCAGTTCAGCTCATTCCCCTCCCCTGCTACCACTTTGAAAATAATTAAATGTACATTGGCCACAGATTTCACATCTATCAGATTAAATTACAAATTCTCCTACAAAATGTAAAAAACCCACAATTAATATAATACAATTATAAAGATGTAGTTTGATCTAGAAATTTTTTAGTCTTAATGACTTGTCAAAATAGATTAAAAGTTGCTTACATTTTAAATTTAAGAACAAGCAGTGATTTACAAACCTCTTTTCAGTTTCTAAGAAGACTGATAATTAAAAATATGTTACTTTAATACCATTTTAGTTGTTTCCTTATTCAAAAATTAGAATCAAGCCTACATATTAAGACTGTAACAGTTGGGAAAAACTGGCACTTAAGCCAAAAAAAAAAAGAAAAAAAATCCATTTAACTTCTTGTTTTCCATATTAACTGCTAAACAATTTTAAATTGGTGCCATTCCTCCAAAGAAAGTAGGCAAAAGATTTAATTAAGAGATTAGCAAAAACAAATCTTTTTTAATTCTGAAATATCAGATTCCTGGTTTCCTTATACCGTATTTACCCAATTATTTGCCCCAATTTCTCCCAATTATTTGCCAGCTGACGGGAGAGACTTGTACTGTATCACTTAACAGTCAGGAGATTGTTGAAAACAAACAAGTAAGCAGGCGGCACAAGAAACAGTAGCCCTTCCTCATTCTTTTCCCATCAAGCTAGCCTTTCCCTTTCACTCCCTTCATTTCCATCCAGCTTTGCTCATTCCTTTCCTTTTCCTTCCATTGTAAGTATCTTTTCTCATATCACCTCCATTCTATTTTTATTGTTCTTTTGGGTGGGTGGGGGAGGGAAGGGGAATAATAATAATAATATATGTGTGGTGTCTTTGGTGCTTTCTGAGCTTGGATGTTTTCTTGTAGATATTTCAAATTAGATTAACTAGATCTGTGGTGGCGAACCTATGGCATGTGTGCCACAGGTGGCACACAGAGCCCTCTCTGTGAGCACGCATGCTGTCGCCCCAGTCCTAGGCATTCAGCTGGCTTTTATAAAACCTTTTTGCTTTAGGCCTCCACTGCCATGTACAAAAAAAAGGGAGTTCAATCAATCAATCAATCAATTTCAACTTCTCGCAGGAAAAAAAAATATTTCGCAAAGTTGGCATTGATTGATTGAACTTTTTAGTCACACCCAGTCTGGCGTTACCACCTCAGCCACGCCCACCCAATGGGCCACACCCACCCACCACCCGATGATACATAAGTGGGTTTTGGGTTGCAGTTTGGGCACTCGGTCTCTAAAAGGTTCACTATCACTGAATTAGATTAACACTAGACCAACAACCAAGAAGTAAATAATATCCCAATCAAGGAACAACCAGCTCCAAGCTCAAAAAGCACCAGGGACACCAGACATATATTATTAGCTCTCAGTCAAATAAACCAACAATAAACATGATCTCTGAACCATTGAACCATATTTTTCAAAGCACCAGAGATTCTGGAGCACCAAAGATCCTGTAGTATCAGAGGACTGGAAAAGAGCTGATATGGTTCCCATACAGACCAATCGGTCTAACATCAATACCCGGGAAGATCCTGGAAAAGATAATCAAGCAACAGATCTATAAGCAAGCAAAGTTATAACCAGAAGCCAACACAGCTTTGTCAAAAACAGATTGTGCCAAACAAATTTTATAGCAGTGTTCCAATATTTAGGGGGCTGTTATAAAGAAGAGGGGTCAACCTATTTTCTAAAGTAACAGAAGGCAAGACAAGAAACAACAGATGGAAACTAATCAAGGGGAGAAGCAACCTAGAAATTTCTTAACTGTAAGAACAATTAACCAAGGGAAAGGCTTGCCTTCAGAAGTTGTGGGTGCTCCATCACTGGAAGTTTGTAAGAAGAGACTGGACAGCTACTTGACTGGAATGGTATAGGGTCTCCTGCTTGAGCAGTGAGTTGGACTAGAACAACAGTCCCCAACTTTGTGGCTTAGTGGCCCAGCTGGGGGGGGGGGAAACTGGGCCAGGTAAATGGCTGGCCAGTGAGCATGCATGGCTGCACAGCAAGTTGTGGGCCAGTATGCACATATACAGCTCAACTTGCGTGAGCAGTGGGCTGGCCACATAAGTATGAGTGCTTGCTGGCCCGCCGTTCATGCAAATTGAGCTGTGGACATGAGTGCACTGGCCAGCCACTCATACGGCCCAGTACCTAATAGGCATGGCACGGTAGTGGGCTGTGGCCTGGGGACCTCAGACTAGAAGACCTCCAAGGTCCCTTCCAATTCTGTTATTCTGTAAAGGAAATCAAGACCACTCCCTTGAATAATGGCAGGGCAAGCCACTAGTATATAAAGTGAGAGCAAACACACACAAACCAGTCTCTCTCCCCCCCCCTCTCTCTGTGTATTTTAAGCAAGTCCTTTTTTAAAACTATGATGTCAAACAACCATACTGGTACTTATGACCACAACTGAACCCAAAATTTCTGTTGCTAATTGAAACATTTGTTAAGTGAATTTTGCCCCATTTTATGATCTTTTTTGCCACAATTGTTAAGTGAATCATTGCAGTTATTAAGCTAGTAAAATGGTTGTTAAGCGAATCTGACTTTCTCATTGACTTTGTTTGTAAGGCCGCAAAACATGTCACATGATCCCGAGACACAGCAACTGTCATAAATATGGGTCAGTTGCCAACCATGCAAACTTTAAGCACATGACTATGGGGATGCTGGAATGGTTCTAAGTGTGAAAAATGGTCATAAGTCCGTTTTTTCAGTGCTGTTGTAAATTTGAATGATCACTAAACGAACTGTTGTTAAGTCGAGGACTACCTGTGGCACACTTCTGTGAAGCCACCACATGGCCCAGGAACAGTTTGTTGCCTTAATGTGGTCTGCACAGCGCTGCAGCTTTCTTAAGACAGCAAAACACAATTTTCCTCTCCCATGCAGCAGTGACTCAAAAGTGGGCCCCATTTTGGCCCACCTACACAGGGGGAGCCCAAAATGGCACCTGATCCTGGTAGGTTGCTGCACGGCCCAGGGACGAACCATTCCATTTTGCTCCCTTAGGAATTGTGAGCTGCTGAAAATGGTGGCCTAGATACATGTGGCTTGCCTTTATTTTCCAACATGAGCACTGGAGATCTTCAAAAGGTGAGGAGGAAAGTGTGGAGCCTTGGTGTGGTGGGAGTAAAGTCTGAGGTACATGAGGACCTGGTGGAAGGTGAAAAAGTCTGTGGGCACTGTTGGGGGAGGGAAAGGCTTGCAAAGACCCAAGGAATAGGAAGTGCAGCACAAGGTGTCTTGGGGGCTGAAGGTCTTGGAAGGTGCAGGCTGTCCTAGTCCTGCACTAGGCCTCCAGGGGCTTCCCCCACCCAAGGCACCCCATGCACCACTTATCGAACTGCATGTTTAACGGCCACATCAGGAAGAGCAAGGATGGGGGTTGTTATGCCAGGCTCTTGCTTAATAGCTTTCACCATTTTCAACCATAATGTGCACGTTCGATTACTCAAAAGACTACCTGTACGTACATATGTAAAAGGTTCTCACACACTTTATTGGGAAATGGTAAATTTCCAAGTTTTAGCTACAGCTAGCATCCCTAGATAGACAAAAATCTGTTTTCCCCCCTGTATTTCCTTTTGAGGGCATGTTAAATTTAGGGCTATCTTACCTTTAGGAAACATATATGGCTCCTATTTTCAAAGAGGGAAAAGCAAACTATGCAATTGTCAACCTGACATTGATACCTGGGAAGATTCCAGAGTGGCTAAAGAGATTCATCAATAGATTCTTTTAAAACAATGCAACAATCACCAGAAGTCAATGTGGATTTCTCAAGATCAAATCTTGCCAGCATAATCTAAGTTCATTTTTGATTGGGTAGATTCCTTATTAGGTCACGAGCATCTTAAAGATATAATATACCTTGCCTGAAACAAAATGTTTAATAAAGTACTCCATGTCACATTAATTAGCAGACTAATTAAGTATGGGCTGGATGGCATGACAATTAGATACACAGCTGGCCCCAAAATTATATTCAGTACTTACCAGTGGCTCCCATATTAGAGAGGTGTACGGCTAGACCTTGACTTTCAATCACAATTGAGTTCAAAATCTTCATTGCTAAGATAAACTTTGCTTCACTTTATGACATTTCTTGCCACAGTTGTTAAGTGAGTCACTGCAATTATTATGTTAGAAAACAGTTGTTAAGTGAATCTGGCTTCTGCATTGGCTTTGCTTATCAGAAGCTTAATTTAGCCTTAAAAACTGTCTATTTTTTCAGGCACTTTAGAATAATTTAATAAAGACTTGCCTTTTCCCTTTTGCTGCAAGATTAAATTGATAGAGGAATCATTGACAAATATTGCATAGGTTTGTCTTACTGAAATTACATTCTAACTTAATATTCATGGCTGGTAATGTTTCTGGAAAAGTGATAATTTTAAAAGATACTCAACTATATGCTAAAAATTTACAAACTATCAATGTAGATTATGAAAAATTATAGTTTGTTGATAATGAATTATGAAAAAAAAATATTTTGTTATAATGGAAAGATTGTGCCACCCTGGACCTACAATATTTTTGTTTTTTTTCTCTTTGCTGATTTGGCCTGTCAACCAAATAGAATGATTATCATTCTGTTTAGCCAGGATCTTAAAATAAAGCATTTCTGAAACCTGTGCTTTTCCTGACCTTGCACGCCTCAAAACGACATTGCTGTTTCATTCCGAAGGGCCAGGCATGAAATAATGGATTTAAGTTACTAGATTTCGACAGAATGTTAGAAAAATCTAACAGGAAGAGCAACTCCTCAGAAATGATAAGTTCCCCTTTATCGGACATGTTGAAGCCACATAGGATGCTTTAATTTGGATTCCTGCACTGAGCAGAGAGCTGAACTTGAAGGCTTAAATGGCTCCTTCCAAATAATAAAAATACTTTTGTATAAGTTTTATTTTTAGCTATTAAATTACAATTTGGAGTAACCAATCTGAAGCAATAGAAAGGCAGTAAGTATTCTATCCAAAGGTTTTCGACTCCGGCAGTTAACATCCTTTAATGTTCATAGCTGACACAGCACTTTCAGGATCCATTCAATTTGCCCATAATTTACAATTCCCTGTTAAAATGTGTTCAAGATTGACTACTATTTTAAAAATATGATTCTACGATTAAAATAACATTTATGCTTTCAAATAGGCATTTTTTAACACAGGAGTACAGGCAGGCTGGGTATATGTTTTCACAAGCAAAAGAATATTTTCTAGCCTGGTTAATTTGCATCAGCCCCAAATTACAATATGTACAAATTTCAATCATCAAACTGTTTTTGCATGGGAAATATGTTCTGTGGTACAGTTTAATCTAATAAGCATGCAGCAGTAGGAAGCATTTATTCCTCAATATGTTCAGAAAACAGTAGCAGCTTTTATGAAGGCCTGTTATAGAAAAGGAGCAAAATATTGGAGTTATAAATGGTCAAATATGAGCATTTCTTCAGATGCAAGAGGACTGGATCTGACATCTTATTTTAAGACACAAAGTAAATTGTATGTTAATGTAACCTTATCTTTAATTTTAGATTAATCACATTTGAAGTTAATGATGAAAGCAATTCCACATCATGCCTACTTTCCAAAAAAGGATTAAAATAAGTATAAAATGTCTGAAGCATTTCAATTAATCATAAAACCCAAATATTAAGAACTTGTATTAAGAATTTATGTGAGTTATCTTGTTTTCCTTTCCCTTCTGTTGTTATTTGGAGATGAGATTTGTTTGAAAGCAATAATTATATTTTTTATTGATCTCACAGGTGCTTTGAAAGCATTTTAGCTGACGGAAAACACATAGATATATTAAGTACATAAACCCCAACTACTTCAAAACTATTATTTTCAAATATACAGCCTAGATGTCATCTGTCCATAGCTTCAATTTGAAAATGTTGTCTTTTAGCAAATTCTGCCTATCTCTACCAGAGAAAAAAACCCAATATTAAATGAAACAGATAAATATATAATTTCCTATTTATTGTACTTTCTAGTTTATGTTTCCAAGTTTAAACTTTTTAATATGAACTATTAATATTTTAAATACATTACCTTATGGACAAATAACTTACACATTTCACAAGGATAAAAGATTTAATTGCGTGTGAAGAAAGTACATACTTTGAAAAGGCAGTCACTTCAATTTTAACTTAAAGCACTATAACAAGCGTTTATCAACACCTAAAGAAATAAAACCAAAATAAAAACAATGCACCTCAATTATTAACTAATAACTTCATGTTGAGAAAAATAGCAATATTTCAAGCTGAAATTGCTCATATTAATAATTATAGATCTATAAGTCCTAAATAATTCCCAAACAATGAAGTGTTCATATTAAATATTTACATATATTCTTAAATATTGCAGCCAAGTTCCTGATGGAAGATTTTTAGACAACCCCCCCAGTAAACTTATACAAAATTTTCAAATCCAAGTCCCTATGTAGACATAAATAAATATAATGGATTTCGCCATACTGTGACTTCCTTCATATAGAAAGTATACCATTAGTTGTATATCATTTCAAACGATTTTGGTGCAATAGCTGAAAACAGTGTTATTTGCCTATTCTTTGGACTACCCAGTCCTGCTGGCAGAGAGGGCAACGGTTGTTCTGTTTCACCCATAGCGACATGCAGCAATTGTGGAAGGAATGATTACACTCTCCCCAGACCACTAAAAGAAAAAGAAAAGCAACTTGAGACAATATGTTATTCAAAGTGTAAACCCTGCTCTTAACATTATACATTCCTAAATTTAAAAAAAATACTGAGTAGAGATGCAGAACTTTTCATAGTCCTACATATCCTACAGTATTGTACAATATATTTGAGCAGTTAATATGTATGAACTGCATACATAGTGTCCCTAAGTCTTCATGGACTTTAGCATTCACCTTTTCTGCTCCTTTCTCTATGACTAGAACAAAGAACAAACCATGATTCCATTCATTTTTCAGATTATTGGATTCTTATAAAGCATCAATGGTTTGTTTAAAGAAAGTTCTAACTAGTTAAATATGTCATTCATGTAAGTGCCGATACTTTGTTTCCTAATAAAATGTTCTTTAAGCAAGAATTCTTGCCTTGGAGTTCTTTTACTGGTTTCATCTATTGGAACCATGACACATGTCTTATTTAGTAATATATATATATTTTAAAGAATGCTTTTTTTTGTAAATTGCCAAAGTGTAAGGCATCAAAATCCAATGTTTCAGTCATTAGAAAAATATGTATGTATAGCAGTTACAATCTATGAGTTCTACATTATGAGTCCTGCACAATTAAGGTTTCCACTTCTGGGTAAGACTGTAGCATTAGTAAATAATTTCTCCATTAACACAGGAAGTGTGGGAGAAAGGGAAAGAGCACCATGCATCTTTTGGTCTTCTTCACATATTATTATTTTTACATCTGCATACATTTAGTATGCATGCCATACTAAATCTTTACATGTGGATTTTTTATCAGATCTATTGGCTATCCAATTACATTGTAGGAACACTCTAGACTTGTTTTCAAACTCCCCCAAATCTATGAATGAGTATCTTTCAAGTGTACTACCATAAATTAAGCACTGATAAGGAATCAATTTCAGTGGGAAAACATTAAGTGTATATAAGAACCTAACAGTTATTTTAATTTAAATTCGGCAGTTCCATATTTTAAATGTTCCACCTATGATTCATATAAATGATTCTGAATAAACATCCTCTCCAAATCCTGAAACTTCCTTCAGACATAGAAAATAAGTTATGAAATCAAATTATTCTGTTTTGTTTAAAATGATGCTTAACTGTTTCAACAAAACTTTTTAAAAACAAAAAAACAGATTATAGGAAAGAAGTAGCAACTATTATTTTTCTAATTAAATACTAATGCAACTAGCTTTGTATCAATACAGATTAACCTAATATTTCTAAGTGTTTTTTTACAATATGTTCAAGAGACACTTTACTAAATCTTTGCTTGAAGTTTTAAAAAAGCCCCCACTAAGATAAAGCCTTTTAGTGAATAACAAAGAAAGCACCCAAAAACATACCAACGCAATCTTCTTGTTTGTTTTCAGCTTGACATCTAAGACAGGCATCTAGATGTAAACAAGAACAAGACTGTTATATTTTAGATGCAACATTAGTAAGCAGCTTTCTAAATAATCTACAATTCACTAAAAACATTTACAGAGTATGGAGACTATATTATGAAGTGATTTATAACCTAATTCACCCTAAATCATGCCCTTCTATTCACCTAACTTCATCTATGTTATGAATCTTACTTTCAATTAAATTGCAGATAGCTTTTAAAAACTAGCATAATTACATATAAACTATATAAAATTATATAAAAACTAGTATATTATAATTTAGTATATTAAAATTTAATATAATTATATATTTGATAAACTGCATGTCCCTTATGCTTCAAAAATGACATAGCATAATTCTCTTTTTAATAGGATGTGGGGTGTTACTAAAGATTTATGAATGATCAAATTAGGGCAGTTACAAGATAATATAAAAGTGTTATTAAAGCAAACGAAAGTATGTGGCTTTCCTTTATTTTTACCGACAGGTTTATAAAAAGAAATATACTATGTGCCTAATAATACTTAATTTTATGCCAATTCTTGGTATATGCCAAATGATACTTGGTATCACTTCCCAAAGTGCCATGCATTAAATATATCGGAGCAATACATACACCTGTGGTGCACACAAATATATAATAAGATTAATTATGCAGGAAACCATACATGTCAGATTACTTAAATTCATCCTAAAGACAAAAAATGTGACTTTTGACACTGGAGTATTGATTTGTGTGATCCAAGCAACCTGATAAGCCTTTTCCAAATTTTATTAAAAGGCATATATTTTGTGAGTTGCAGTCACTTCCTGTATATAAAATAATATGGTTTTTAATAACCATAGTAAGACTTGGAAAAGGCTTACTATAAATTAACACAGCTTTTCTCCTACAATGAAACTGAACAGTATCAACCAGCTATATAATTTGGATATTTTTTGACATTCCTAAAAGATCAGCATATGCTAGTGAAAAGAAATAACTAAGATACCTATCACATTGTACTCTGACCAAAGACTTAGCTGTTTGAATTACTCAGTACACGTAAATTCACACTATCAATATTTAATTGACTTGCAATTTAATGAATTAATCAATTTTTTATATAGTGTGAAAGACTGAGCCATAAACTAATCATACAAATTGGATCCCCACCGCATAGTTTGAGGTGTGATGCAAATGTAGCTATATGCTCAAACCATGTTACTACCATCTTCTTATGCTTTTATAGGAACAGAAAAAGTTTACACATCCATGAGGAATACTGTAGAAGACTAACATGAAAATACATACAGCAAGCAGATCCAGTTTGGTTTACATGAATTGAGCACTGCAGCTGTGAATTCTACAATTTCAGCTGCTGTGTATTAAAAATATATTTGAAGCCTATCCTCATTATTTTTATGTTCGTTTCATATGCAGATTTACTGTGAATCATAGGCTATAAAACACCTCTTAAAGCGTTTTGTTACATGAATAAATAATATTAACTGTGGGCTTCCTGAAAATGCCTCTATTAGGGGCTTACTAAAGATCCAGCTAAATCCAGTACCTAGGAAGGATATCTCAATACTTCTTTTTTTTTTTTTTTAAAGAGGTGGGGATTGGCATCATTGGTTTACAATGTTTCTAAGTTACCTCTTGAACGCAGGAACCTTGTGCTATGTTGGATAGGAAATAATTTCCCAATCCGAAATATCTAATTGTATACATCCCACGAAATGATATCAGAAGGCATAACGATGGCCCAAACGTAGCCTGGCTTTTCTGCCAGTTACACTAAATTGAGGAGAAAGGGGACACGACGAAAGAGTACAGCAAGAAGAAGAGACAATCCGGGAAGGCAAGCAGCCTGGAAAGGACATGCCCACCGACCCCTTCGAACTAAGACTGCGTGTCCACAGCGCCTGCCGGCGCCCGAAGGCCTCCTTCATTAATGCCGGGGAAGGGCCGCTCAATCGTCGACTCCAAACCACGGAAGAGTACCGGGGAAGGTGGAGGAGAATGCGGCGACGCGGTCTTGGCCCCGGCGCGGCCCATTCCCGTTCCAGGAGAGCATAGTGGAGATGCGGCCTTCCTTTCCGACCGAGCCTGCCTGCCGCCACTCCGCTTACCCATGACCTGCACCCGGCAGATGGCGCAGGTGTCGCACTCGACATCCCAGCTCCACATGGCCACGGCGTTCCACTTCTTCAGCGAGAACATTTTGTCGGCGCCGCCAGCTTTGGCGCCGGAAGAACCCGAGTGAGTAGTAGAAATGCCGGGCTCGTCTCCGTCCTCCACGTCGGCCATGGCTGGGGGCGGGAGGAGGCGGTGGCGAAGGCGGCTTGGCTGCCCCGCCCGGCTCCTCCGGCGCAGCTCCGCCCCCCCTCCCCGCGGCAGCCCGAGGAGTCCCAGACCACCAAGCGGGCAACGTTGAGCTCGGCGATAGGAGAGTCTGCGAGGCGTGATTTGCTTTAGAAAAACAAGGGTTTAAAGGCGACTTAAACGTAGCGGCGTGAGGTCTGGATGAGATTAAGTTAGCATTCTTAAACTATGGCGATAGCGATGTGGATTTGCAGCGCTAACGCGGGGCTGTTCAGTTGAATGTGGTCACTTAAGATCCATTTGAGGTGCTGTGCTTTTGCCCACAAATAAGTAGCTTTGGATCATCTTCAATAAACAAATGAATAAGTAAAGCTTTAGATTTCATTGTTCAAATTAGGTTCCCTTTATCTAATTTTAGCATTTGTGTAGAGAACAGTTTACATTTTAGGATCGCTTTATGCAGAAATATTGACCATACAAGAGTTCACAAACTTTTAAGCAACAGTCATGCAAGAGAAGAAAATGAATGCTTTTGTCATTAAACTTGCAAGCAGGATTCAAATTCCAGTTCCCCAAGCCAAGAGTGGCATCTTCTGAAGAATAGTAGCACGGTAGTAGTTTCAATCAGACATTTCTCTGAAGTAGCAGCCTGAGTGCACATCTCTTGTTCAATATGGTAGTTTGTCATTGTTTTTACTGTTTATGAGAATTGGACACTCTTGTGATAACTGTTCTCCATCTGATGCAATCCTTGCAAAAGGGGAGCATTCCCTTGACGAATAAGGGATCTAGTGGGCATACATATGTTCCTCCATTTCCAAAATACTGTTATTTGGTGAAACATGCTAGCAATAGCACTTAGACTTATATACTGCTCCATAGTGTTTTCCAGCATTTTCTGAATGGTTTGCAATGTCAGCATATTTGCCCCTAACAATCTGGGGCCTGGTTTTACCAACCTCAGAAGGATGGAAGGCTGAGTCAACCTTGAGCCCATCAGGATCAAATTCCAGACTGTGGGCAGGGTGAGCCTGCAATACCGCATTCTAACTACTGCCCCACAATGGCTCCTACACCAGAATTATGGCTTCTAGGCACCAGGGTTGCTAGACCAGAATTATGATCAGTAGGCATGACTATATCCCTGAATTTCTTAGTGAATGAATATGAAACTCTTTTCCTCTGCCTGGTAGATTTTCAGAGTCTTTTAAGGTACTGCCAGTGGACTGATCCACTGTTACCATCTTCTTTTTCACTGTAGGCTCAGCAGAAAATCTTTATACTACACTGAAATTCCTTTTAAAAAAATGTGTGGAATTTTATGTCCTTTTATACTGTATGGATAACAGACCATTCTCAATAAATGATTCTAGAATTATTTTCCCTTTCTTGCACGCAGCCACAAAAATTCCAGGCTCATCAGCTATCATTCCTAACCTAATTCAGAGGAATGCATGAGGTCTCCTTTATGTTTTGTGTTGGAGAAGAAGAGTCACTTGAGTTCCAACCATTTGCATTAATGTTTTGTGAAACTTTTGCTGCCCAAGATAATAATGAGAACTCCCCATAGTCATGTTTATATAGAAACAAAAAGAGTGCAAAACGTTCATGCATGGATAATAGTTCTAATTCTAGGAACATGCAAGAATTTCACACATCTAACATTACAGTTCTTTAGGTAGAAATTCTACAACCACCAGTTGAAGAAATTAATGCCTACTTTTGTCCACTGAGATCTTGCCAAACGATTATGAAAGTGATAGAGATGAATAAAAAAGAGCAATTCTACTAAACCTTTAGCATCGTTTCATCCCTAGGTACATAATTATGATTCACTTAAATATCACTAAGAATCATATTAAAAACTTAACTTGGATGAAATTTCTGTATACCAGTATACTAGGTAGTGGATACAAACATCCAAATTCCATCAGGGATGTATTCAGATGTGTGGTACATAGTTTCATAATATCCGGCAAACATACTAATATTTAGATGCATATTAATTTCAACTAAAAGTAAATTAAAGCTGTGAGAGCCAGATTGGTGCAGTGATTAAGTCATTAGGCTAGAAACTGGGAGACTGGGAGTTTTAGTCCTGCCTTAGGCACAGAGCCATCTAGAAAGGAAGCAATGGCAAGCCACTTCTGCAAAACTTTTGTCAAGAAAGGACAGGGGCTTGTCCATGCAGTCTCCAAGAATCAGATACAATTGAACAGAAAAAAAGTTAACAAGATTCCAGTGAGACTTTTTAAATGTGATGTGGTCTTTATACCAGAATAAAATAATTTCATCAAAGCATTTTCAATTGTCCTGATTGTATTCCTAGCAATTCAGTAGGATCTAATATAGTGGACATATTCTGAGTCCCTTTGGTTAAGGACTGCTATGTTGTAGAATCGAGAGGCATGCCTTCTCTGGCGCCATGCTTGCCCTTTGGAATTTCATTCCTCCAGAGTTCCATTTAACCTCAACTTTGCACTGCTTTAGAAAGGCTTTGAAAAAATGGTTTTTGAATAATTGACTCAATTGGCTGAGGTTTTTTGTGATCTCACTGAGTGATGAAGTATGACTGAAACTGTATATTTTCATGGCCTTGTTTAATCTTTACACCTTTTCCATTCTGTAGTCTTCAAGAAACAACAGGCCACTTAATGACCATAGTCCACATAACATAACAGAATGTTAATGCACCAAAGACCAGTGGCAATTTATAAAAATGAAGTAGATAAAAACTTGTACAATATTTACTAAAAATGAGAAAATAGAGAATTTTTAATATGTGCAAATGGTGATGAAAAGGCAGTGAGTTTAATCTGTTCTGTTATGGGAAATGATTTTTTGTCAAAAGCCTTGAAAAGACCTTCCTGTGTCCATTTTATTATTTGGAAGTGAAAATTTGGAATGTCATGAAAACAACAGGTTAAATACATTGGGAATGGGTTACTTAAGTGTGGGAATATAAGAAGAGAGGATGAAAAATGAAGTTGTGAAGAAATGTATTTCTTGTAGACTGAATGCAAAAGTGAGCAAACAATAAGAAAGAAATACATTGAGATGGCTTGAATGTATGCTGGGTTTTTTCCATCAACATTTTCTTGAGATAGCTGGCTTCTTAGGAGTCCATTTCATTATCTGGTTTTGGACAAAATTGAAAGTTCTATTCTTTACCTATCCCCACAAATGCTTGAAAGTGGCAGGGACTTATTACAGTGAAAGTAAATGACCCATACTGTGTGGTTGTCCCTCACTTAAGTAGAGAAGAGCATTTTGAAAATGTGAATCTAGTTTGATCTATATTTTTAAAGTATTCTCTATCTAAACTGCGGGGGAGGGGATTGCAATGAAAACATAGGCCTTTCTCCCCTCCTATTTATAACACTTGCCGGGAGAAGTCATCTGGTGACATGGGTATCAGTATTATCAGTATTCTGATTGTTTTTCTTGAAGTATATATGGCTTGAGCTTGTTGTAAGATTTAAATTATTCACTGCTATGCAAAAATAGAGTTGAAATGTATGCATTAGTTGCCATGGCTATCATACAGATAAGAGCAGGGCTTCATTATTAGACACAATTTTTGCCAAAGATTCAAAACTCACAAATAATTTGTTTTATATATTTTAATTCTTAAATGATTGTTAATGAAATTGTTGAACATTTCATGGATTTAGTATCAGATCCTAGAGTTCTCCAATCAGAGGAAATGTACTTGAAATCTAAAGGGTAGCAAATTATAAAGCACTGTCCTTGTGCACAATAAGTAAATCTATACTTCTAATCTCTTAGGGGGAGCTCGAACAGCATTCTTCAAAATGAAAAAGGTCTTCTGCAGTGACAATATAAGCCTAAGACTGAAAATCAGGCTTGTCAGATGCTATATTTTTTCTATCCTGCTCTATGGAGTAGAGTTGGTCTCTGACAGAAAGCCACCTGAAGAGACTAGAAGCATTTGAAATGCGGATTTACAGGCAGATGTTATGTATAAGCTGGGTTGACAAGATCAGAAATGAGGTGATAAGCCGCCTGGGAAAGCCAAGGGAAATCATCAAAACAATTAAAAAATGAAAGTTAGAATGTTTCGGACATGTGATGCGACACCCAGAAAAATACGGCACACTCCATTTAATCCTCCAAGGAAAGATTGAAGGCAAACGAGGTCCAGGCAGAAGAACATTGTGGCTTCAAAATCTAAGGGACTGGTTTGGACAAAACTCAGCAGCACTTTTTCGTGCGGCTGCTGATAAAAACAGGATCGCCAACATGATCGCCAACGTCCCATAACGGATATGGCACAAGAAGAAGAAAATACTTCTAATATAATTTTTTAATTCAAAAATAATTTACATGAGTGAACAATTAGTTTCAAGGATGAGGTAAATTGAGCAATTGATGTACTTTTCTTATCCAAGGCTATTTGTATACTAAGCTATAAGCCATAGAAAATCTCACAAGACCATTTTAAACCAACTTAATCTCATCCTCCTTAGACAGTATGGCTCTTGGCTGAAAATAGTTGCCTGTTCAGGTTACTTTGTTATATTTGGACAAGTCTTCTTCCCCTTTAAGCTACAAATAAAATAGATTTCTACTGTAACAACTTTATATTTTCCCTCTGTGCAAGTCCCCTCAAATATTTTAAAGTTTTAGTTTCTTTGGTGTCTTTCCCTTACAGTTTTTTGAATGACCACAAACAATCTGGAATTCAATTATAATCTGTAGCCTTCAATAACTCCCAAAAACAACTATATATGGTGAGATGAAATCGAGTACATAGAGCAAGGCTTTTCAACTAGTGGTACGGGTACCACCTGTGGTATATTGGCAGGTGGTACGTGACCCTCCTAGAAAAGTGGTAGCGGGGGAGGGGAATGAGCTGAACTGCACCGCACAAGCCTGAGCGAGAGTTGGCTGGAGCTGAAGGGCTGTCAGGGCTCAGCAGAAGCGCCAGGATCAGCGCCAGGCTCCAGGTGGAGCTTGGCGCTGATCCTGGCACTTCTGCTGAGCCCAGAAGCGCCAATCAGCTGGAATGTTGCAGCATCTCCAGGGTCTTGTGATTTACATTCAGATGCTTGGCAACTGATTCATATTTATGATGGTCACAGTATCCCAGCGTCATACGAAGTGACCAAAACCTGCTGCAACCACCCAGCAGACGGGGGAAATAAAAAACAAACACCACCCACCCCACCCCCACTGCCAATCAACAGAAATGCTCACAGCAATGAAAACCTCGGACAGGAGGAAAAGCGCCGCCTTCATGAAGTTTCAGATTGTGCACTGAACCTTATGTACAATAGTTTCAGGAATAATTAACACCACCACCAATTTGATAGCCCCGTCAACTCTTGGGACAGACTATACCAGGGGTTCTCAACCTGTGGGTCAGGACCCCATTTGGAGTCAAACGACCATTTCATGGGGGTCGCCAAACAACGCAGTCCGCCATTTTTTCCCCTTTTCCCTAGCTGTCCTACTCCCTCTTATTGGTGGCCACACCCACTTGGGGGTCACCACAACATGGGGAACTGTTTTATGGGGTCATGGCATGAGAAAGGTTGAGAACCACTGGACTATACCGACATTTTGGGAAACTATGATGTAGAGGATGGAAGTGATAAAAAAATTCTTGTTTATGACAAGTTATCCAAGTATATATACTTGAAATAGGCTTTCATATCCCGTTATCCATCCAGCTAGAGCCATCTGAACATGCAAATATTTGCACTGATTGGAAGATGTTTTAGATCAGTGAAAATATTAAAATTAAAAAGCCAAATATTCCAGTATGTGAATGTTAATTAACAAATTGAACCAAATTTAATAAACCACTGAGCAAGTAGTTTGTCAAAGGGTAAAGGTTAAATGGTGATATTTGATGCTCTTGTTGAAATAAATGGTAATTGGCCTCACATGGTGACATGCTGCTTTAACATTACAACAGAATTCTGTACATGAAAGTAATCGACAAGATAACTATGAGCATAGGACTGTGTACTAGGAGAGCAATAACTATATTATTCCCCTGAACTCGAGATGTACCTAATGAGATCCTTGTCTAATTAAATAAGTACTATTTATTGCAATAGGAACTCTTTAAATCACATACATCTTCGATGTTGCTGAGCATTTCCAATAATGAGATATAATTTTCTGAGCCCGAATTTAAAAACGGTGTTTCTTAAATTGATGTTTGTAAATGTGGTAAAATTGATCATGTTTGTATCATACTGGTATATGAACACTGCAAATCTCAAATATTTATCTTATCTCTTCCTTTATATTAGTAAGAATATAAGTTCTAAAACAATAATTTTGAAGGTATGTATTTTGTTAAAGAAATAAGTGTTTACTTTGCACTTGTCAATTATTACTTGTGCAAAATCGTATCTGTTTTAAAGCAATTCTGATGGTTTCAACAAATACAATCCCAATTTCATTTACATTTTATGTACTTAAGAAATGAACTACTAAAATAACGTGCAATAAACAAGTTTCAAACAATTCTGCTATACTTTAATACTTTAAGAAAATAAACTTTAAATAAAACATACTATATATTCCATCATTAATATTCAATATACCATCATTAACATATTTAAATACACTGTTAAATTTACATTGTTAACCAAAGCTAAGTAGTGAACAGATACTACTCAGGATTATTTCAAATAAAAACACCTTTCAATATTTACCTATTTGTACAAAATGTAATAATGTAGGACTCTCTACTGCATAGGAAATATACAATTGACAAAAAGAATTGCATGGGCAGGTCTAGAATTATCTCTGGCACTTGGTTATGTTTCCATCAACACTGATATGGTATATAGAAATTTAAATTAATTCAGTGCTGCTATGTTGATTTTTACCGCCTCAAAATTTTATTGGCACAATATAGTACCTTGTTTTGAAAGTGCTTTTATTCCTGTAATAGTTATAAATCTAGTTTGCCAAATGAACATAATTGTCAAATGAAAATAATTATTGAATGTGATTTAAGACTTTCTGGGCCAGTAAGGCCAAATTGATATTTGTAAAAGATTAATGTGAACCCTGTGAGTTAAAATTGGAATGAAGACTTTAAGGACACTATGCTTCAGATGCTATTGCTGTGCACCCATCCCTGAGAGAACAAGCAGATAGCCCAAGGAAGTCCTTTAATACAAAAAAGGTATCATACAAAAATAAAGATAGTGTACATTATTTGCTCAAAAAAACCCCAAACCCTTGTCAATTTGCAATCAGGAATTCTGATAAGGAGGAAAAAATGAATAACTGTATGATATGTGTGCTAGACTCTGTGAATAGTGGGCAATACATTGCAATCCAAATACAAAATAAATGTTTCATCTAACACTATATTAAAACTATGATAAAAAGTCTGATGTTTTCCCTTTCCCTGTTCCAATTCAATTTAAAATAACTTGCTTACAAATTTTATTTCAGAGGAGAGAATTTTGGTGAAATTCACTTAGGCAAAAAGTGTTGTTTTCATACCTATTTAGTCATGATGGTCACAGGGTATCTGTGAATGCCCTGTCCTTCACTGTATAAGGATCTCTCCAGCATTTTGCAGCTTACTAAGAGATTGGAATTTATGGACAACCAGGGAGGATTAACTGCAATGCTGCAATGCTAATTGCAAAATAGAAAACAGTTTTTGCAAACTATAATCTGAAATCTAAAAAAAAAGTCCAGGAAAAATAAACACAAAATAAATCCTCAAATTCAGTAAGATAGAAAATTAAATCATTTGCAAGGGGAAAATATTCATTAACGCTAAGGCTGATTCAGCACAAAGTTAATATATGAACCTATCCACAAGCATGAAGCTTGCATAAAGCCCAAAAATCAATCATGATTTTGGTAGGATAAAACTATTTCTCAAGACAATTATTTATAATCTGACTTATATTTTACAAGGCAGTTTGCAAGCAGTTATCAAAAAGCATAAATAAAAAAGCAAATAAATAATTGTAAAAAAAAGATTCTGGTATCCTTCCTACAGGGCAGTTGGTTAGTGGAACTAAACTTCTGGTAGAAGATGATAAAAGAGAGCAGAGTCCAGTTGGAGGATGTCTTGAGAGTATCTTCATGGTCCTTTCTCTTCATCTCTATCTCTCTAGAAATCATTCCCAATGATGCCCTCAACAATTACTTCATAAAGCTGATAATATAGATGTAGGCAACAATGCCCAAACTAACAGAGTTTTATTTTCTTTATTGATAAGTATTATAAATGGACCATCTTTTAATACTATTTGCAGAATGAAATCCTCAATACTAAATGTCATGCTTTCTGAAACAGTATTGGTATATTCCCTGCAAGTCGTATTATAACAAAAGGGAATAGCTGTGATTGGAAAACAAAAGGATTACGTGGAATGAATACCAAAAGTATTAAGAATTGAGTAGCATCTTACAATTATGTGGTTACTAAAATCCCACAAATAGAGCCTACTGCAATTAATATTAGAACTGAATGACAAAGTGATGATCAAATGAAGTAATGCTATAATTCAGCATATAAGCAAATATTTCAAATTTGTAACTACAGACTGATTGCCTAAAAGTCTCCAGATAATATAATTCAATCATATATATTGATGGTCAATAGTTAGCTATGCTCTTAGATTGTCAAATGGTCATCTTCCACACCTGTCTACAGGATTGAAGAAACCCTAACATAAATATATGAACATTTTTAGACAAATACTTAGGGGGGAAATCAACTTAGCCTCTCCCATACACTAAAAAACAACAGCATATTAGCTATTTGAGGTGGAAATAGCTTAGCAGCTAGCTGGTTGAGCTTCTGTACACAATATTCCTGTATGACAATTACACAGAAAAAAATCTAATTAAAAAATCCTGCTAAACAGAGAGACAAAATGCAGTTCTAAAGCTTGTAAATTATTTCCATTTATTATTCAAATGCTAGATTTTTCAGAACAAAATAAAGCTTTCATTTCTATTGTCTATATATTTTAATAGAGCAATCTTAAATTGATGTTATAGGAGTAATCCAGGCCGGAGGAATTCACATTTACTTGTACCCTATTGATCTGGCATAACCCAGGAAGGAAATAATGTTTTTCTTACTGTCAAATGCTGTAAACAGGTATAAAATAGCTCTTGGGCTGATAGTTACAAATCTAGAAGATTTTTGGCTGACCCATAGCTGTTTCCTATTTGACAGTCTAGAAACAAAAAGAAAGCCTGAATTTATGTGGGCGAATCTCTAATTTTTCCAGACATGGATGATAAGATTCATAGTTATCTGTGAAAATGTAATACTTCATCAAGGATCCACTTTCTTTTTTAAACTCAAAGATTATTTATCTCCATGTTTAAATTATGTATAAAATTGATATTTTTCATATTTTTCTTATACTAAAACATAATGCGGTTTCCAAATATATTAAAGTATATTAATTAATATATATATGCATAGTAATGAAAGCATATTTTAATGCTCATAATTTTAAGGAAAACAATCAAGATTGATTTGATCCTGGACAGATCAGAGGTAATTACTGCAGTGGTTTATGGTAGATTAGAAGCTGTTGTGTACTTTCTGTGTGTGAAATACAAGAATATATTGTTAAAAGAAGACTTTGAAGTTTAGTTTTGTTGTGGGGTTTACCTGATAACTTTTCTTATGGTAAACAGATAGTAGATCAAATTAGTTGGGCAAATAGAGCTGTAGAAGTTTATAAACTCGTAGACCTATTTTGCAAGGGGGAAAGTATATTTATCAGTAATCAACTGTGTGTGTGTGTGTATGTATGTATGTATGTATGTATGTATGTATGTGTATATATATGTATATATATGTATGTTTTTTAATGCACTTTTTTGTCTTGTTTAGTGCTTTGTTGTTGTTCCCTTTTCTCTGTGGGAATTTGTATTTTAATTTTGGAAATAAAATTTATTAAAGGAACGGAAGCAAAGTTTTTCTGATATTTTGCATAAAAGACGTTCAGGCTGTAACGTAGGTGACTACATAGACACAATTTTCTTTTTTAAATCCTCTACATTACACTTGTATTTTGCTTTGCATTTACCAGTTATAATTTGTGATAATGATTTTTCTAGGTTTATATCTCTTTTATTATACAATCTGTGCCATTCATTCTGTCACTAAATTATTAGTTTCCCTTACATTTTACCCAAAATGCACAATCCGCATTGATAGATTTATATATCCAGTGAGCTTGTTTGTTTTAATAGGTTTTTGTATGCCTCATACAAAAGTATTAAAAACATTTAATGATAAGGCATGGATACCAACTATTGGGAAAAAGAAGTTCTATTTAGGTGCATTTAATTTAAAGGTTAGTCCAGTCTTAGGATCAGAATATTTACTTTAATGGCAAGCTTTCTTATTTTGCTAGCATAATACCATTACAATCATGTAGTATTTGAGCCAGTTTTATCTTTTAAATGTCCTTATTTTAGATTTCTATTAGACAATGAAAGCAATCTTAATGAGTGGAGACAAATAGTAGTAAACCAGGAGTATTAAAAGGTAAGGAGACCAATAAACAGAAAATCATGAATGTTACTTCAGTGGAAATTCACTAGTTTTTATAGTGCTTAATAAATTGCTCCCAAGGCCAGTCTTCTGTAGTACCACATTCAGTAAAGAAAAGGTAAAGTCTCTTTTGAGTTAAGCTTGACTTCTGATGACTTCATATAATACTCATTTTAAAAACTTAGCCTTTTCCTCTCCCAAGAGTTTGTTCATATTTATTACATATCAGTTTTTAATCAGTTTATAGGTACAAATACAACAAGGAAAGATTAAGAGTTCTAAAAGTAAAGCTTAGTTCAAAACTTTACTTGGCAAGTAAAAAATATCCTAGATATAAAATTTCATAAAATATGGTTTTAAGCCACAGTAGTGATCATTCAACTGATCATAATGATTAGACACTATAAAGTATCTAGAATTATAATCTGGGATTAACCAGATATGTAAAGTGCTTGGAGTGATTTTCAAAAACAGCTAGTTACAATTGGGTATGGCAATGTTCACTGTATACCATGTACCTTTAGGCATTTTTTTAAAAAAATATTACTAATGATATGCCACATGGTATTCAGCTATCGTATTATCTGAACAGCATACATTCTCCTCCCAAACCCAATCACTAAAAATACTAACAATGTGTTATTTCAAAAAGAAAAACCAATGATTCCACATCACATCTTTCACTATTCACTCCAACTGTAAACAAGACATATAAATTCCCTGACTTGTCCTGCTTCAGTGATACTGCTTAAATAACATATCTTTGCTAATTATCAATGCACATTTTGAAAAAGTACCATCATTTTGTTCCTTTTTTTTTTTTGAAAAGCAACATTTCTACTGTAGGTTAAGAAAGGAAGCTTTAAAAGTGACTGTGCGCTGAATGTAAAGCTTCAAATCCTTTTGTCACCTGTCAGAATTTCTTTGTCCAGATAATAGTGATAGTCACAGAAGCTGATGATTATCCTGGCAGATAAAATCCCAACTGAAGGTGGTAGTTGTTTTTTTCCTTAGAAAGCTTATTTCTTTAGAAGATCTTCCCAACTTTAGATACCTTATTTAATTTTTTTGTATGTTAAGTTCTTTAAACAATATGCATACCTTTTCCCTTATCCCTGCAGAAATCTGATTCGACACTGTTCTTTCCACTGTTAAATATTAAATAAACTTATGAATGCAGCTAATTTGCAGGAAATGCATATTCTTAAATTCATGGAATAATCACAAAACCAGTTTGTTTTGTGAGTGAAAATTAATCCAATTCCTTTCTTTCAAAATCTCTGTTGAAGTGCCTTTGATTAGGAAATTTTTCCAACAATTGGATTTTCTCTACAAAAGACAAAAAAAGAACTGTATTTAACTATTTGTTAGAAACTGCAAGTTAAAAATTATTTTTCACTTACAATTAGTGCTGTATTTTCTGACAATAATAAATTTTCAATTTTACTGATCACCACTGAGCAGACTTAAATCCACCTGAATATTTTCCACAAATAAAGGAAACTGCATTTGCATAATCTGGATGAGGAAGTTAAATTTACTTCAGTCCTATCTTAATTTTATAAAACCTGAGGCAGTTTATATAATTTGCATAATGACATCCCTATAGAAAGGAGAAAACAAGTTCAAAGAATGTATTTTCACATTTAACAGTTAGAAATATTGAATATTTCCTCTCCCAATCAGTCCATTAAATCAAGGTTTTACTGTATTAAGATTTGCAGAATGAAGGATATGTTCTTAACTGCCCATCTCCCTCAGAGATAATTCCATGTTCTATACAAGCTAGTGTGAGTGGGGGTGAGTGCATGCACACACACACACGCACTAGCCAGCCACTCACGTGGCCCGCTGGCCAAGAGGCTACGGCCCAGTAGTGGGCTGTGGCCCACAGCTTGGGGACCCCTGCATTAGATGACTAAGTGGTCACAGAATTACATTAACATTTAGTTGCAGTTTGTTAAAAGACAAGCCCGTTATAATGGTAGAATTAGCTACAATACTTACTCACTGCCATATTTAGCACTAGATGATCTTTTTTCTCGATACTTATCATGATGCATGTCCAATTGTTCTACAATAGATATTATTTGCTGAAGAGTTTGAAAAGTTGCTACTGAGTCCTCAATTTTGAAATTAGAATAGTCATCTGGCTCTTTCTGTGGACCTTGATAGACTGCTATACTTCCACAAGCCTCTAAAAGTAAGTAAAAATTAGAGTATTATGAAGTTTTAAATGTTCAAGAAACAAAGTTTTGCTGTTCTATATTTTCAGACATAAGGTTTATCATAAATGTGATTAATTAAAATAACAAAGCGTATTTTTGGGGCATAATAGAACATTGTTTCATGTTAATTCATTAATTCATCAGTGTAAATTAAAACAATTTAAATTAGTTGTTATCTGGACTAATAAGTACAAACTTTTCCATGAAAAAAATATAAAAGGATCAGAAGGCTCACTATTACATTCTTCTTTCATAAATTTGTAAATTCTATCAAGTCTGAATATCCAGGAGATGGCGCTGTCATACAATTTCTTGATTTAATGGACCTTGGATCAACAGACTTTATATATAATGCATAAAAACTAACCTAAAGTACACAGTAAATGAAGAAGTAGCCCTAATTGGATTTTCCAAATAATGAACATCAGATATAATCACTCTCTGATTCTGCAATCCCATATTTGAGGAAGGCTTACAATACCATTTTGACAGATCTGCTGAAGCTTTAAATTCACAAAGATCACTTCCACTATTGCTACAAGTGTATGGATAGGCTTAAATGAAATCAAATACACGCTATTTGGATGTAGATCCAGCTTCAACAGAGACCTCTCCCTTCCATGTATTAGCTTCTTAAATGTAGGGTTTATTAACATATATTGCAGTAACTGAGTTCTACACTGGCAGGATACTTTGAGAACCGTATCTTAAATATAGCACATTCAGACCCCCTTCACTTTTGTCAATTTTGTTATGCTGCAATCTGATTCTAGTAGTTACTGAAATTCATTTTTCCTTATTAATCTACACCCAGTAACCCATAATGACAAAATGAAAACAGAAGTTTACAAAAGTCTGTAAATTTATTTAAAAGAAAAAAACTGAAATATCACATTAGCATAAGTATTTAGATTCTTTGCAACAACCAGGGAGTGATTATATCTGATGTTCATTATTTGGGAATCAAGCTGGGCTACTATCCAGCTGGGTTACTGAAATTTAGCTTTGGTGCCTCCTATTTCTTTTACTGACATGTTTCTATACTTTCATTGGAGTCCATCTGTGGTATGATTTGGAAAGGCACACACCTCTCTATAGAAGCCCTCCCAGCTGACAATGCATACTGTAGTAGAGGAAAAGCCATGAGGTCAAAGGAACTATCTGCAGAGCTCAGAGACAGAATTATTGCAAGGGACAGATCTGGGGAAGGCTGCAATAAAATTTCTGCTGCACTGAAGGTTCCTAAAAACATAGTGGCCTCGATAATTCTCAAATGGAAGAAGTTTGGCACAACCAGGACTCTTCCAAGAGTTGGTCGCCCGGTCAAACTGAGCAATTGGGGGGAGAAAAGCCTTAGTAACAGAAGTGACCAAGAACCCAATGGTTACTCTGAATGAGCCCCAGTACAGGGATATCCTCAATGAAAATCTGTTCCACAGCACTCAGGACTCCAGAATGCACCAAAGGTTCACTTTCCAACATGACAATGATCTTAAGCAGCCAAGATAACACAGGAGTGGCTTAGGGACAACTCTGTGAATGTCCTAGAGTGGCCAAACCAGAGCCCTGACTTGAGCTCTATTGAACATTTCTGGAGGGACCTGAAAATGGCTGTCCACCAACGGTCGCTATCTAACCTGACTGAGCTTGAGAGGATTTGTAAGGAAGAATGGCAGAAAATCCCCCAATCCAGGTGTGCAGAGCTTATTGTGTCATACCCTAAAACAGGGGTCACCAACCTTTCTGTGTTGGCGGCCTGGTGGGAAAGGGAGGGACAGGCACTTTTATGCGTGCACACACACATAAATGTGGCTGCATGCGCACAAAGGGGGCCGTGAGCATGAGTGCTCTGCAAATGGGGGTTGCTAGCACCGGTGCGTGGTTCTTGGCTCTCCTAGCCAGCGAGGCTCACGGGTCTTCTAGCACCGGCGTGAGATTTGCGGCTCAGCTAGCACAAGAGCATGCATAAATGCGCACGTGCAACACTGCTCAGCCATTCACATGGCCCGATGGCGAAGAGGCCACAGCCTTAGTGGGACGCGACCCATAGGTTGGGGACCTCTGCCCTAAAAGACTCGAGGTTGTAATTGTTGCCAAAGGTGCTTCAACAAGTACTAAGGGTCCGAAGAGTCTGAATACTTATGCCAATGTGATAGTTCAGTTTTTTCTTTTTAATAAATTTACAGACATTTCTAAAATTCTGTTTTCATTTTGTCGTTATGGGGTACTGCCTGTAGATTAATGAGAAAAAATGAATTTCAACAACTATAAAATCAGACTGCAATAACAAAATTGACAAAAGTGAAGGGGGCCTGAATACTTTTGAATGTACTATAACAGAAAGCAAATAATTGAATCTAAGCAGAGTTTTTCTCTATTTAACACTTGAAAAAAGCAACTGTGCAAACAAAGGCAAGGAAGAAGTCTACCAGAAGCCATCTTCTTCATTCTCCTCTATACATAATAAAGGCCGACATCCTTATAAAAAAAACTCCCAATGATCAGAGATTCCCAAATGAGTATGGAGTACTGTAGTGCTGGGGGCTGAGGAGGAACAGCTAGGAAAAGCCTGGAAGAAGTCCATCATTTGTGTCCAACATGATTTTCTTCTGGGCCAACCTATTATATTTGAAAATTAGGAACCTAGAATGGATATGGGATTACCAATTTGGACAATAGCTAATAGCTATTAATATTACAAAACTGACTGTGTTACTTTGACAAATGGGTCTTTCATACCTTGCATTTTTTGGAGCTTTGGCATACTGATTGCAAAGAGTGAGTAGATTCTCTCTGTTTCTCGATCTCCATCTATTTCTATCTGAATGTCAGCAGGTACACCTCTTCAATTAGAAATACAAAATTTTATAAAATATGTTAATTTTAAAGAAGATTTACTAGCTATATATTAATGCATATACAAATAAAAGGGAAAAAAACAAAACAATGCAGATGTACAAAACTTCTAGATCATTTATACTTACGGCTGTATCATGATAGGTAGGAATTCTTAATATGTGGCCTACCAGAATTAATTGAAACAGCCTATAAAGCTATAGCAAACCCATCTATGAAACTAGTCAATTGCAACTTAATTCCTTATATACAACATGCAATAATCATATATACAACGTTCATATTATTTGATGCCGAAAGAATTTAAGATTAGGGTTAAAAAATAAGAAGCATATTAAATCCTACTCTCTATTCTGTAACTGCTTCAGGCAGAGAAATCCTCACTAAGCAAGCATCAATCAACTATCTCTTTAGTAAAAAAATAACCAGGAATAAGATTGAAAGCTAGGCACATACACATACAATCATCAGATTGTTTTGAGTAAGCAACAGTATATAAAGCACAGAGAATAATATCAATCCCAAAATATCAAAAGCTTGAAATGAGAAATATTGTTAAATCTAATTTATGCCAATTCAGTATATCTCCTTCTCTTGCAAATAATCCTTGCTTCTACCAATACATGTATTATGGATGCCACATAATTTTTTTACTTTATACTTATAGTAAACTTTTATTGCTTTTTTATAGTATATTATGTTTTTGGTGGATTTTATTGTGAGATGCTCAGTGTGGAAGGAAGGAAGGAAGGAAGGAAGAGTATTGATATATATTCAGGTTGCAAAGAACAAAAACTCATTTCCAAATGGCAACTTAAATACATTCATTTATTATAGGATTAATAATCTATGTTGTTTCATAATCATATTTGATGACGTTGCCATAAATATTAATGTTTTCAAATCTAATAATGTTCAGTTACTAATCTCAAGTACATGTGTAATTCTGATGTGCATCTCCCTCCCTCCCTTTGGTCATTAGGAAGGCAACCTAAGTTACAGCAATATATTGTAAGCAAAATTATTTCTATTCCAAAACATGCATATGTTATTTTTCTTGCAGATGTTACTTACGCAGTACATGGCATACAACCCACTGTGTTTTCTGATGTGGCTTTACAGCAAAGCCAATTTCCATTCAAAAAAGCAGATGGGTGATAGACACTCAATCTCTTTTGGTTGCATCTGCTCACTCTACAGAGAGCTTCTATCCACTCACTAGCCTCCACACAATTATTTGCCTGCACATAGAGTGGTTTTTCAACATGTATTACTTGAAACATCTGAAAAAGAAACAGCTCTGTTCAAACAACCAACAGTTTATTTATAGGAGAAAAAAAACACTGGCAGATTTTTAAAAAATGTTTATGTATTATTTAAAAACTTTGAAAACAGAAGACTGGACACTTATCCAAATGGTTGCCTTGGTGTAACAGATACTGGTTAATGTATTAACTTCCATTTTGCTCAGAAAAGGAGGGATCTTGTGATCCACATTTTTGCTTCTAAGCTGAAAGACTGCCCAATTTCATCCACGATTAACATCAGACATGTAAGGATACCCCAAGGCAGAGGAAAAGAGGAGAGGAAACAATCATTCCCTAATTGTTCTTAGAAGAGATGCAGGAAAGAGAACTCTGCCACAATGTGAATTAATAGGTATGACAAATAGGAGTCAGGCATTGAGGGATTAGAGTATTATTATTAATTTTCTCTTTTTAGTACCACCCATTTTTCTTCTAATTTCTTTATAACTGTAGCCTTGTTCACTCGATAATACTATTTTACATCACTTTCTGGGCAACCAGTCAACTCTTTGCACTATTACTTTAGTTTTATTACATTTTACAAGCTCACTAAATGAAAGAGTACAAAAAAACCCAACTAACTTGATAGCGATCACATAACACACTGACAAATGTCCTCCTCTCAGCTTCAATATATGACATCAATAACTGAATCCTACTGTGATCTGATTGGCTCATTGTCAAAACAAGATGACACCTGATTGGCTCTCTAAAGACTCATGCTCACTGGCTACAATCAAATGAAGGAAAGCTACCTGATATCAACCTAAGCAAATTGTGCTTTCTTTTCATGGTTATTTGGCTATAACTTTTCATAAAATACAGAACAGATAATTAAACAAACTTTGTTGCATTACATTCTTGATTAAATTATCTTTCCATTGATATATAATTTTATGGTACTACTCCAAAAAAAATGGTGTTATTAGCATCAAACCTCAAAAATATACTTTTCCCCAAAAGGTTTCCACAATTTTGGCCACTACTGTAAGAATAATGGACAACGGAGAACTGGAAACCCATGTCTACCCCACACACATGGACCAGATTCTCAGCTTCGCTACCCCACACACAAAAGAAGCTGTGTCCAGATCCTCTTCAGAAGGGCCAGGACACAATGCAGCACCACAATACTAAGAAAAGCAGAAGAGAAAAGCTGCTTTATGTCTTTCTCCATAATGGCTATCCAAAAAACTTCGTATTCTGACACACAGCATCCAAATCACACCACACAGCCAACTACCACGCAAAAACTAACCCTACCATACACAAAAGGGGTGTCAGAAATGACAGCCAGAATTCTCCAACGCCCAGGAATAGCAATAGCTCATGAACCCACAGCCACACTCCTCCAGGGATTATCCAGAACCAAAGGCAAGATACAGAAGGATGAAAGAAACAATGTAACCTACAAAATCAACTGTAATCATTGTAACAATTCTACATGGGACAAACATCACATCAATTAAAAACCCAACAACAGCTGGCAGTCAAACACCATGATCCCAAATCCTTAATCTCTATCCACAGCGACAGCAACAGTTTGATTGGAGCAACACAAAAATCGTCAGCCACACTACTGCATGCCACGCTAGTGAGTTCATCAAAGCCTGGCATTCCACAAGCAATTCCATCAACAAACACATTGACCTACAACCAGCCTATAAACTCCTCAGAATCCAAATTAACCGTGCAGCCAACCAGAGACAGCACCAACCCATGCAAGTACCCCCCCCACCAGTTCACCTCCCAATGACCCCGACCTGATGTAACCTTCCCACCACAAGACTCACTGATGACTCACACCTGTCTCATCACAAGACCCTCACTTGACACACTCACACCTGAAGCCCTTATAAACAGAAGAACACTGACACTGATACCCCTAAACTCCTCTGAAGTTGATCCTACTCTGGTAATGTTACCTTCACCACATAATGTGTTGTACCATTTGTGTTTCTATTGAGCAAATACTCCAAACCTTACTGGAAGAAGTTTGCTTTTGGGAATCAGAGAAGATTGAAACCATTGTCCAAGTACTACTGCATTGCAATTTCTAACATGTGGAATTCACTTATTTCACTTCTTATGTATTCAGAATGAACCAATCTCTACTGCATAAAAATTTTACTTTCTGATTCTAATGCTAGCATTATCAGTACTACTGTGGCTAAGTTCTGTGTTGGTTACAATGCATCATTAAATTCTGTAGTTCTAATTATATTGTTACATAGTTTATACTTTAAACTGGATCATTAAACCTAACAATAATATAGGAATTCTTACTCTAGATTTTTAAATAAGCTCATAAATATCTATTAGCGTTTAAAAAAGCAAGAAGCAGGATAAAGTATTGATGCTTTTAAACTTTGGTATTGCACAAGCTCCTGAGAATGCTATGGACAAGCAAGAAAACAAACCAATAGAGCACCAAATAAATCAACCCAGAGTTTTCACTGAAATCACAAATGACGAGGCTCAAATTATCCTTTTTCAGACACGTTTTGTAAAGATCCAGCTCCCTGGAAAAGGATCAAGTGTTGAAAGGTAGAAAGAAAGGGCAACCAGCAGTAAGGCTAATGGACTCATTTACAGTGGTGATGAGTGCACCACTGGGAGATTTGAAAGAACAGATAATAGGCTAGATCAGGGGTCCCTAACCCCCATTCAGTGAACCAGTACCGGTCCGCAGCATGCCAGCAACTGGTCCGCACAAACAAGAAAAGCCCCATCCACAGGATGCAGGCAGCACACAAAACCACACCCTCTCTGGTCTGCAGAAAAACCTCTCTCCACGTAACCGGTCCCTGGTGCCCAAAAGGTTGGGGACCTTTGGGCTAGATCATCATGGAGAATATCTATGTGGTCTCTAGGAGTTGAAAATGACAGACTGATCAATCAATCAATCATCTATTGCCAGTAGAGGAAATTGCTGAGGTAATTTATCTATGACATGATTAAGAAACAGTTTCCCTCTTGAGTTTTGCCAGCTAGAAAGGGAAGTATATCCAGAGCATCTCTCCCTCAATGTCTTTCCCTTGGGTGGGAAAATATCTTTCTTCTCTTCCAAATATATTCCTCTTGGGATGGAAACCAGTATTTTAGAGACTTCTTTTAATATCTTCTTGTAAAGAAGGATCAGGTAAATACTCATGACATTTCTATCTTGTTTGTCAGAGTGGATTTGATTTAAATCACAATTTAAATCACTAGTAAAAAGGCTTGATTTAAATCAACTCGATTTAAATCATAATTTTTAAAGAGCAACTGTCATCTCTGTCCTGCAGCGGCTCCTCCTCTAACCCGCTGTTGACTCACCGACAGTCCCATTCACTTTAATGGGACAGCTGGTGATGCGGCAGTGACACAACAAGGTGAGGGACGTGGCGGGCAGCAGGTGAGTAGATGCCCACTAACAGGCACTGCCATGATGGATCTGAAATGACAGGTGCTCTTTCAATGTAGGGACTCATTATTGCTGGTAGTTAGAATCTTTAATATTATTATTTGCAAACAAAATGAAGGTTTCCTATTTAGAATAATAAGCTGTTAGGTTAGTAAAACAGCGATATCAGAACCGATTTTAGGTTAATAGGTTAATCACACATAGTTGGAAAACTATTCAAATTCTTTTATTTAATTAAAACAGAGCCTGGTATAGATGCATTTATCTTTAAACAATCATACAGTTTGTAATGTACGTAGATTTGCAAAACAATGGGATAAAGGGATATTTCTGAACTTTTTAATGATTTATCTCATGGTGACTGTGAAATTGTGTGAATGCATCAATGCAGTGCATGTTATCTCAGCTTGCAGAGCTTGGATTCATTGAATGAGTTTACCAAAAATGTAAATATTGCAGAATATACAGCCTCATGCTACATAACTAAGCTCCATTTCATGCTGAATAAATTAAATTATTAATATATCTTAAATAAAAAACTATATTTAGATAGATTTTTACTCCAAAAGCATTTAAAAATAAAAAAAATCCAATTTAAATTAAAAAATCCCATTTTTTAATTTTTTAAAAAAAAACGATTATCCACCCTGTTGTTCGCCAGCATGGAACTCATAAATTACTCTATATTAGTGAATTAACAACACCTGATGAAACAGATATCAGAATAAAGACACATCCCAGATCATCAAGCAAGAATATTAAGAGCAGTAGTTTTAATATCCTATAGCAGGGATGTCAAGTGACATATCATAACTTTTTTTCCATTGCTGGCAATGGGTGGGCACGGTTTCAGCATGATGCATCTGGACCGTGGGCCCACAGTTTGACATCCCTGTCCTAGTTAAGGAATGTCTCATGGAAATACCGTACAGGTAGTTCTCGACTTATAACAGTTCATGTTGTGACTATTCAAAGTTACATCATCATTGAAAAAAGGGATTTATGACCATTTTTCACACTTATGACCGTTGTAGGATCCACATGGTTACATGATCAAAATTCAGACAGTTGGTCTTCTGATCACTTTTTTCAATCTTCTGGCAAGCAAAGTCAATGGGGAAATCAGATTCACTTAACAACCGTGTTACTAACTTAACTGTGATCATTCACTTAACAACTATGGCAAGAAAGGTTGTAAAATGGGGTAAAACTCACTTAACAATTGTCTCACTTAGTGATATTGGGCTCTATTGTGATTGTAACTTGAGGACTCCCTGTAGTTCAGAATCAACATACAAGTGCTTTTTCAGTAATGCAACAAGAATTTGAATAGATTTTTGTATCCTGGCATTTAAGTTCTCACTTTTATATGACAATTTAGAATTTTCCATGCTTAACTGTTATTTCAAAAGTTACTTACATTTTTCCTGTTAAATGCACGCTCATCAAGTTTTTCTACTGCAAGAATGTTTTTGACTGGAATGGTGAATATAGGTTCTTTTTCTGGATTAAGAAAAAATAGCAAATCCTTTAATTATAAATAAAACCTTAGCTGTTTAAGATAATGCAAAACATAAATATTGGTGGAACACATTATATGTGATCCCTTCATAGAGCCATGAAGACAAGGATAGTGGAGTATCTGGTCAGGATAGTAACTGAGTGTATTCTGCTGGGAGAGTATCTGCTGTTAATTATTATGATTTTATATTATATTTGTGGATTTTGACAGGTTTTAATTTTTCATGTATGCTGCCCAGAGTCTATTAACCAGAGAACCTTGCAAATCCCAACAATGAATGAATGAATGAATCCTGCAGGAAAAAGAATCCAATATTTCATTTTTTTGGTTCTCAGACTCAAAAGTATGTATTTGTCTACACTGCCCTGGTTAAATCAGATATATAAGCCCAATGGCAAATAATTTTGTAAACTTAATACATTTGTAATTAAAAACATGAAAGAGTACTTTTATTTATTTGTTTATACTGAACAATGTTTTAATGTACTCTTAACCATTGGAATTGAAGAACATAATTAGTTTATCATCATCAGGCCAAACTGTGTAACTTGAAAGGTTAACATTAAAAAAAAAAGAATACCTTGTTGCTTACGATAAGTGAGTTCTCTACTTGTAAGACAGAACCGACGCTTTTTGAAATTCTTTTTTCCAATACGAGTTCTTCCTTGTGCTCTTTTGAACATCTCCCTATGAAACAAATACAAGAACATTTTTCACAGATATTTTCAAATTTCCTAATAGGCTATCCAGATGTATTCGTTTACAAGTTAGATTAATGGATTCAAACTCCTGATCTTAAAACGAATCAGCCATGCCCAGAACAAAAAAGTATTGAGGACTGATTCCCTGATTCAGCATGAAGGCATGCTAAACTAAACACCATGCAGTTTCTTTCTATATTATTTTTCTTCCCTTTCCTCTTTAGTGCACTCTCTTCTTTCTTGCTCTCTTCTTTTTTTCTCCCCTCTCACTCTATTTTTATGCTTTCTATTCTTGTTGTATGAGAGAGGTGACATGTAAAAACATATAGGGCTTGATTAACCTTTTATGCTAGGTTTGTACCATTCACAATATTTAAAAAAACCCACAATTTTCCTACAAACCCAAAATTGTCATGGAACCTAATTTAGGAATATCAATGAAAAGTAAATATAGTAAAAACCCACAGGTATAAACTAGAACAATTATTTATTGGTACTGTTACTATAATTTACTACATAAAGCAAGAAACGTTTACAAAATTTGAAGATAATTTTTTTTTACATACAGGTAGTCTTCGAGTTATGACCACAATTGAATCCAAAATTTCTGTTGCTAAGTGAGACAGTTGTTAAGTGAATTTTGCCCCATTTTGCGACTTTTCTTGTCACAATTGTTAACTGAATCACTGAAGTTGTTCAGTTAGTAACACAGCTGTTAAGTGAATCTGGCTTCTCTATTGACTTCACTTGTCAGAAAGTCACAAAAGATCACATGACCCTGGGACACTGCAATGATCATAAATACGAGTCAGTTGCCAAGCATCTAATTTTGATCATGTGACTAGAAAGATGTTGCAATGGTTTTTCACACTTTTTCCAGTGCCACTGTTTTAACTTTGAACAGTCACTATATGAAATGTTGGTTAAATCGAAGACTACCTGTATTTTCCTTCATTATATAAAAGAACATCCTTATATAGATTCCATTTATAAATAACTTCATAGAATTCTAAACTATAGTAAAAGTCAACAAGGTAATGCCTATACCATTTCTGAATATTGTTCATGGAATTCCTTTTAAAAATGGTTGAATTCATGCAAGATTGTAATTACCCAAACTAGGTAACATCATCAATGCTAGTGCTTGTGTTAACATCATTAACGCTGATGATGTTAACTAGTTTGGGTAATGAAATGTCTGCAAGAAAACATCCAAGCTCAAAGAGCACCAAGGATCCCTCATTTCAACCCTGAGCTAGAAATATTCTCTTTTAAGGCTGTACTTTTTGAACTCTTTAATTATTTGTTAATTTTTATTTTCTGGCTTCATACCTCTCGGCAACATAACACAATGGTAATTAGCACTTGAAATATTTGCTCGTGCTTGATTTATAGAGATAGTAAAAGGGCAGGGGAGGGCAATCTTGTTCATGGGAAGAAGATATTTTACATTTAGGTTAATAGGAATCCCCACAAAAGCCCAAATTTTAACATTCAGGGTCTCACAAAGCCTCAGGGCAACTTCTTCAAACTCATAAGCAGTTGCAAATGAAATACTACAATTCTGCCTGGAACTACTATATTCAAAGTGTCATAAATCTTACATATTCGTTTGATGTATTTTTTAAAAAATCAATTACAGCCTTGCACATTGTACTTTTGTATTAAGTTACCCTTCTTTTAGATGCAATGGCTCATTCATGACACTTGGCTCTTTACTTTCCGTGGAAGACACTTCATCTAAAAACTGAATATGGAGAATATATTAGAATAATAGGAATTATTTTCCCAATTTTACCCAGAATCCTAAAAATTAACAAATATTTAGAAATTAAAATAAACTTATTTTTAAATAAAATGAACATTTTAATAGTTTAAAGTTGTTCTACATTTTTCCTTTGCATTTACTATACATGTATTTTTAAAACACTCCTCCCAAGTATTTTACTAAAACAAGTGGAGTTTAAACGTAACATATAGAGAGAGGCCTGTGCTGGACAATTAGATTTAATCTGTGACTCAGATTAAATCTGAAAAATGAATATGGTAAAATTTTCTAAGATTTTGCAGGAAAGCCAGGAAAACATTTTTTTGGAGAAAGCCAAATATTATGTATAAAGGAAACAATACCTTTTTGACTATTTCAATGTATTCCTCTTCTTGAAACATTTTGAAAAATTCACACATAAAGGTCTCCTTGAAGCTTGACTAAAAAGGGAAAATAGATAAAAGTAAATCTTTATAGAGATATGCCAGTAGACTAAAGTAATTTCAGTATGATACTTACTAGCTTGTTTTTGGATAAGCTTCCCCAGCTTCCCAGTGTCTGAATTGCTTTTGATATAAGAGTTAATGTTCTAGAAGTCTGTGCATCCTATAAGAGGCATTCAAAGAAACACATTCAATATTTTACAAGTGATAGTTCAATTGTGTTGTATACACGTTGTCCTTCACTAACAATCATTCATTTAGTGATGATTCAAAGTTACAACGGCACTGAAAAAAGTGACTTATGACCAGTTTTCACATTTACAAAGTCGTAGCATCCCTATAGTCATATGGCCAAAATTCAGATGCTTGGCAATTGGCATGTATTTATGACAGTTGCAGTGTCCCACGAACATGTGATCACTTTTTGCAACCTTCTGACAAGCAAAGTCAAAGGAGAAGCCAGATTCACTCAGCAACCATGTTACTAACTTAACTGCAGTGATTCACTTAACAACTGTGGCAAGAAAGGTTGTAAAATGGAGCAAAACTTGCTTAGCAACAGATATCTGGGGGGGGGTCTGTTGTGGTTTTAAGTCAAGAAATACCTGTAATACGACCACCAAATATGCTGCATCTAGTGACAAAGTATTACAGGTAGTCCTTGACTTACAACTGTAGTTGAGCCCAAATTAAGTGGGTCATCATATGACCGAGCTGATTTTATGACATTTAGTGACAGTCGTTAAAGTGAATCACTATGGTTGTTAAGCAAATGCTTTGGTTGTTAAGTGAACCCATTGTCCGCAATGGGTTTTTTTTGCAAGAAACCTCAAATGCTGGCTTCCAGAGGAAAAAAAAAAGTTGTAAATCAGTCACATGACCACAGGATGCTGCAAACAATCATACCCTTGGGCTGATTACCAAGCATCACAAAATGTGATCATGTGATGTGTGTGTTTGCATGTTGGCCAATTCAAGGACTATCTGTACAATGAAACAGGCAGATACGTCAGCATATCAAACATACATTTTCTGCAGCAATACAGGTTTCATGGGCATTCACATAAGTTTTGTAATATTAAAACAAGAATTGGTTTTCCTTCAGCTATAAAGAGTTTGGTTCTAACTGCATTGCAGTCAAGGCAGTAACTGCCAGGATAATTTTCTCTAAAATAATAATAAATATTTGTTAAGGTGTTCTGGAAAGTTCCTCAATCTTTGGACAAGTTGTTCAGGTGGGAAGAAAGAACACAGAAAATAGCTTTCAGTGCACTATTAATTAGTGGGCAAAGAAAGCTTTAGTTCTATAAATCTCTACAGATTTAAATCAATCCTTTAGTAATGACATAATACATGTCAATTTTACTTTAATGAAGAATGTGAGACCTAAGACTGAACAAGTGAAAATGAATTGATAGGCATGTCCAAAAAAAAAAGTGCAATATAGTGGTTAAATGTTGAAATGGCACTGGCAAGACCTAGGTCCACCCTGACTCGTGGAAACTCACTGGGTGATTTTTGGCCATGCACTCTCTTTAAGCCCAACCTACTGAGAAGGTGGTGATTGTGGGGAAAACAAGGAAAGAAAAGAATACTGTATGCAATATCTTGAGCTCCTAAATGAAGGAAGGAATAAAGTAAGAGGATATAACAAGTAGGGTGTAGCTGAGAGATCACTGGCCCAAAAACTTGGAAGAAAAAAATGTGCAAATTCCATATGTAGTATTTGGTGTTTTCTAAAGGAAAAAAAGCATATTCAGTGCCAAAATAAGAAAAGGAAAATTATCATAATTTTTGCCAAATGCTTAACTTCTTGGTCTAGTAAGATTGCTACATAAATATGTTCCGGTAATTATGTACCTAAAAGAATAATATAAATCCAGGAAGAAAAAAAATAGACATCTGTGTGCAATATTAGTGGCTTAATTCTCTCTCCATTGTATTTCCTGTGGAAGCTTTAACAAGATTTTTGCTTAGAATAATAATATGACTCCTTCATGAAATGTACTGAGGACTATCTGTACAGAGACTTCATCAAAGGTTTTTGAGCAGTACAGTCAAAGTTAAATCAACTAAAAAACATAATGGAGTATGACTGCTTTGTGTGTGTGTGTGTGTTTTTAAGTTAATGTTCACGCCGGGCAGCCACCTGCATTAGACCTCTTGTGCAAATCTCTTTGAATATTTGCCGTTGCCTTCTTCCTATGACTGTGAGAATGACTGGCTCAAGATTATTCAGCTGGCTTCATGCCTAAATCAGAAGTCATAATTTCCTGGTTTCTAGTCTGGTGTCTTAATAACTACACCAAACTAGCTCTTCACTATGTGTTTTCAAATTTATTACAGTTATAAACCAGCATAAATATATTTTTAGTTTTTCTTAATTTTACTGAAAATAGGAAATGTATCCCCAAATGTTAAGTCATTAGATTCCAACTAGTCAAATGTTTAATTTTATTTTAGTCATATACTAGTTTCTAATGTCAAATACTTTCAACATATGAAAATGACCAAGAAGGCTTTACTGTTTGATAACTGATCAGTGAGTTTTTTAAAAATATGTTAAGTGGTCTCCAAGCTCCCTCAGCGTACATCCTCCTAAGCTCACCAACTGCATGAACATAACATTATCAAAACTTACTGGATGATGAGGTCGTAAATGGAAAGTATGAGGCGATACTACAGCTACAGCAAAGAAACGAAGGAACACAAAGCTGCTCACTGCAGAATACTGTACATGAGGGTCATCTGCAGAGAAAAACCATGAAATGTGAAATGTATAATTTAGCAGGAAATGGGTGAAATAAGATAGTGAAAAACCTTAGTAGGGTGTCAGTAGAAAAAAATGGTTACTATTCTTCTGCAAAATAGAAAAGTAGCAAGTAGTCTGAAATGAAAGTGATGTTATGATGAAAGATGCATGGCCCTATGTTATTGGGCATGTATCAGAGTTGTTACAGTTTATTTGATGTTACCTGCTAGTTGTAGCAAACTAAGGATTGTGCCCCTTCCTCTTCTCTGTCACAGGTGTGAATGAAACTGCAAGTTTCCACTTCTGTATTTATTTAACAGTAGGCTCTATTGTTATGATTAATCTTAACAAAGCAAAGGAACATACTGCCAAAGATACATTTTTAAATTCAATATGTTTCCATAAACCACTGTTAATACTAACAAAAGTCTGTAGTGCAATCAGTTTCCTGCCAATTTCCTTTTACTTTAGAAATAAAAGTAGCGATGAATTTAGGCACTATTGTTGGTGCATGCAATAGTCACCTATTAAATATATATTTTTATGACTGGAAATGTAAATTATTTTTCTGTTAATATAGCAGGAAGAGGCAACTTAGTAAGAAATTTTAGTTTATCCTCAGTTTGCATATCCAGTTATAGAATATTATAGTAGTTGTAGTCCAAAGCCACTACTACCTATCCTTTCAGTACAATATTAGTGTGGAGCATAAGTATGGTTGCTTGCTGTTAACAGCAGTATATCAACAGAAGACAGGCAGTGTCTACAACTGATGTATTTCCCTCTTTTTATAAATGCTATAGAACTGATTTTGGTAACATTCTTGTGGATGTAGACCCTTTATTCAAGCCATAAATCAAATTGTCATTTTGAGACATTGATACACTTACTAGGAAATCTTTCAGCAGCCAAGCGCCTCAGAGAGCACAACACATCACACATTAATGTTGGGCAACTTATACTTGATTGTACAATTGTACTGAAAACTTTGTCAACATAATAACGAAGATTTTCCTGTGTAGACAAATAATTTCAGAAAGTTAATAATTTTTAAGTGTTTACCAACTTCATTTTATCAGTGAGAAAAATCTCTTCAACAAATTTGTCTTGCCACCTGAATCTGGAAAATTGTCAACTGCTCTTTATAGGGAGGGAATTCCTTGAAGTCTTGCCAAATACTGTGCTGTGCTCCCTTATGAAAAGGAAGCGTGGGCCTTGGACGACTACCATCTGGTTTGTAGCATTTCACTGTTGTTGAGACAGTGGTGGAAGCTTCACAGAGCCCTAGATGAAACAGGTTATCTGGACCCTTTTCAGTTAGGATTCAGGCCTGGACACATTGATTCTCCTACTGGATGACCTGATTTGGGACTCTAAGGAGGGATAGTTCATTTTTACCTTGGACCTTCTGTTGGCTTTTGGTACTACCAACCCTGGAATGTTACTGGATTGTCTATGGGGGTTGAGAACCGGAGGCATTGTTTTGCAATAGTTGCACTCCTTCCTCAGTTATCAGTTCTAGTCAGAGGCAGCAGGAGCTTAGCCTGATAGCCTGTGATATGTCAAGTGTCACAGGAGTTGTTCCTCTCTGCCTTGCTTTTCAACATTTATATGAAGTCAATAATGAGGTCATCTAATGGCCTAGTTGTATAATCAATATGCTGATGACACTCAATTTTACATTGCCATCTTGAGCTATAGTGAAGTTTCTGCTGATATTCTCTCTTGGTTCCTGAAGACTATTAAATATCTGAACTGGAGAAAACAGTGAAGCTGAGCCCAAGTAAGATAAGAGTTACTGTTTGTACAAAAGAGTCTCCGATGACACAAGTAGGCATTACCCACAAGGCAAGTTTGCAATGAGGTAGAGGGCTTCTAAACCCATAGATATTTCTAGAACATGATTAGGGACTATTGTCCACCTGTGGCTGGTGTGCCAACAGCAACTTGACCTCGTGTAGAAAAACCTGGTATGATAACTCATGCCCTCATTTGCATGTGTATGGATTATTGCGGTCATGCCCTCATTTGCATGTGTATGGATTATTGTGGTGAATGTCACATAAAGCTGCCCTTATAGACTAGTCAGAAGTTGCACTGGTCCAAAATGTGCTGGCCTGCATATACACCAGTTCTTGGTGATGGACCCTGATGCTCCAATTTCATGGGCCTTGCATTGGCTGCTAATAGGTTTTTAAGATACAATTTAAGGTACTAGTGTGGACTATAAATCCTGCATGAGTTGACACCTTATTGCTTGCGGGATGGTTTGCTCCAAATAAAATTGATCCCACTTATTAGATCTTGCAGGTAATCTAGTAGTGGTTCTGCACTCCTGGGAAGCAAAGGGGGCCAAAGCTATTAGATGCTGTTTTTTGGTGGAAGCACATTGTTTTGGAATGGCATCTCCTTTGAGATTAGGCTCACCACTTTCAGAAAATTATGGACAACCAATTATTTTGGAAGGCATTCTTCTGATTTAATGTATGTTATAAAAATAACTATTACTATTTTTATTAATTTATGTCAGCATTCCTTCTTTTTGTTGGGCTTTTATAATTATATTTATTCTGGATGTTTATATATAGACCAATGAAAGTCACTTGATTACATCCAAATCTATTTTTTATTCTCAGTACTGATAACGTGAATCAAACACAGCAGTATATTATAAATTCAGTCGGTGGTATCAACCACAGAGAAGCTTACTATGTAGTTAATATTAATGCCCATAGTACTTTTCAGATACAAGGTGTCTTGTAATCAGACTATCAATAATATAGTTAACATTTCCATTTTCTTAATGGTAGAATAAACAATAGCAGATTTCAATGATAAGGTTTGATTTAAATTGTGTCAAGTATATATCAAATATTGTATTTTGTTTTATAGTTGTTTTTAATTATACCCAGTAATTACAGTGAGGTTGACAAAATGAAACTGAAGACCAGAAATGCAGTAGGCAAAATCATAAGACAAAGAAAAGTGTTCAGATTCTTAATATACTTTCTTGTTACTAAAATTATTGTGGACTTTTATATTCCAGAAAATGCTTGTTTGTTACAAGTTCCATAAATAAAAATTTTAAAAAATCCCCACACAACATTTTAGCATACCTTGTGCATTTCCACATTATCTGCTTCTTTCAGTTTCAGGGGATCAATTTCACAAGGTTTAGGATTCTCACATATCTGAAACAAGATTAAAGTTTGCAGCAGTTATATACTTGTCTAATCAGAAGTGAGTTCAGTGAGATTTGTTTTTAAGTTAAAAGAATGAAAATTTTATCTATTATAAAATGACAATTAATAACACAATAACTATGTTCTCTCTTGGATCAGATGTTAAAAATATATTGCTAACCTATAACAATGATTCTTCAAGGTACATGTGATTTTTGCAAAACAAGAAAACTACTCCTTTATTTCAGTCTCTTGAAAATGTTGTAGAACAATTTGTGTGGAAAAGTTTGCATATGCAGTAAATGCAAAGTTGACCATTTGAAGGACCAGATATAGGAACAAAACTGCTGTCTTTTAACTTATGCCTCGCCCATGTGGGTAATTAGCATATTATATACTTTCTTGTTAAAGTGATATCTGACATGCTCCGGTTTGCAGCTAATAATGCTAGATGATATCCAGCAGGAAAAGTCAGAATGCAGTCACAATAGTGCCAGCAATCTTTGTTGAATGAGCTTGAGCTGTTCTGGGAAGATGAAGCAACATATACTATAAATGATGTTATGGTGTTATTAATCCAGTATAATTGTAGCTGCTACAATGAAACAGATAACCCTTTTTGTGACAACCAGGAGTCAGAGAAATGTGAGCTAAGAATATATGGGCTGCCAAGCTGCCTTTTTACTTCAATCTTTACATAAAATCAATACAGTATGGAATAAAATTATATCCCTTCCCTGCCAGTACTCCAAGTCCATAAAAAACATTGTATAATTCTTTTCTATTTCCACTGTGATATGCACACATTAATGGATTTAGTAGTTTCCAAAATATTATGTTTGTGCATAGTGCTATATCCTAGGATGTTTTTCATTGTCATTTTTTTAAAGTTTTGAAATCTAATTCCTACTACACCTTGGAATTCTGACTACTGAAACAACAGTAGCAAGAATAAATATTCTTTCTATTTGCGTATTGAAAATTCAATTTCAAATTTACATCTAACCAAGCTGATGTAAGCTAAAAGGGAAGGGAAGATGATGGTGGATGTAAAAATATTGCAATCAAGTCTAATATGAGGTGCTCAGCCTTTCATAAACTGTTCACACAATATATGAATATAATTAATATTTAATATATTCATGAATATATGAATATATTAAACAAATCGATTAAAGAATTTGCAACAATATTTTGCAAAGCGATTGGATTCTTATGTAGCATATTATTTGTCTTGCAGTCTAGCACGATAAGAACTGGAATAGTTTATCCAGTCTCAAGAAAGCAATACAGATATTTTAGACCTTGCACAAAGCTGAAAACAACTGATATCTGTAGTAGCAGTATGAAATTTTAGGCAGTAGGGATTTTTCCATTATTCCCAATATGTAGCATTTCAACACATATATTTATCATACCTCATCTAAAATTGGTTTTAAAGTAACTTTCAAGTAGTGCTTTCCTACTATTTTCATCATCTCATCTACACACCGAGTAGTTAAAGAGTTTCCTCTGAAGATTGTATTTACTTCTCTGTAATACAATAGAAATAATTAGAGATTCAGAACTATATACATACACACATATCCACAAACATGCATGCAGATATAAGATGACCAAAGTTCTCTGCTGCAGAGTTTCTAGCTAATATAGTCTACAACAATGCAACATTTTAAAGTATCTCTAATATTATGAATATATATCTGGATATATATTATCAATAGATACCAATGTCTTCTAGGTTGCCCTAATAGTAGCCAAATTCAAATTAGTATGCTTAATCAATATTATACATTTATTATGGCATAATTTAATTCTAGACACCTCTTTCCAAACACTCAATCAGAATAGGCACTATCTTCAAAAATGCATGGAAGGATTTCAATTTCTTTTCAGAAATATGATACCATTATACAGAATAAATTCTTCCATCTTTCTTTGGTTCTATATAATCTTGATATTGCTATGCCATTTTTGTTTTTTAAAATCAAATCATTAATAAATTCTAGAAAAATTAGAGAATATGCACATTTTAAAACCACTAATAAGACTAATTCATGCTCAACTGGTCTTCTACCAGGAGGGAGGAAGAAATCTTGGACTGAATCATACTAATCTTTAATGCAATGTTTCATTAATGAAACGTTGGGAGCATAGCATAATTGCAAGGGTTCATTCTTCAATAAATGTAAGAAAGATAAGCTGTGTAAGACCCAATATCTTTTTCTCCAGGATTACAAGATTTCTCCAGAACTTAAAAATAGTGCATGCCAAGAAACAGAAAATTATCTATTTTCTAACAAAATCAAACAACTATTACATATTCATTTCAAAAGAGTCTGAAATCACTTAGTCCTAAGAATAAAAAAAATTGTAATGTTTACTGAGAAAAATAATTTAATATAAAAATGTATGTGACAAGTTTACTCATTTATCTTTGTCATGGAGAGAATGGAAGAAAGTCAAGCACTTACTGGGTTTCCTTCAGTTCTAATTCTGCCACTGCAGTAACAAACTGCACTAATCTATGATGGTGTAGCAACAACCTTACAAGTGGCAAAATACCATCGTATTTATCTCGACACATTTCAGCCAAGATGTAAGCAGCTGATGCAGAAATTGGCTATAAAAAGGGGGAAATGGGATGAATATACATAATTCCTCACATTCAAATATACAGGGAAAAGTTAATAAGAGTAATAGTAATTTTTCAGGTAAATCTTAGCCTAAGTTAAAAAAAAGCTTATGTAAAATAATTTTCTTCCAGTTTCAAGAATTACAATTAATTTTTTGCCAGCTGATTGGAAGAAAACCTTACAGAAATTCTTTTTGCCTTTCATTTGACATAATAGAAAAAAAAATCTCAAAATTACTGTTTATGTTCATATTTAAGTTTTTAATATCAGATGGAGCATCCAACTGCAAAAGAAACTTTCAATAAAAACAAAATCAGTTTTTTGTGTCTGTAGGCTATCCAAAACTGACAGAGCACTCCCAGCAACCAAATAGATTGTTCTCAAAATTAATCAGCAAATTAGGCCTGAGAAAAAGGGTAACGGTACAAACTGAAATGGTTTATCTCTCAGAAATCCACGTTGCCCTTTGAACTCTTATTTCAAAAGATGTCAAAAAAAGATTTGGATTTAGGGAAATTTGAAAGTGAAGAGTAGATAACAGCTTGCCTTTTACAGGATCTTTAAGCTAACCCAAATAGGATCCAAATTTAGTCCACCTAATCAGGAGTCCCCAACCCCTGGTCCATGGACCAGTACCGGTCTGCAGCATGCCAGCAACCGGTCTGCACAAACAAGGAAAGCCCCATCTGTGGGATACAGGTAGCACACAAAACTACTGGTTTTGTGGCCTGTGGAAAAAGCTCTCTCCCTATAAACGGTCCCTAATGCCCCAAAGGTTGGGGAGCTCTGCACTAAATTATGGCAATATTTTTAACTTTATGACAGTATCTTTGACTATAACAAGGATTTAAATCAAAGCATTTGCTGGCCCTGTTATACAGAATGCACTCTCATAATAGTTGTTATGAGTGTGGCTTCCACAAAACATTAATTTCTTAGACAGAAAAGAGGTCTGAAGAAGACTTCACACATATTTATTACACATTCAATTCCATATTGAATTACATTATTGAATTTTGTAATATGTATATCAAAAGGGATAAGAGGAAGTATGAATAATATAAATTTGGGGCAAATAAAAAAGCAAGTTAAATAAAAATCCTTCTTTTGAATAAGTGAGATATAATTCTGTGCCAAATTCAGTAGAATTCTATGTACAAATACAGTCTAAAACCCGGACCAAGAACTGAGATGGTTCTGTTATCAGTATCATAGGTATGCTACCAGATTTTTGCTGGAATAGAAGTTAAGCCTGATTGCTGGCTACATGACAGAATATTTATTCTTGTCTAAAAAAAGAATGTACTGAATCAAATCTGTACAATATGCATACCTCTCAATATTGAACAGATGAAAACGAACAGCTTTTAAAATTCTTTATGAGGAAAAATTTTTAAGCACACTTTTTGCAGAGAACTTTTGTATAGTTCAAATGTTTGTTTTCTGAATAGTAAGCTCTTGACAACCATATCAAATAGCATTTAAAATTCTAACTTTTCATAGAATATAAGAAATTGTTTTTTAAAACTTAACCATTTTAGGGGCTATACAATATTATACATATTGCTTTTTTGAATTCTGAACAGAAATCTAACCTAAAATATCTCCTTTTGAAAGGAGAACTTGTACCACTTCCCATTAAATCCAGCACAGAAGGAGTGGGCTAGTGACACTTGAAAAATGAAAAATACCTCTACTTCAGATGATTTCAGAAGCAAGTCTCTAAGAGACCCATAATACTCAGATGGAAGTACATAATCTTCAGCATAATTTATATTCAGCCTAAGGGATCCATGATCTTCACTTTTAGCAGATTTATTTCCATTATCTTTTGGTTGTAGGAGGTACCTTAAAAATAAGAAATTATAAGGCATAAGATATTCTCTAAATGACAGGCTGAGCAAATTGTAGTTTTAAGCAATTAAGTAAGAATAAACAGAGAATGAAAAAGCAATAGGATCTTTCTCCCTTTCCTTCTTTCCTTTTGTAGATTTGCTAATTTGTACTTATTCATATAGTTAGAAAATGCTTATACTGTCTTCTCACTTCATGGTTATGGATAGCATACAAAAATTCTATTAAATAATTAAAACATTATACATTCATGAAATATAAAATTACAAGAACCAGATTTGTAAACAATAAAAGGCGTGTGTCAATGCCTTTTTATATAATAAAAAGAAGCTTGTCTAAATTCCAGCAACTTGTTCCATAAGAGGCATCTACTACAAAGAAAGCAAAATTCTCGATTCAGATATGTCATGCCACGAGTCATTAAAAGAGGCCTATTAACTGTAAAGATCAATTGTGTACTAAGATGGCTTTCAGAGCATGACTTCTTTGAAGTGGTAGAGAATTCTATCCAGACTAAGAATCCAATGTCATATAAGTCAATGCAACGTTTGTTGTAACAGCTTGTCTGAATGTGCTTTCCCCCTTTCTGTTTGTATAAACTAGGCAGGGGCTTATCTGAGATGTTTTCTCAAATTAGTTTCTTGGTTCAGGTTCAAACCCCACTTATATGACTGTGGCATGGTAATGGTTTTTCCCGGTCCTTCAAAGACATTCTCTATCCCCTCCTAAAATCTCGACAATCTTAATGGTAATTATCCTCAAATGCCATTAGGGAGGAAACCCAGTATTTTTATACATTGTATAAAATATACATTGTACCGATCTGGAACTCTGCCTAACCTGTAGTACAGTTTCTCATACTGTTATTATATTTCACTGCAATGATTATAGATGTATACTTTTTTTAGAGATTGAGTCTTTATTAATGCAATGAACTATTATATCTTGCACAAAGTTTAATGATTTGTTTAAAAAAATAGATTGATTTTTGTGTTCAATATAGCAGTGTTTTTCAAACTGTGTTCCACAGAATCCTAAGATTCTTCAAGAACTTAACAGGTTTCTGTGAGAGACCAAAACCAACCCCATACTTATTCAAATGCAGTCAATTTTCTATTATTAGAGTTTTGCTTCTTAATCATGAGCTCGAGAATGTTTTTTTAAAAACAAACTACAGATCTGTGGCCTGAAAAAGTTTGAAAAGCCCTGTTCTATGTTTTTGGTATCTATCTTTTCAGGAAATGAAACATATTAAAAAAATACTGAAAAGACAACTACTTTACAAGTTGGCAAAGGTTGGTAGCTTGATTTAATAACACTATTAGAGAGCAGGGCTGTTTTATACGCAATTTTACTAAAGCTTTAAATGATACTGGAAACTAGAGCTACCTTGTACACATTGTTGGATTTGCACTATGTTGACATGGCTTTTGAACAGAGTTCTAAACTATTAATCACAATCTGACTTTTCCTGTCTTTGATGCAGTTAAGATTAACTGTTTGTTTTGTAACTTAAAACTTTTTTGTTGGTTTCAATGAAAATGTAGGAAATATTAATTCACTTGGACTAGTCAGTAAAGATATTGAAGATAGAAGAAGCTATGCTAGTTTAATTATGTTAAACTTATTCTTCATTTTACCAATATGACAACTTTGCGCTCAATTCCTTACCATGCTGGGAAAATATCACTTCCTAAAGATTTGACAGGAATCTTAATTTCTCCTAGGAAAAGATCTTGCACCAAGTTGCCATTGTTCCATAAGTCAATCCTGAAAGTTAAATCTTAGTTTTAATAACTGATTAGTTAGCTATCATAACATATCTAATTTTTAAATGATTTTAAATGATCACACAGAACAGCACACCAACTCCACATGCATAAAAGTAAGGTTATTATCTCTCATTTAATAGTCTGTCTGAGTTAATAAGAAAAGTGTATCTTAGTTCTATAGAAAGCAACTGTGAAAATCTACCTAGTAGTTAAAACTGAAACTTTATCAGTAAGAAAAAAGCGATGGTGCCAAGGCATTAAAAAAAAGTATATTTTCTTCTCAGGCATTTACTATTCTTATTTTATTTTTATTAATCCCATTTACTCTTTATTCTGGTTAAACTGTAGCACTTCAATGACACATGCATTACGTATTCTTTAAAATTACTTTTTAGCCAAGACAGTTCAAGTATTCATAACTTAAAAGCATATACACACACTGTATGTGGGTTCCTGAGTCTTACCTCACCAATATTTCTGTTAAACAGCACATATATTAAGAAGAGAAAAAAATTTGTTGGGTTGTGAGATTTCTGAAGATGTAGCAGGTTCTATTGCCTCCCTAAATGTTATACCAACTGTGATATGAATTCAGATGTTCTAACTAACCCTACAGAAAAGCTTTAGTTGAAGTTGGATTAAGAAATAGTATATTATTTTCTTCAAAATATTCCAATTATAATTCCTTCTCAAAATGTATTGCATTGAGAGGTGTATATGTGCATTTGTCCACTCCATCACTGTATATTTCCCCAAATAAAAATGTTTTTGTCTCATAGCAAGAAATGTGTAAATCACAGGCCAGTTAAAATGTCTAAACTGTTATCTAGGTGTACTTGAAAATCAATAGTACTAAATATAATATGATTTACTTCTCCTTAGCCACAGATGGTTATTATACACAATTAGAATAAATACTGTAAGTAACATGCTTTGACTTAATAAATTGCTTTTCTGAATATGCTTCAACTACTGTTTTTGAAGGCATGTTTTTTCAAGGCCAGTTTTAAACTGAATCTCACCCCAAACTTAATAATTACCTCGACCATCTTCAGCAATTACAAAGCAACTTTTTATTTTTATTGTAAGAAGCACTGTCTGCTTTGATTGCAATATCTGAATTAATCTTAATATGTTGAAGAATATACCTGACTTCTAGCTTCTCAATGTCTTCTTCTTCTACTTGAAACTGTGACTTCTTGGTGTAACTACTGGATCTAGTTACCTGAAAACAAAACTTACAAAGTAATTTGTTTCTCTTTTAGCAGTACCCATTTAATTCAGTCTAATAGCTATGCCTTTCTAACATTGTTTGTTACTAGAAAATGGATCTATTTTTAAGTAAAAAAGACATATATCTTGAAATATAAGAAAGACTATTACAGTAAATATTTGCAATGTATCAATGATAACAGTCACTGCTGTAAGTTGGGCACCTCTAAAAAGCATTTTAATAAACTATATAAAACATAACAAAACTATGCTTAATCTTTGTTTTACTCCAAGGCTTTAACCATATTTTGATGTCATGGAAAATTTAGTTAATTAACCCTTGATTTTTAAAGTGTTTTAACAAAATCTCTACAGCTTTTATATTCTTATTTTGAACCATTGCAAAGTCTTGGATTAATTTTCAGGTTCAGATGCTAGTGAAAAGAACCACAGCTAGCATTCTTCCAGGAAGAACATAATAACTTTTAAAACAGAAAACACAGAAGTTGCCACAAAAAATGCTATCTAATGACTGACTTGCAGTTTTAATATATAAGCACCTTTATCTTATTGTTATTTTAAAAATAATCTCTCATAAACCTTTTTCAACCCTTTTAAAAATATTCTAAAACTTTCATGTTCAAGTGAAGGGAGTTGAAAGAAGAAAGCTGGTACTTAAGTTTTTATAGCTATCATGTCAACAGTAATAATCAACACTCATACTTTTCTATTAATAATGCTGGGTCAACAACATTATTGAAACATCCTGAGATAAAATGCTAGAATCCAATGTGTATACATATTTCCCCATTCACTGCTATGTTAAGTACTGAAACAACTTTTGGTGCTAGGTAAGACATATAAAAATCTAGAGGAGAAGATATTACAGACCTAGTAATTTTGAAATCTGAGCTCCCTTTTTTGCTCCAAAAGCAGTACAGAATAAATTGATAGACATAATATCAACATAAGATAAGAAATTAGTTACCTCAAAATAAAAAGTTTCATTAAATTGTGGATTGCTTGTTTTCTTCTTTACCTTTGTCTTCTTTTGATCGTTCCTGTTCCAACATAATACAGCTTTATCATATAGGTCTTAAAATATATTATTGTAATTAACAGGATTAATCTACATGATAAAGCATTTTTTAGTTTAAAACTAAAGGACTTTTAAAAAATTATCCAAGTACATTATTGACTTCTTGGAATTGTATAGCCCCATTAAAATTTTTAAAAATATGGTGTAATTAGGTTAATATTTGTGTCTGAATATATATATACACACACACTACACATACAGTTTGCATTCAGTACATTGGAAAATTTTGGACACTTGGGATTTAAAAATCTATTAAATTTGATTATGTGAAATACTTATTAGGAAAAAAAAACAAAGCAGAAAATTTCAAGGAAGATTTAGAATTAGACTAAGTATAAATGAAATATTATTTATCTATTGCAGTCTGAAACAAATTAAGGATGGATTACAGAATTCAGTTTTTTAAGTTTACATTAGCATTTTATAAGCTCTTATCTACTATTGCTTTCATATATTCATATGATTTCATATAGGGAGACATTTTAAGATATTTTCTTCGTGCTTGGAATCAATGTCTGAGGGGAGAGTAGAGCCATCCAGACTAGTCTTCTCATAACCTAAAATATCAATGTGAGAAGGGAAGCAATCTTTACATGCAGTACTGAATAAAGAGAAAGTAGCACACACCAGAATTTTTGGGAGAAGCAACAAAGTGATTATAATGAATAAAAATATTGTAGAGAATAGCATTCTTTAATACATGGTTTTCTAGTTTAGCCAATCGCATATTCTGAATTCCACATGAAAGTTGTGGATAATACTGCAGTCATGGGGATGCAACAAATGTGTGCTTTTATAAGATCTATATCCCACAGTTCTTTCAGAAGATCAAACAGTGTAGATATCCATTTTTTTTCCCCAACAGAAATCTGGTATGCAAATTGGGATAAGAGCAGTGAGTTGTCCAAAGACATCATGTCAGCTTCCATACCCAAAAGCAGAGTTGAACTCAAAGTTCCCAATTCTAGGACCATATTTTATCCACTGGCTTTACAGTGACATGGTGGACCCCCCCCCCCAAAAAAAGTATTAGATGAGGCACCGTGCCTACAAAAAGCCAAGGAGAGTCTACAGGCACAATATTATCCCATAGCATTACATTAAGGACCTGAAACTTAATTCAGATTATTTTCATGTACAACATGTGTACTGGCACTTTTAAAAACATGCGTTTATATTGTCTTATATGGAACATCCACAACATGCAGGGCTATAATTCAGTATAACGTATCATATAATAAAATATGTATTAACCCTATACATTTTGTTTAATGAAACATTTATCAATTGAAAACTGGTGCACTAATATAACCTAATTTTGGCATAAATTTTCGGTTGTTACCTTGGCAATTTCAAAATATTTTAATTAGTTACCTTGAAGGACCAACAACAGATACTGTGGCATAAGGGTCACAATTTTGCCCATTAATAAGAGGCAGTCCATGACATTCCTTCAAGCTAGAATTAAAAAAAGAAAAAGGAAATTACTAGTCCAGTTGCAGTTCACTTAAAGTTATGCCACATCTAACAGATAAGTGAAAAATAAGATGTGCTAATTCAACTGTCAGCTGGCATTGAACATATATTCTTTGCACAGGTCAGCAACCATGTTGTCAGTTTTCATTGTCTTGTCAGTAACTTTTAGCAACATCTACTAATAATTCTAAGTAATTGGCTTCTTATACCTGCTCCATTCTAGAAGCTATGTGCATTTAATCTTGAGAAAACAAATTGGAGGTGGGATGTTTTCACACTCTTCAAAAACCTGAAAGACATCACACAGGTCAATACCTGTCATCTCTCATTCCAGAAACCAGGCTACAGGTTTATGTTACAGAAGGCAGATTCCAATTTAGAAAGAACTCTCTAGTGGTAACTGGAGCTCAGCAGTACAAATAATTATTCAGAGAGATGGGCTCCTTTCCCAGGATATGTTCAGGCAAATTGAACTGTCATTTGTGTAAGATGCTTTAATTGGGATTCCTGCATTGAGGAGGGAATTGGACAAATGGCCTAAGTGGGACTGCCACTTACAATTTAAGAATTGATTATGCTAGCAAGGAAACTATGTGGTACACAAGGGCGTGGTACATATTAATAATATCAATAGCTATAGAAGTCCCAAACCAGAAATAATTTAACCAGTTTCAGGATTTAATTTTATGATTGTCTGATATATCATCATCCCTTTTCTAGTAAGACAAATCAAATTAAATAAGTGCAAGATCAAATCAATTAGATTTTTAGAAGTTATAAAATTTCATGTAACTGACGGGATGGTAATCTCAAACTTTCTCAAACTCTGGGACCTTAAAATTTGGGTATACAAGGCTTGCTTTAACTGTTATCTTCTCTCTCTCATCCCCCAAACACGAAATTTCCAGTTGGAGAAAGTAAATGAAAACTGATAGATCTCATGTTAGGTACCAAAATTCTTTTTTTAAAAAAAGATAATATTTTCCCAAGTTAAGAAAATTGAATTATAAGGGTTTTTTTTAAAAGGAATGCAGTCATTATTAAAAAGTAAAATTCAAGAATGTTTTGCACTTGGAAATTTTCCTACTTAGTTAAAAAGATTCAGTAATAACATTTTAATCTATTTATTTTCCATAAGCAAACAGTTTTTTTAAAACAATTCATAAATATCCTTACTGTACTACTAGCTGCTGGCATACAGATCCATTATCTGTAATCAGTTCATTTAGTCGTAATTCAAGATGTACTTTTCCCTGTTGGTAAAGAGGAAAAACATTGAGTTGAAAGTCTGTCAAATTATACTTCTTGTTATGTTGCCAATACTATTCTACATGTTTTCAAAATGTTTTCTAAAAGTTATCATCAAATTACAAAAAGCAGAAAAACTGAAAGCCCTTTCCATAAAAAGAATAAAACTCCAAATCTTACCAATTAGCATATTCCTATGAAAATATTAAATTTAAATTATTACTGAATAAATTCCACCAAGAAGTCAAATATTAAGCATTAGAGCATAACAATAGATATTGCTTCTACTTCCTCTAAGAAACAATTGATAACATGTAAGCTCATGATCTACATTAATAAAAAATGTCAAAGAGAACATATGGTAGAATATTAATCCCAAAGGAGGAACCATGAATTCAGGTAGTCTTTGTTTAGTGACTATCTTATTTAGCAACTGTTGATGATGGTGATGATGTAAGTTTAGGACTTTTTCAGGTCTCTATAGCAAAGGATAGCTAGAGTAAGACAAAAGCACAGTTGCCAATCCAAACTGTGGTTGCAAATGAGAACTACCTGTATTCATCTTTCTAAGGCTTGTTTTTCTCCTGAACTGATTCATATTGCTATGTAGACTAACAGCAATTATGGAATAGTACAGAGCAACCCGAAAACAATAACCCAACATACAGTAATTACAGCATCTATTTAATATTTCAAGATACAGATTTATGAAAATCTTTAATTTAGCCAGTGTCGATGTGCTAAACACGCTAGGTACAGATAGTCCTCAACTTATGATTGCTTGCCTAATGATAGTTTGAATTAACAGCCTCCAAAAAGACAGTCATGATCTAAATTTGAACTTATGACCATCGCCCATCCACCCCCATCGTTACATAATTGCAATCTGAGTGCTTGACAACTGGTTCACATTTATGACCATTTGCTTCTACTTCTATGGTTCCATGGTTAGGTGATCATGATTTTTGGTTTTTGTCTTTTTTTTTTTTTTGCAAAAAATGGCAAAAAACACCATTAGTTAAACTGGATCACACTTAACAACTATGTGATACAACTTCCAACCATGGTAAACATGGTCATAAAATCAGGCCCAGTTACATGATGACTCGACTTATAACAATGACTTACATCAGAAATTCTGGTTCCAGTTCTGGTTGTAAACTGAGCACTACCTGTATTTTTAACTCTAACCTGAAAACTGTTATCTTCTCATAAAGAAATCACTGGAAATCAATATTTCAAAGATGGCTTGTATTTGGAATTACTTGTATAAACGTTTTTCTTATCATTTCTTCCTTTATTAGAATAGTCTTTGCTAAGGCTTTTTAAAAACTAATGAGCATGTATGTGCCATTATCTCTATTATAAAAGCTTTGAGAAACAGATAATTTGACATTAGAGGCAGTCCTTATGTAATCATTGCCCCGTGGAATGAAAATTCAGAGTTATAATGGTGCTGAAAAAGTAGATGTATGATCAGTCCTTGAACTTATAACAGTTCCAATGTCATGTGAACACAATTCAGGCACTTTGCAACTAGTACCCACTATGATGGTTGTAGTGTCCTTGGGCACATAACGACCATTTGCGACCTTCATAGCTTGCTTCCAAAAGCACAGTCAATGCTGTCATCATGTAATGTTTTGCTTAATGACTGCACATGATTTGTTTAACAACTGCAGCAGAACTGACATTCTAAGATGTGTATTTCACTTAAATATTACATTATATAATGATGGAGATGCCAATTCCAACTGCAGTCATCAAGTGAGGACTATCTGTAATTATTTTGTAAAGATTGGAATTATTTTAGGCAACAAGAGCTATCTTATAATGCAGTATCTTAGTCTTTCAGAAACATATCCTTAAAGATATTTTACTGTATTTTCCATAATCCCTGATCAGTGGTCAGTTCTAGATGATACTAGCTTGGAAAAGCTACAATTGCTTCATATTTCTTGCGTAAAAATGACTCTGGGCATACATTTAAGCCCTGCCCTCTTAGTCATTTTATCTTCCAGATGTACCCACCCTAGAGAAGACCTGTTTAGAATTTAACAAGCAATAAATAACTTTTTGCTAGAGCATTTCCAGCCTTGCAGATGTTAAGGTAGTCTTTGACTTATGACAATTGAGACCAGAATTTCTATTGTTAAGTAAGGCGGCTGTTAAGTGAGTCATAATCAATTTTACAATCTTTTTTGCATGGTTGTTAAGCAAATTGCTTGTTAAGTTGTTAAACACAGTTGTTAAAGGAATCTGGCTTTCCCCACTGACTTTGGTTGTCAGAAGCTGGCTGGGAAAGTTGCACATAGCAATCATATGACCTGGGATGCTGCAACTGTCATAAATGCATACCAACTGCCAACCATTTGAATTTTGATCACATGACCATGGAGATGCTGCAACAGTTGTACTGTAAGTGCAAATACCAGTTGAAAGTCACCATTGTGACTTCCAATGCTGTTGTAACTTGGAACAGTCACTAAACAAATGGTTGTAGTCAAGGACTACCTGTATTAAGTGCTTTGTTTTCAAAGATATTTTATTCAATCTAGGAAAATTAATAAGTAACAAGTATTCGAAATATGTCCACTTTATAAAAAATACTGAGCTCATGAAATCAAAATAGATTTTTTTCTAGCATTATTTTACAAATTATATTGGCCTATTGGCTGATTTAACAGAGTAGATACTAACAAGTAATTACATCAGCTATGTATTCTGGTAGTAGCTAAGAATGGCTTATTTATTAACTTGCTTTCCCAAGAGAAACACACTTTTCAAATGTGTGTGGCAAAAGTATGTGAACCTTTGCTTTTAGCATCTGGTGAGGCCCCCAGGAGCAGTAATAACTGCAACTAAATGTTCCAAGAACTGTTAATTCAGTCCTGCACATTGGTTTGGAGAACGAATTCAACTTAGGGATGTTGGTGGGCTTCCTTAATTCAAGACCTTCCACAACATTTCTATAGGATTAAGGTAAGGATTTTAATTTGGCCATTCCAAAACATTAAATTTCTTCTCCTTTAACCATTCTTTAGTTGTACGACTTGTGTATTCAGTCTTGCTGAATGACCCACTTTTTCTTTTCAACTCATAGACAGATACTCTGATGTTGTCCTGTACAATTTGCTGGTACAATTCAGAATTCATAGTTCCATCAATGATGGCAAGCCATCCTGGTCCAGAAGCAGCAAAGCAGCCCCAAACTGTGATACTGCCATTACCATGTTTGATAGATGGCATAAGGTTTTTATGCTAAAATGCAGTGCCTGTCTTTCGCCAAACATAATGCTTTTCATTCAAGCTAAAATTATCTATTTTAGGCTCATCTGTCTACAGAATATTTTTTCAAAAACTTTCGAGCTTATCCACATGGCTTTCACAAACTGTAGATAGGCAACTATGTACTTTTTGGAAAGTAATTGTTTTCTCCTTGCAACTCTGCTATGTACATCATTATTGCTCAGTATTCACCTATTGGAATTCTCATGAACACTAAATCCATGAGCAATCTCTAGTTCCTTAAACATTATCCTGATTTTCCTTGAGAACTTCCACAGTATTACACATATTGCTTTTGGGGTGATCTTGGTTTGTCAGCCACTCCTGGGAAGTCTAACAATGGTGTAGAACAGTCTATTTGTATACAATCTGCCCGACAGTAGACTGGTAGAATCCAAACTCTTTAGAAACAGTTCTGTATCTTTTTCAGCCTGATGAGCATCAACAATTAATTCAGAATCTCCTTTCTTCAAGTCACGACACACTTCTACATACTTGCATTATGAAGATCAGACTTTGATAGCAAATACCCAAAATTCTGTTGTTTAAATAAGACAGGACTTCAGTCATACCTGATTATCATCCCACTGATGACATTGATAATGACCACTCTAATTTTCTCTTTGAATAAACTGATAATACTAGAAGTTCACATACTTTTGCCACATACAACTATGTAGCTTTGGATCATTTTCCCCAAATGAACAAATGAACAAGTATAATGTTTTTGATTCATTTAATTCTTTTTATCTAGTTTAGGACTTGTGTGGAAAACAGATCACATTTAAGTTATATTTATGCAGAAATATAGCAAATATAAATGGATTTATAAATGTGTAAGTATCACTATACATACATCAGCATTAGTTTTCATGTTTATTTAATTTTACCTGAACTTCTGAGTTAGAATCAACTGGTTGAAGTATAAACCACGTTTCCTTGCCAGAATATATGCTCAAATCTTCTTTTTTGATAGCTATTTTACCTAAAAGAAAAATAGAGTGGGTAAATTAACTAAAAAAGTATTACGTCTATCTAACACAGCTCTAGAAAAGATCTGCATCAGAATACTCTATATCCTAAACAACATCTTTAAAATACAATCTTCCAGTACTTTGCATTCTAGCATTAGGAAACTGTGGTAAATGTAACTAGCACTGTTTGAAGATGAATGAAGGCAAAATTTCAGAATAAAATGTCTGGTTTTACATGTTATCCCAGAATATCCGATTCAGACTGATGATAGTTCAAATGGAATGCATTAATTTAGTCATTTGGGATGGAAAATCACCTGAGCTTCACATCATGTAGAACAAATATTTTATATTTTAAAGAATGGAATGCATGTCCTTGATCAATAATTTTATATTTAATATAACAAAACAACCCATGAATATTAATATATCAATTGTTATTCCTTACCTATACGCAGGTCCCTCTGTAGAACATTTTTGTCATAAATATAGAATGATAAATATTGGAATATTCTTGGTATTTCAAAGTAAAACTCTTCTCCAAAAAATGGACTGTGAAAACAAATTAGCAAACTACCTGATTATTTTGTACCGTATTACCTTATCTGCATTATATTTGTAAGTTACAAATTTTAATAAAAAGATTCTGAACGTAAGTCCCTTTCAAGGAATTATTCTGCTAATTTTAGCATAGTGTTCCTAATTAACATTAGGATAGATATTTTATTAAACAGTAACTCCTCAGAACCTTTCACTGTTTTTGCACATGCCATTCTCTATACAAAAACTCCAAAAACTTTTTGGAAACTGTCTACTATCAAGTCTTACCTGTTTCCAGAATGCCCTATGAATGATGGCTATGCTTGATTTGTAAGGTAGATTGTACCTCAGGAGAATATAAGGAACAAACAAAAAAAAATTAAATCTTAATTCAGGAAAGCAAATATTATTTAGTAGGCCCTACTGTAACTTGTTGAGGTGAACCTTATGAACAGAGTGCAGAATAGGCCAGTAAAAAAAATGGGAGAAGTGACATTTTATGTGAAGAAAGTCCGTATGTGCAGGCATCCAAGAATCTGAGCACAAAGGTCTAATTTAGAGAGCTTGCCTAGGACCACAGAGAAGGATAAATAGCAAAAAATATTTTCTTGCTGGCATGATACCGATTGCCAGGTCAGGTAGAAGATAGGGATAATGCTGTTCCAAGCTAGAATTCAGAACCTTCTGGGAGGAAAGATGCATTAATAATGGAGACTTAAAATAACCACATTTCCATTGGAAAACAACTTAGCAAATATTGCAAAGTCACAAAAAATCCTCTGTGGTCTTGCTTATGGTTTCATTTTCCAGAAAAATGAGAAGATTGGCTGTTCCAATATGATCTAATCAATAAGGAGGTTTTCATTGAAGAGCTAAAAGCACTAGAAATCTTGCGAGGAAATGACCATATCATCAGATACTAGAATGGGAGAGTTAAATCTCATACAGTCAGTGAGGGACACGATCACAAATCTTTAAACAAAGAACAGAGCTTTCCCCTACCCTAAACTGGGACTAAGTAATGCTTTATGTAGAGCATGCAAAATACAAAAACAAAAAGGTCTGAAATCTATGAATAGTTTGCAACTGAAACACTGTCATCACTGGAATTCTGTCATTATGGCTTTGTAATTTTTCCAAAAGAAAAATCACTTATCAGGAATGCTTGGATTTGAATTTGCCTAATTGGTTCCAGTCCTGCCTTGCTAGCAGTAGTCCAACATGCAGAAAGAAAAACTGGAGATGGTTGTGCATGCACATTAGATTTTAGGAGAGCCAATTTCAAGAAGTTAAAAAAATGCTGGGTAGGTCAACTTGGACAGAAATCCTTGGGTCAAAGGAAATAGAAGAGGGTTGGCAACTTCTCAAAAGCAAGATACTTGTGGTGGATTGTAGTCTGGATTCCCAGGAGGGAGTGGCTGCTTTCCAGAGGAAAGCTTGAAGTTTGGTCTGTAGGAATGAAGTTAAAATGGCTGCTCCCTAGCAGTTCACAGAACATATATACAGTTATGCAGATAGTCACTTTAGTTTGCAAGATTCAGTCTATTAAAAACAATAAAGAAAACTACTCAGAAGTAATTCCACGTGTTCTTGGTTCTTGAGCCTGATAGTACTGAATATACACTCTCTATTTCAGTGGTTCTCAACCTTTCTAATGCCGTGACCCCATAATATAGTTCCCCATGTTGTGGTGACCCCCAAGTGGGTGTGGCCACCAATAAGAGGGAGTAGGACAGCTAGGGAAAAGGGAAAAAAATGGCGGACAGCGTGGTTTGGCGACCCCCGTGAAATGGTCATTCGACCCCAAATGGGGTCCCGACCCACAGGTTGAGAACCACTGTTCTATTTCAATGAAAAGGGAAAAAAAAGTCACAGAAAAAAATGTGGAAGCATGAACAATTTTCATCTAAATAAGAATCAAAAAGATTATTTAGGAAAAGGAGAGTAGATACAATCACCAAGAAAACATACCAGCAATTAGCCAATAACTTTAGAAATAATATTGGGATAGGATGGCGAACAAAAGAATTCTGAGGAACAAGAGGCCTTTTTAAATGATGTCAGAAGAGAAAGAAAAAGGGGATATGAAGAAGATTATAGGATGGAAACATGGATGGGTAGAGGGCAACATTTTTCTACTTTGCTTTTTTCTTCTCTCCATAGGGGAACCCCTCAGATGGTTGCAAGCAGAACAACTGTCATAAGAAATAGTAATCCAAGATAATTAGTCATCAGTTAAGTCCTATATCAATTACCTCTTAGAATCTTGAAGGAACACATTACAGATGTTTTCTCAAAATCCTTTTCTTTTATGTTTGAGAAATCATGGATGGACATTAGTGCTGAAGGACTGGAGAAGGGGAAATGTTGTATACTTATAGATGGGTCAGCAGTCAGTTTTTAAGCAAATGTATCATTTGGCAGGAGCTAGCATGGATTATTAAGAACTGGTCATGCCAAATCAACCAGTTATCCTTTTTAATAAATTGACTGGTTTAATTGAGTATGTTGAACACAGTGTAACTTGTCTTCAGAAAGCATTTGATAAAGTCTCCTATGAAATCCCAGCAGAGAAGATGAGAAGACAATTTGGACTATGCTACTTCAGAAGGATGGATACAAAGCTTGTTGAACACCTCTATTAAGTGCAGATTTCTGTCAAGCTGGAAAGAGATGATTGGCATAATTGGTGATTTTATTTATCACCCAGCCAGCTTTCATGCCTAAGAGAGCCTAGAACTCAGTTTCGTGATTCCTATAAGCATCTTTACTACTGTGCCAAACTGACTTTATGTGAGATAAGATGGCTATATAAAGCGAAGAATAAATAAAGCAGGGTTCCATTCTAAGCCCTGTACTATACAATGTATTTTTATATGATTGATAAATGGTTTGTTGTTGTTAGTTGTGAAGTCGTGTCCGACCCATCGCGACCCCATGGACAATGTTCCTCTAGGCCTTCCTGTCCTCTACCATCTTCTGGAGTCCATTTAAGCTCACGCCTACTGCTTCAGTGACTCCATCCAGCCACCTCATTCTCTGTCGTCCCATTCTTCTATTGCCCTCAATCTTTCCCAGTATTAGGCTCTTCTCCAATGAATCCTTGCTTCTCATTAGGTGGCCAAAGTATTTGAGTTTCAACTTCAGGATCTGGCCTTCTAAAGAGCAGTCAGGGTTGATCTCCTCTAGGACTGACCGGTTTTATCGCCTTGCAGTCCAGGGAACTCGCAGGAGTCTTCTCCAGCACCATAGTTCAAAGGCCTCAATTCTTTGGCGCTCAGCCTTTCTTAAGGTCCAACTTTCACAGCCATACATTGCAACTGGGAAAACCATGGTCCTGACTATATGTACTTTTGTTGGATGATGTCTCTGCTTTTTAGTATGCTGTCTAGATTTGCCATAGCTTTCCTCCCCAGGAGCAAGCGTCTTTTAATTTCTTGGCTGCAGTCCCCATCTATGGTGATTTTGGAGCCCAGGAAGATAAAATCTGTCACTACCTCCATTTCTTCCCCATCTATTTGCCAGGAATTGAGAGGGCTGGTTGCCATGATCTTGGTTTTCTTAATGTTGAGTGGTTAGATATGATCTAATTTACATATGACACAAAGATCTGAGGGATAATAAACATTGTATAGGACAGTCAAAATTCAGGGAAATCTGGAATTTTGGAATTTCTGGAACAACTGTCTGAAAATTAGACATACATTAGGAAGGACAAATATAATGTCCTTTGTTTACATAAGAAAAATTAAATGCATGAGTGCAGAGTGGGAAAGATCATACTGGGCAACAGAATATGCAAAAAAAATCTGAGTGTTTTACTGGGTCACTAGTCTCAATTGGCCAAACAGTGCGAGGAAAAAGATTACACTGGACAAAAAAGGTTTCAAAAGTTTTATTTCCTGAAGTGATTATGTTAGTCCCCTTCAACTGAATACAAATATAATTTCAGAATTACTGTAGTACCTAGGAATCTTGAGAAATATGAAATTAACTCTTAATGATTATTTTTTTACTTGCATAATGTTTCTGATACACTCCATGAGTTCAACCGAGCCAAAAGTGTTTTGCTGATTTTTGTTTGTACTCAGAGTCCAATGCATCTCGCTGTAGTGTCCAAAAGTAGTCAGCCAACATTGATGGATTCCAGTTGCCCTGATACTGTTTTTCCATTGTGGAAAAATCCTAGCGAAATCTTTCACCATGTTTGTCACTGACTGCACCTAGATTTTCAAATCCAGGTGTGAACGAAGAAAATGAATCTTCAGTGACATATTGTACTTCATGGTCTTGTATGCTGTAAGACATTTGTCAACTAGTTGAATGTAGTTTGGTGCTCTAGTAGATCTCCACAGATATTCCAGTTGGATTTAGTGCAGTGGATATATTTCAACAACAGTTATATGTTTTTGTATGCTTCTTTCATGTGTGCAGCATAGCCAACATGTACTGAAAAGTGTACATTGCCATTGTGTAAAAACAGAAGAGTTTTATAAAATGGTACATGACAGGTTAAATTACAGGTTAATTTCATGATTAGCAGTCAAAAATCTATAAGATATCCCCAAAAGTGCTCAGAAAGCAAAACTGTTTTTGTCCAGAGTTACATGCAACCCAGGGCTGCGTCAAGAGAACTATACAAGATAAATGACTTGTTTTCTATTTTGCACTGGTCAGACAATATCTAAAAGTCCTGACACCAAAGTTTAGGACAAATATGTCCAGAGAATAGCAACCAAGATCTCAAAGAATATGAAAGAAAAAACTTATGAAGAAAAGTTACGAGATGCTGAATATGTTTATTATGAGGTAGAGATGCCTGCAGGAAGATAGGACAGCTGTTTTCAAAAAACTGAAGTCTTGTTCTGTGCTGCACTAGTGGGCAAGACAAGAAATTATGTTTTTAAATTACAAAGAAACAGACCTTAATTGGGCATCAAGAAAAAATATTTACATTAACAGATGTTTAGCAGTGAAACAGGCTTGCCATAGGAAGTGGTCAACTCTTTTACTAGAATTATTAAATTGAAGCTCAAGAGACATCTTCCAGAGATGTGGACTAAGGAAGCTAGATGAGATTATTCTAACCCAAGGCTTCCTTCCAACCCTTATAATCTATTATTTACTTCTAGAATCTACCAAGCCAACTCTGACGACTTTATGATGGAGGAAGAAATTGAGTTGTCCAAGACTGTTCCTGGATCAACAAATTTTGCACATTTCTATTCCTTCTGTATGCTCAGTTCCAATTAATAGAAACACAATATAACAATTAGAGCTCTGATGAACATCTACTACACTAAGTAATATATTTAGACAATCAACAGTATATTAATATTATAAATGAATAAAATACCCCTTCAATTTTCTAACTTAACTAAGGTTTGCTTTCTAACTAAGATTTACTTTCAGTAAGTAAAACTGATGTCAAGATTAGAAGCTCACCTTAAAGATTTCTCTACCACTTGAGTACGAAATACCTCTTCTTGATCCAAATTGATTGTACAAAAGCAGTCTCTCATTTTATTTGGTCCTGGATATGGCACTAAGTTTTTGGCTTGACCTGTTGACAAAATGAAATATTTTTAATACCATGTAGAAGAAAACCATGGTTCAATCAAATGGAATGTTGAGATGATTTTATTCTCATCATGTTAAAAAAATAACAACATACTGAAGTAAGTAGCCAATAAATATTATTATTGTATTTACTGCTAAAAATTACTCTACCACAATTTGGAGTTCTTGTGGTGAAACACAATTTCCATAAATCCCATCCTGTATTATTAGGAAACACAAAGAAGAAAGTCACAAGATTGAGAAAAATGCAATCACATGGACACATCACAGAACTCTATTTAATTTAGCCTAATGAGACATCATATTTCAATCTCATCCAAATCTCACCTAATTTTTATTTATACTTCAACTATTTTGAGAAATAAACCTCTCAGAAATCTACTTTAAGGATAACTGTACAGCCCCATATTAAGACATCTATAAATAAGATAACTCTAGTTTATTAGAGATATTTAGGAAACTTAACCTACTATCTCAATAATCTTATTATCTAAAAATATTACAGAGACGCTATACAAATACTAGGGATTTGTAGTGAACTGAATTCTACTTGGAAAGAAAAAATAATGGCATAAGCAGGATGAATTAATTAAGCAAATACTTTTAAAAAATGAAGAAGCTTCTTGAATGAGAATTGAAATGTCTTCAAAGAAAAACAAGAAAATCTAGTTGCCTCTTGAAAAAGCATCTTTGGGACAACCATGACCTGGATGACTGAGAATCTCCATAGACATTTAGCTTTTTAAAAAATGTTTCTTCTTGGGCTTGTGTGGCCAGAAAAAGGCATGTTTGATAGTGAAGGCACCATATCTCATTTCTCCCTTCAAATCTAGATTGTTACACAACACTAACAAATACTAAATGGAGATAAAATATATATATAAAATTAAATATATCACTAATTTTTATTAAATACGTAAGCAGGATAAAATGAAGTATTTCTAAAAAATGGTTTGTAGGAATTGGGATATATTTTAATCACAGGTTCTTGTTTATTAAAACTAAATCCAGCATCTCAATGAGAAACTGATACAGTACAGAAATTTGATTGGGATAAGATCAAATACCGCTGGCTAGCAAGCCTACGCCAGTATTTTGAAAGTGTAATATACACTATAAATACTAAAAATTTTGAAAGCAGGCATGGTTTTAAATCAAATCTAGAACAGAAGACCATATTGCAAGATACATTTTCATTGAAAACATTTTTCTTGCAATTATTTCAAATGCGTGAGAAAGGAAACGGGTTACATTTGACTTACATGAAAGTACTTCAGTTCCTCCCATTTCAACAAAACCACTACATCCTGTTTGTTCTGGTTACCCTAAAATTGACTCATAACATTATCACTTTTTTATTCCCTATATCTCAGACTATAATTTTTACATTTTCTATCTTCAAGTTAAGATGCACCTTGGTTATATTTGCCAGAAACATCCTATTAACTTTGTCTATTTTGATAGCCACTGTTATATCATGTTTAATAATAATAAATATAATATTCTCCTCCCAAACTGTGGTCTTTTATACAATTTCCGGATAAATCACACGCAAGTAACAAAACATTTCCCCCTTGAAAAGGTTTCTTGTTAAACAAGTCCCAATTTTACCCAAAAGACCAGTTTTTTTAGAAATTAAAATCTATAAATGCTAAAATTTTCATTAAAATGTCATGGTTGCAGTTATAACTATTTAACATACTAAAATTATAATAAATACAAATGAATTTCCTAAACAAATATACTGTTATCTACCAATCAAACATGGGTATGCAGTTCAATTTTTTTCAGTCAAAATAAATTTCAGGTAAAGGTAAGATGTTAGAGAATCATTGTTATGAATTGGTAAAAATCATTAGTCGACTCCTTTGAACTAAATCATTGCAAAGGCATTTTCATTGGTCTTATTTATTCACTTCAGAGATTTTTCTCAGTAGGAACAGAAAGAATATTTGCATTATTTCACATTTTCCTCAAAGTTTAAAAATATCTAAGAATTGGAATGAAAACAGGAAAAGTGATACTTCTATTCCAAGCTATAAATAAATTTGGAATGTAGAAGTAAAAACCGTTCTACAAAAATTTCAGGACAAGATACATTTTGAACTATGATAATTCATTTATTAAGGACAGTGTTGATCAATAACCCAAAGGGTTGCTAAACATGGAATTGTACTGTATATGTCATACACGTCATTTTCAAATTTTGATAAGCACTGGTGTTTTTCATTTATAGTCGTTCTAATAATTTTTAAGACTTAAAGCTGCATTTGTATATATGTGTACATAAAGTTTCTTACACATAAAAATATGATTTAAACACTATTGTAGTGATGGCTGCATTCATTCAATCAGATGTACACCATTTACCAAATACGTACATGAAGACTTATCAATGGCAAGCTCAATTTAAATCAGTAGTTTTTTTTGGCATTTAATGTGAGGACATCTTGTTATACTACTAGATATGCAGTTGGTTTGCAAGACTACTGTAATTACAGTTTTACATAACATTCACATGTTCATTTCTCTCCTAATGCAGCATCCACTTGTAACTTACTGTAAAGATCAGGTGATAGCAATGGCATTAATAAGTGGACTATAGGTGTCAAATATTGTTTTGACAGGATACAACCTAGAGTGTTATATATAGGATTTGTTAGTAAGTATTCTTTGGTATGTTACTTTTAAGCCTTAAATGTTATTTTAAAATTCTCCTTCATTGGTATTTTTAAATCTGTCAAAATACAATTTGTTGTTCAATAGACTAACATAATTAACCCTCTGGAAACTTAATTATGAAGAGAAATGTCAAGGATTTGTCCTATAAGTCTACCTTGCTATATAGCCAAATTAAATTTCACCTAAAACATTTAAGTGTTACTACACAGAACAGTTTCCACATAAAAAGTCAGAATTGGGAAACATCTATCAAATGTAACATGTAATAAAAGCTTTCAAGTAATAGTTAGGAAATGAGAGTTAGCTCCAGGCCAGAGAAAAAGTGGACTGCCTTGCTTAACTCCTGAATCTCTTTAAACAAATACTTGATTCCAAAACTTACACAAATATCCCCATTTACTTCACATGCCAGTTTTTACCACCCTGATGCTCTCAGATCCTAATGGATTACAACCCTCCCATTCCCAGCTAAAAAGTAATGTTATACCCACACATTATCTATCCCGGTGCAAAATCTTCCTTTGAAGGTCCCTTTTATTTATTTTTACATCAACTCTCATCTTCAGTCACTCCTCTTTCTTTCTGATAGGGTTGCACGCGTGTATTGATTTCTCATTATTTACGTTTATTTTCGAAAGGTTTGGACCGCTTTATTCTATGAAATCTGAGTGGCTTACAATACCCCTCCAATAAGAGGGGTAAAAGCAACCCATCAAAACAAGAAGGGGCACCAACAAGTAAATTAATCACAATTACTGCATTACTGATGCACTTCCACCCAGACTGCCTGTAGCTTTTAGCCATGAGGCGGACTAATCTATTCCTACACAAACGCACACACCAGCCGAAAACACCCGGGGAAGCAGCAGAGGTTGGAGGGCTGGGGCGGATGAGTCAGTGAGGACGCTACAAGGCACAGGTACTTCCTTCCGGCTCTGCCGTTTCGTCTCCGACCTCCGCCCTCACACGCACTTCCCTCACCCTCTCTTTCCGGCCACGGACTTGTACATATATATACACACACAGAACCGGGTCCGGATAGTCGACCCCTCCCAGTGACTCACAAATCTTTCCGCGGAGAGTCTGTAGCACTCGCACCTCTTCGTCGCCCCCCTCGCCAGCAGCCATAGCCGGGGGCCACCCGCCGCGCGGCCAAGAAAAAGGCCAAACGGCTTCCGCACGCGCCCGGACGCGCTCGACTGTGTACAAACCGCGTAGACCTACCCCGTCGCGGTACTGACGGGCAAAGCCCTAACCACCGCAGCCACGCCCACCGCTCTCGGACTGTTCTCTTCTGCCATTGGTTGGAAGCTCGAGGGTGGGCGGCAGGGCACGGATGCCATTCGCGCATGCGTACTCTTTCGGCTTTTCTTTCCCCGGCAAGTGAGCGGATGGACTTGGGGGTTATCAGTATGATACATGGCCTCTGCTCTTTGGAGAAGGCAGCTGCCTTATCTTTCCGTTAGGCATGACTAAGAGAAAGGCGGGCGGCCGGAACTGTCAGCTGTTACTCAATCTGATGCGGGCCCAGCGTCATTTCCAGATCTAAACCGCACTAAAGAATCAGTGCTTTTTACATATCAAAACCAATGTTGATTTGGAAAATGGAAGGAGTTTTGAAGAAACTGGAAAGGGGGAACGGCTCTTTCGGCAAAGGCTGGAGCATACCATGAGGAGGGAAGGCTACAAAAACGCACGAGGCTATCAATTGGGCATTTCTATATTAGTGATGGGTCGTTTCCCTTTTTCAATTAAGGCCAAATATTTTGTGTATGTGTCTTCGAGTCAGTCTTGACTCCTGGTGACTGCCTGGAAAAGCCCCTGGGTTTACTTGGCAGGACTTCAGAAGTGGTTTGCCATTGCCTGCTTTTTAAGGTTGAGAGAGAGTGACTAGCCCATAGTCATTCTGCTGGTTTCATGCCTGAGTTGGGATTAGAACTCATGGTCTCCCAGGGTCCAGCCTGCTACCTTATCTCTATGACAAACTAAGTGCAAACTCCCTGTCCTCAGTCGGAGACATATACAGGCTCTTTGCTGTACTGTATCCTATATTTCCTTTACATTCCAATTGGCTGATTCTGGGTAACAAAGCTGGGCAGATGTTTTTGAAGACTGCTATGAAATAATGCTGAAATAAGGAAGATATTATTTTAACACTGGTTCATCTAAAGATGAGGTCAGCCACCTCATTCCTGGACTGGGAATGAGATGAAGGCAGCATCATAGAAACAGCAAAAAAGTTATTTACCAGGTATGTCTGTGCTGTGATTAGGTGCCAGTGAGGAAAAGTGCTCTTGATTATAGACTATAAAAAACTTCATACTAACTACCTGCACTCACTCAAATTATCCTACTTCGGATACATAATGTGAAGACCCAGCTATCTGGGTTTTTCAAGAAAGAAATAATAATCATGTAATTGTAATTGAATGTTATAATTACAGTTGCAGCAACATTGTTGATTTTTCTGGTTACCAAAATTTTTTGAGTTGCATCTAGTTATGTTGTTGTTGTTGTTGTTAATTGCGAAGTCGTGTCCGACCCATTGCGACCCCATGGACAACGTTCCTCCAGGTCTTCCTGTCCTCTACTATCTTCTGGAGTCCATTTAAGTTCACACCTACTACTTCAGTGACTCCATCCAGCCATCTCATTCTCTGTCGTCCCCTTCTTCTATTGCCCTCAATCTTTCCTAGCATCAGGCCCCTCTCCAGTGAGTCCTTCCTTCTCATTAGGTGGCCAAAGTATTTGAGTTTCAACTTCAGGATCTGGCCTTCTAAAGATCAGTCGGGGTTGATCTCTTCAAGGACTGCCCAGTTTGAACGCCTTGCAGTCCAAGGGACTCGCAGGAGTTTTCTCCAGCACCATAGTTCAAAGGCCTTAATTCTTTGGCGCTCAGCCTTTCTTATGGTCCAACTTTCACAGCCATACATTGCAACTGGGAAAACCATGGCCTGTACTATACATACTTTTGTTGGCAGGGTGATGTCTCTGCTTTTTAGTATGCTGTCTAGATTTGCCATAGCTTTCCTCCTCAGGAGCAAGCGTCTTTTAATTTCTTGGCTGCAGTCCCCATCTGAGGTGATTTTGGAACCCAGAAAAATAAAATCTGCCACTACCTCCATTTCTTCCCCATCTATTTGCCAGGAATTGAGAGGGCCGGATGCCATGATTTTGGTTTTCTTAATGTTGAGTTTCAAGCCAACTTTTGCACTCTCCTTCTTCACCCGCATCAAGAGGCTCTTTGGTTCCTCTTCACTTTCTGCCATTAGAGTGGTATCATCTGCATATCTTAGGTTGTTGATGTTTCTCCCGGTAATCTTAATTCCAACTTTTGATTCATCTAGCTCTGCCTTTCTCATGATGTGCTCTGCATATAAGTTAAATAGGCAGGGCGACAGTATACAGCCTTGCCGGACTCCTTTTCCAATTTTGAACCAATCAGTGGTACCATGTCCGGTTCTCACTGTTGCTTCTTGACCCGCATATAGGTTTCTCAAGAGACAAATGAGATGGTCTGGTACTCCCATCTCTTTAAGAACTTGCCACAATTTGTTGTGATCCATGCAATTGAAATAATATAATTTTTTTTAAGTTTGAAAATTTGGGACCACCATCAGCAAGGTGGATGACTCAGTAACATTAGCAATGAGCATATCATTGGAAAACCTGAAAGAACTGGTTAGAGAGTGATCATCATAAAGAAAATCTTGATGCTACCATAAGCCACCATGCATGGACTGGAAATATCCTTAGGACCAACCAATTATGGCTATGAATTAGCTATTTAGGTATTTCTTTATGGCCATCTTGTGGCTGTGCTGAAATTTGTAGTCCAGATATGGTAAATGTACTTCATAGGCATGAAGGTAAAATACAAAAATTGCTCTGTGGAAATTGACATAGTGTTATTAAAGATTCTTCAAACTAGTAACTTTGCTTTTTAATGGGAGTTCTAACTGTAGTTTCCTATACATAAGCAGAAGTGTCTGCAAGATGGGATCAAAAAGTTCAAAATGAGGGATTACTTTAATCATACTCCATTGGTTGCCATCTTGCCTTTTGACCCTAGTAAGTAGATATCTCTGTATCATTAGGAGATTTGCATATTTTTCAAGCTGTAAAAAAGCCCCAGTATATGAAATTGCTGGCTAGATTCATACATTGTGCCACTCAGTTTATTATGAATATTTGAATACTGATTTATTGAATTGTATAACCATGGTTTAGTGAAGCATTATTTGTATTCATATAATCTAATAATGCAATGCAAATTATGTTATGGAATAGTATGCACTTCTCCAGCTGTCTGACCAGGTTTTTATCATAGCCTGTGTATCCTTCCTGTGAAGTATTTTCAACTGCTAAGCCATGGTTGGCTTAATCATGGTTTATTGAAGAAACAGTTGAATTTACATAGCAAAAGTAAAAAAGTATAGCTTATAAACCACAGTGGCTATTGGGTTGAATAAAATCCATTTTTAATTGTAAGAGTTGGCACAATTGTTGGCACTAAAATGGGCTTGTGAATGAAAATTCCTTTCTAGAAAGAACAGTGAATGCCACTATAATTATCTTTTTTCTTCCTCTGTCTTGCTTGATTTCTAGTAATGTTTAATAATATAGAAAAACAGCTTTCTACCTTTGTATAGATCATATTTCAGATTAAATTATTCAGGGCAAAGTAATAAAGGAATCTAAAGTTGAAGAAAATAGTTTTCGGTATATTCAATGGGATTTTCTCTTTCAGCAACGTACTATCACAATCAACAGAAATGCCTTTAAAATTACAGAAAAAACTTTTTTAGGTAAAAGGAAATTATATCAGTAAGGCCTGACCTGTACTGTACTAAGTTTTTTTTAGTATCATTTCACAGGCAGTTACTGTATATCACCTAAAATATACGTGGAGTGTAAAGAAACATCAGCAGCAAAATTTACAGGGCTACTTTCACATATAACATACTTAGCTCTAATGTGATTCGCTTTTGGCTTCATAAGTAATAACTCATAGCTTAGTGTGTTGTGCTGCATATATATTGCTTGTTTAATTTCTGACTTAGCCTCCCTGTCATTTCCATTCATCCTTTACTGATTTGCAACCAGAGATCCAGAAAGAGACTTAAAAATTACAAGATATGTGTTGCTTGCTTTGAATGAGTTTCAAATTAATAATGTGTGATTTAAAAAAAATGATGTTTTTTTGAAGATATATTTTTAGCGAGGAGTAGGTGGATGTAAAACAGAAGGTTTTAGAACACTGAGTGCAGATGGATATGTAACTTTTGGATGTAACTCGCTGTAGAAAAGGAACATTAATAACACAGCAAAAACTTTTAATAGGATATAACCGAAGAAAGTGAATTATTTTGAAGTAATGCCAGCAAATTTTGGTATTAGTTACTACTCCGTATTTCCTAGAATTTATTTTAATTAGTAATACTTAAAGGCCATCTTAAGCATTCATATCCTGTGCTAAAAACTAATGCAGTATAGTATCCATCTGTTTCTAGAAGCATAATAACTCACATACTTTAACATGCTAATCTTGAATTTGGAAAGCTGGACTGTAGTGGCTAGTCATATGAATGTTATATAAAAGAATTAATGCTGACTAAGAGTTATTTTTGTTCATTTTTAGATCACAGAAGATGATTTATACACATCAAGATTCAGAAATTTATAACTTGTTCAAACTTCTTGGACTAAACTTCTTTCATTCCTGACATTTAAAATTCATTTTGAATCAGAGAATTGGTTTCAGAAAAAGTAATTGATTTATATTATGTAAAAGAATAACTTAACCAATTTGTAAACCAACCTGTTTCTTATTTTAGTATGCAGTGTTCCTGCCATACTACGTGTAGAGCAGGAGTTGTGAGACAAGCAAATAGTCCTGGTGGGAGAGCAACTAAAGTTCAGGAAACAAGGACAATAACTCCAAAACAGTAATAGGCTGCTAATTGTTTTAGCAATTGGCATCCTAGAACTGAACTCCTGAAGCTCTGACATGGAAGCAGAATTTCATTCCTGAATGTTCTTATTCACTTGTGTTAAGAGGACCTCTCCATATTCAACTATAATAATTAAAAAATGTTTTTAAAAATAGAAGCTCTCCATATTGAATTCCACATTATGGCAGTGGAGGATCTCAGAAAGGTTTCAAGGAGTAACTTCTTGTAACCCAAGGAGTTCCTAGTTTGGTAATGACACAGTACACATTGCACACACACAGAATAAAACATACTGTACACAAGCTGGGCAGAGGCATTAAACTAAGCCATAATGCAGTCTGTTGGGTTTGGGCATGTATTGATTAAATCCAATTGTGGTTTGTAAAGTATGGTCTGTAACGTAAGTTCCCAGAGATTCCAATATATTTAGTACTTAATTTTATAATCCTTGATTCCCACCAGTCTTCATGCCTTCCTGTTTGTTTTGTTTTTTGTTTAGATTATCAGGAAGGAAGAAAGGAAGGAAGGAAGGAAGGAAGGAAGATAATGAATGAATTTGCTGCTATTTTGATGAAGTCATAATAATATTTTGTAAAGGGAAAAAAGCTTGATTGTCTTAATGGTTGTGAATGTCAGTTTTTAATAGTTCTGTTAAAACAAAATGCATATACCATTATGTAGCAAACATTATATTTAACAATGTTTGCTTTAATTCTGTGTTGTAATATTTCTCCATTATGCTGATTAATAAAATTCCATTAATGAATTATAAACATAATATTGACATATTAAAATTGCTTTCTATAAACTGTAGTGAACAGGCAGAATTACAAAGTTAGCATGTTTTTATCCAAATATACAAAGCCCTCAAATGTAACAGAAGCTATTGTTTTCCATATGACTTAAACAGTTATAGAAAATATTTGTACAATTATCACTACATATAACCAATGTTGGCTTTGGTCTAGAATTATTGAGATATTGTTTTGCAAAGTCTCATAAAGTACTTATTTTAAACAGTTCGTAATATAATTTTATAAGTGATAGACTTTGATATGCAGAAATGTTTTATGTATATAATTAGAACTTTTTCAGTGCTTATATCGTGAGAGCTACTTTAGTCACGTGCACAATAACATTAGACAAGTTCAGAATAAATATGTTATCACATTTATAAGTATTTGTGTTATATAATGTGGAAATGTGAGCATAAAAGGCCAAAATTAGATGTGCCAAATAGAATGTTCTTTAAACGATACTTTTCCTATAATAAAATGTGGAGTGCAGTTTTCTACATTCTCAAACTGTTAAAAATGTGGATATGTTTTACAGAGAAAACTTAATTAAAGGACCACTATTTAGAGGATTTTAGATGCAATAGACCACATTATGGTCCTAACATTCTCCAGAATAGCAAGACAAGTCAACTGTATTCAAAATAGTCTGAGTGAGACAAAGTTATATCAATTTTTCATCATTTGTGACCACTTATATAATTTGTCTTATATTTTATGCAAAATTATGTGGATTAGTTGCTGTGAATAATTAATTAGTGATTTAATGGACATGGTATTGGGCATCCATCCCCTCTAGTTGGTACATTAAATTTGAGCTTCACTGTAATTTTCATTGACTAAGTGTTCTCTTTTATTTAGGCATCAACATGCCTAATAAAGTATCTCATTCAGAATAGTTTTCTTTAAAACTTTGCTTTTCCCCCCATATCAGTTTGATTGTATTTTTCTTTTATTAATATATGTCAATCATTTAGTTTGATCAACACAAATGAACATATAGTTGATCGATAAAGCTTGGAGATATCTTTATTTGAAGAATGTTAATTTCAGATGAAAAAACTCCCACACCCCTCTCCAAGAAAGGAAGGAAGGAAGGAAGAGAAAGAAGGAAAGAAAAAAAGAAAAAGAAAAAAAAATAACCAAAACCTTGTAGATATAGTTGATTAAACTTTCTGGTTGGTAGAAAGTTGTTGAATAGAGGATGCAACCCAAAACACTAATAATGCATTAGATTAAGAGAGTTACAGCTACTGTATAAAAGGATGATCTCTTCAGATAAGAATATTCTTTTTTCAATTTGACATTTATATAGCCTGTTGGGTAGAGAATCTGTTGGTATAATGCAGATAATTCAGACCCTCTTTAGACATAGCTAAGAAATATCAGCAGAGGAGATGGTAACACGAACCTCTGTACAAAAAGATTACAGAAGAACCATCTTATGCAGAATTATCAAAATTTCTAAGAAGGTTTGATCCATTTCTGGGTAATGATGCATTTTTACAACAGTCCTAATTTTAAACAGTAAAATAATCGGTATATTGGTTACATTATTATTATTGAATATATTACTAGGAGAGAAAGAGGGTGCTCACTGCACAGTGCCCATTAAATATGCAAAAAGAAAATATAAATACTGAAAGCCCACATTAAATTATTCAGGTATCCAGTTCTATACATCCTTGAGGTTAGGATTGGAGTGTCTAAATCCTATGGTAATTATACAAACTAGGGGGATGACTATATATGTAAAACACTGTGGAAATCAACTTGGAAATACAATTCAATAAATCCAAATATGAGAGTATTGGCCTTGGAGTAAATCAAAGTACCAAAACTACTTTCACACTCATGAGTGCAGCAGTATAGTTAAAATAAGATCAGAGTGCCTCTTTTTTTCTTTTTTTGAGCCTTGAACACATATTTAAAGGCAAACACACTCTGAAAATGTCAGCTGTAAGTTTTAGGAAGATTCCATGGAGAAATTTAATATTGTGTCCAGCTACCTGTTCCTGTACTGGATTCTTGCAGATTATTTCTTCTCAGAGGACAAGTCAAGCCTGGACCAAGTCAATGGGGAGAAATCACTGTATAGAGCAGACATACATGGGCATTGAGCTGATGGTCTGAATGCTCTGATGCTTGTAGACTAATGGTAAGAAAGTCTCTTCAACAAGATAGAGATCTTATTCCATGTGTGTAACTATGCTCATGAAGGAATTAGGTATAATGCTATCATATTTAAATTTCACTTACACATCAGTCTGCAAATCTGCAAATCTGATAGCACTAATATATAATGAGCTGATGACACATTGTGGTACATGTTAAGAATATAAATATTTATTATAATATATCTGGCTGATTGTATGATGAACCAATCATAACCTCTTACAAAATTGTTCGGTAACAACATATTCACACTTCAGAATGGCTGAGTGGACTACTCAAATAAGAAATGCTAGAATCTTAACCAGATGCTTATTGTGTACACATTGAACTAGGGCTAAATTAAAATTTTAAAACAGTGTTTGAACCAATTATGGAAGAAAGATGTAATTTCTTCTAGCAGAAAACACTTTAACTTTACTATATATTCTGAATGGATTTTATTCATTTTTTAATTGCCCAAAATGATTCATATCCTTAACAAGTTAGGCATATTTCCAGTACAATAGTAAATTATAATATCCTTTTAAACATTTCAGTTAAGCATATTCTTTTTTACATAAACTTTCTTCTGAGGGATATTAATATCTCCTTATACTTTTTTAGGCTTCATTAACTTCAGTATAGTTTCCAAAATTTGCTTTTTATGGCACATTTAAAATGTAAAGTATGCAATATATTTTTGTGAAAAATATATATCTCAAGTTTTAAGAACTTCCATAAATTTGGAATTTTTTTTTGCATTAATTACTTGCATCTATGGCCTTTCATCTTTCTATTTTAATCTTTGTTGCCTTATCCTTTTCTTACTCAGAGTCCAGCATCCAATACAGTATTCTGAATATTACTGGCTTTGAAACTTTCTGCATCAGTTAGGCATTTAGTTAGCAGAGGTTTAGCTGTTTCCTGTTGCTCTGAATCAAATAAATGTTGACTTTTATAAGATTTAGAGCTTTCATTAAACAAACAGTCTTTTCTGTCCTCTTGCTTGGGTGGTTTAAACAAATGCTTCTTCTGGTGCATCCCAAGAGCAGCTGCCGTCTTACAAACCTTGGGGCACTGAAAACATGCGTAGCCCTTTCCAGTGTGCTCACGCTTATGCCTTTGCTCATGATTCCTTTTGGTGGAAAGATATAAGAAGCCCTGAAAACAAAACTGACAGTGGTAGCGCTTTTCTCCTGTATGGATTTTTTCGTGTATTTTGAGTGTTTCATTGAGAGTGAATGCTTTGTTACAGTGTTGACAGATGAAATCTTTGATGGCAGAATGGGTGCGTTCATGCTTCTGTAAATTGCTAGAGATTGAAAAACGTTTCCCGCAGGTTTTGCAAAGGTAGGGTTTCTCCCCCATATGACACCGTTTATGCATCCTTAGGGTAGAATTGCTCTGGAAATGCTTTTGGCATAAATCACAAGTGAAAGACTCAGACTCTGTGGTCTCCCAGTGTGAGTGGTCATGGGATACTTCTGTAGAAGTATTCTCCCTTTCACAGAGCTTACAATAAAGATCTGGCATTTTCTCTTCTCCTTCTTGATTACAGACCTTCTCTTCAGGAATATTCCTAAGAGCGTAAGTGGTGACATAGGCCTTCTCACTTTCCTGACAGGAATTTCTGCTCCTGTATTTCTCTCTCCATTTTGCTTTTCTCATTTTTCTTAGTTGTTTAGATTTCTTTTTTGGTTTGTAATTGTAATATGGCCGCCAAGGTTTATCATTAGAGTCATGGTCGCTGATATCATCGCCCATTTCACTTTCAATGTCTGCCTGACAAACTCTAGACATGATTCTCTCTCTCTTTTCCCGTTCTGCAACCTGAACTGTCTGATCACCTTTGGATTCATATTTAGATTTTCTGCCTTTTTTGTAAAACAGTTTGGACCCCAAAATATGTCTTTTCACAATAGCTTCATTTCCAATTTTAACTGTTATTTGGCAAAGTGGAGCAACATTGCTGTCAGCAGATGTTCCTGGCAGTGCAGGTTTTGCGATATAAGTTTCAGTCTTACTTGAAGTTTCAAAGATGTGTGTAGGTGTGTTAGAAGGTATCCCTGTATTTGTTGTATATTTTACCTCCTTTGAAGTTGCTTCTCTGTCATATAGGGGCAACTTTTTCTTTTCTTTATTGCTTCTTGTTCTATTATTGCCACTGTCTGACTCATGTATAAGATCATTGCTCACTACTTGATTGATTGTAATATCTGAAGTTCCCTTATCACTTCTTCCTACTGCATTGACAGCATTACTGTGCATTATCACTGAGGAAACTCTTCCACTATGCACTATAACAGAAGATGCTGGATTGTTATAGCTAATAACAGAGGTTGAATTCTCATGGGAATTGCTATTACTAATTGCTTGACAAGAGGAATCATATTCCTGAGGACCAGAATTCTCAACAGAAGATAATGTCCTTCTGTTAGTGGGAGCATTATTGTTAAGATCTGTCCTTGATGAAATTTTCCAGGAAGAAACATTTGGAGGATTTTCAGATGTTGCTGTAGCATCACCATATGAAGAACTATCCAAAGAAATACTGGAAGCTGGCAACATATTGTGTTCAAAATTCAAGGATGACAGTTCAGAAGTGACAGTATTCTGAATAATACAGGTGCTAGATGGAACTTCATTAACTTGTACACTTTCATATGATGAGTTTCCGTAACTTTTATATGGTGCCCTTTTACATTTCATAGGCAAAAGCCTGTAAAGCTTGTAAGGATATACATTTGGTTTTAAGCCACCATTAGCTGTTTTCTTGTTTACACCAAGTCGGTGATCAATTGCATGAAAAGATTTCTGATGGTTTTTGAGTATATAGTATGTCATAAAAGTCTCAAGACAGAAGATACATTGGTATCGCCTTTCACCCGTGTGCCAGATTTCGTGTCTGGTACGGTACTCTGCTAACGCAAAGACTTTGTTGCAATAATGGCATGGATAGGTTCTTCTCCAAGAATGAACATTTGAATGTCTTCGGAGGCTAGACAAGGTAACATAGGTACGTTTACAAACACTGCAAGTATAAAGTATCTGTCCACCAACAACTTTAACAAAATGGTCTGTTTCTGGCATTGTACCATTTGTAGCAGGATAATCAGTAATCTCATTCTCAGTTTCTGTGAGCTCTGGGCTTACATACGAGGTACCAGTTTTTTCATTTGAAGGAGCAAAATTATCCAGACTATTCTGCTCATTTTCATTTTCAACATACGAATTATTCAGACCCCTACATTCTTGTTCATGAGTCTCTAGTCCAGCAATATTTTCAAACTGTTTGCTACAATATTTGCAAACTAAAGTCTCTTGAGATTGTGAATGAAGTTTAAGATGAGTGCTTAACTGAGTTTTATCATTAAATGATTTAGTACAACAATTGCACTTGTAAGGCTGTGGAATGTCCATAGCTATTGATCCAGAAAAGTTATCTGATTTATTTTCATTTTCCTTAGAAGATAAAATATTGGCTTTGTTTGCCTGGCATTTTTGAAAAGAATGGTTGTGGTCATTTATGACTTTATCGGGAGTCTCTGAACCGCTTCCCTTGTGGGCTGATATCTTTACAGTAGGAGCATCTGTAATCTGGGAGTTAAATATAGCCTTTGGTGCATTATATGAGCGTGTTACTGATTTAACTGGAGGCACTAACTCTGCAGCTTCAGAACAATCTTCACCTGTTTTATAAAGTGGCGTGTTTTCATAATAAAAGGAATTTTGTTGTAAAGCATTGCAACCTGTTGTAACAGCATAGGAATGTTCAGCTAATGTGCTGGCTCTTTCAACTTCTTTGCATGCATCAGTCCTGTCCAGATCACTATTGGACGCTTTATTTGTTTCAGGCATTTTTTTAAAACTTGCCCTCAGGTCAAGAGGAGAAAACAAATTAATACTACTTTCAGTTTCAAAAATTGAGTATGCATTCGTGATTCTTGGTCCATTTGTAATGGCTGAGTCTTCCTGTCTTTTTTCTTCTTTTACATCATTTTTTTCAGTATTGCAAAATGAATACAGACAAGGGGAACTGGAAAGGCTCTTTTCTGTAAGATCTTCTAAAAAAGTTATTCCCAATTTTTTGCCAGCAGCGGCAAGATCCACAAGAGACTCTTGTTTTTTAACAATTACTGTAGAACTATAGATGTAATTAAGTATCTCTGTGAACACTTCAGCCTTCAGGCCATCTAGTTCCAACACATGTCCAGAAACGCAGATTGTATGACTCCAAAATATATTTTTGAAATAAAGGCTTGAAGCAGCCAGGACATTACTATGGGCTTTGAATTTGGTGTCTTCTACAATTATGGTGACATCACATAAAATGCCCCGAATGCGTTGTTCATTTAATATGGAAAGGACTGTGTCACTGTGAAAGTCATCTTTGAGATCCTTTAAGTGGGACATGATGATCATCTGTTTAAATAAAGAAGAGATTTTAAAATCAACAAGATCAAATGCTAATACTTATTGTCCCCATACCCCATCACTAACTAATCACTCTCGGCCATTTGCACACAATATATACCTACAATACATACTAATTAAAATATCCGCAGTACAATTAAAACATATGAGATCAACAAACAAGAACAATAAATAAAGAAAAAGTGGATAAATATGAAGTTCTGAGGATACCTCAAGAATAGTTGTTTTCAGGAGTTTTTTAAAAGTCAATAGGGAATCTGATCTCCAGTGCAGACTATGCCAGAGCAGTGACATTGTTATAATTGACCAACAGAATTCAGAAACCATCAGTCAGTGCCAGCTTCTTTAGCCAAAGAGCAATTTTTTTAAAAAACATAGAAAGGTAACTACTATTATCATTAAAAAGCTAGCTCTCCTCCCTCCCTGATTTTAGTGTATATATGTATTCATCTAACTATGTATTTTGCCATAAAACAAAATCAGAATTGTTGCTATGGAGAATTGCTGCTTGGTCATCAATGAACAATTAGTCTTGCATACAAATCATTGCTGAAATCTGTGATTATGCATTTCCAACAGCTGCAACCCTCTAGGCATGATACGAGGAGAAAATATAATGATTTCCTAACTCTTATAGACCAGGGGGGGAAATAAAGAGTTTGATACATGATGCTTAAACAGGCAGGCAAATAACATTAGGCAGGCTTTTTAGGACTGTGAATTAAAACAATGGCATAAATTTGGTTAAGGTAGGCCAAGTAGTCACTACCTGTATCTTCTGCCATAGCGTTAACATAGCCATGATAGCACACACACCCCGCAACATTTGGACAACCATGATCTGCGGAAGGAAATGCAGAAAACCTTACCCTTTGCTGCCATCTAGTGGTGCCTGCAGATTTACAGTTCAGATCTTGTATGTCTAAATAAGAGCTTTTCTCTTGGGCAAAGGGAAGATACTGAACAAAGTGGAAAGTTAAGCAAAGGGGGAAAGGGAGATTTGGAATGACTGAGATGAGGGGAGATCTTCATATTTATTTGTTGCATTTATACAGTTGCCCATCTCGTATACATGATTCCCATATTGCTCAGGCCCACTACTGCTGCTTCAGAACATGAGAGAATATGCACTGAGCATATATCTGAAACTTCTTAAAGCAGCAGCAACTCTTTATATCACAAACCCCAGTAAGCAGAGATTTCATTCATTCATCCATTCATTCATCCATCCATTCATTCATTTTAGAGCACTTACAAGCTGCTTCAATCAGAATTGACCCTAGCGGCATACAATTTCCCCTTTATAATTAGAATAAAAATAAAAGTCAAGATACAAAAACAGCATAATCAATAGAATCATCTATGTAAGACCCAGAAATGAAACACAATCTACAAAATAGAATTACAGGTAGTTCTCATTTAGCAATTGCCTTGTTTAACAATAATTCACAGTTACAATGGTGATGAAAAATGTGGACAGAGAGAGAGATTTGAAAGAGGGGCCAAAGAGGCCATCTATGTCAAAATTTAACAGCCTTCTCTCAACAGAGGAGGAGGGATATGACATCATCTTCAGTCTACAACACAGTCCTTTCAACAGTTCCAAGAAGGCTTCACACCCAATTGCACTATTCAGGTGACCCTGATGACACAGATAAGCCTCCAGGTGGCATTAACAACTCACTAAAAGAATACAAATGACCAGCTGTCTACAAAGAATATAAATCCTTCCATACCCCACCATCCGGTCAGCTGAAGAAGCTTCTTGGATGAGAAGCAAAACGTCTTCAAAGAGAAAAAAGAAAGCACTTTGGGGACAACCATAACATAGATAACTGAGAATCTTCATAGCAAGTGATGATAACTGAGCAATTAGATGGGAGAGGACTCTTAAGAGGCAGATACAATGAAAATAAGTATCCTAAATGGAACCTCAATCATGAAATTTAGTGAGAAAAAGGAAGTATATTCAATATTACAGGGTGAATGGTTGGGATGTTCATGAATATTATAACTATTATAATTTGGGCTGAGACACATATACTTTGTGTTGTAAAAAAAGTTAGATATGTTTAATAGAATGTAATCCAATTTAGCTGAATGGTACTTATTGTAAGAGTTGTTTCAGACTGTAGTAAGATAAATTGCCAAACATTTTTGCAAATCCAGGCTAGGTCTCTCTCCTCAGTGACTGTTTTTAAAAGTTTGGGACTGTGTGAGAAAGTAAGCCAGATTCCAGATATTTGAATAGCTGTTATATAAATTCTCATTTGGAAAGCTAAAGTTACATGTCAGAATTCCTGTTGACTGGCAAAAATGGTAGGCGGAGCCCTGCCCATTCACAAAACACTTTCTTGTCACAAAATAACATTCACGATATCCAGCCTCCAGGATGCTTTTAGGTATCTCAACTTTGTCTCTCATTTTGGGTCAAAGAAGTACCTAAGTGTCTGTGGTGCTCATGTAGGGCCTTGAAGGATTCTTGTAAATGAAAAGGATAACAAGCCTCAGGCACTGGCTTTGCAGTAAGCCAACATTTCATGCTTTTTTTTTAATTTGAAGACTTTAAACAAAATAAATACAAATGACAAAGACCCTTAAAACCTCTAAAGAAAATACCTGTGACCAAACTGAACTGATAACCCAGCTAGGTTTGATCATAAGTAAACTCAAAGGAGACATAAATGGCATTGCCCTACCTCATATTAAAATCTAGCCACAAAAAAAGCCACAAAAATAGGCATATATTTCTTCTTTGGATTGTGAGGGTTTGCAAAAATACATCATTATGGGGGATTCAATCAATAGATTTGAGATGAATGGTTCAGGCTTGTTTAGATTTCTGAAAAGAAATTCAACATTACATTTATCAAATTATTTTTGCTGAGAAAAAATGTAATGATTTCTCCCAGACACACACACACACACACACACATACACTAATCCCACACATCAGAAAACTATTAGTGATAAACTTTTGTAATTTTGAGATACTGTTTATTATAATCTTTTGGTAGGACTGTTTATAACTCTACTTCTCTATTAATTCTGCAGTAAAAATGTATATTGGTTACAATTACCCCATGGAATTGCAATAAAATAGTGCAAAGACTAACATGCTATTTAAAAAGGCATTATAAATGTAATAATGATTTTATTATTATGAAACCATAAAATACAATAATGTTATTTATAAAACAAACCATGCTTATGTGATAAATTAATTCAGGATCAATCTTTAGAACTGGAAGGTATAAAAATAATTGAGCTATGTTTTACAGATCATAATTTCTAGATTACAATGTCAGCCATTAAATGGTTTTTAAAAATTAGTAGAAGTATTGTATTCATATATTGTATAAGTTTAATATAAGTTGATAAGTTGTAATTTTGGTTTTGTGTCCATACCTCACAAATTTATATTTGTTTATAAACATGAAAAGAAATGTAAATTCATACTAATCAGAATGATAATGTCTTGAAATTACAATGTACTTCAGTTTTTGACCCCACATATGGAAACCTATATTCATTTGAAGGTTAATATACAAGAAAGAATCTTCAAAATAAAGAGTGTTGATACAACTACACTTTAGCTAAGCAGTTGCAGCCCTTTAGATAAAAGGGCTTCAATAGACAAATATTAAGATCATGCTATGTGTTATGGAATTAGAAATACAAGCATTTGACATCTAAAGTAAATTACACAATTGCAACCATTACCTTTGATTAAGGTTGATTGAACCCAGTAATGAAGGCTGTCAACTTTGTCTTCTGACATATAACTAACAAAATTTACAAATTCATTCCCTTCCTTTTCTCTTCATTACTTGCTGATAAAACAAGACCCTATTGTTTACAAAGGATTGATAATTTAATTTGATGTAATATTTCTAAGCATGCCAAAAATATTTTTTTTCAGTTGACAAATGAACAAAAAATAGGGAGGAGGATGGGGGGATATTTAGGTATATCTAGATCATAATTGTCTGATATCTTTAGATATTTTAATTTTCTAAATAAATTTGTTTCTATTTTCATTGGAGTAGCTGAATATCATTTTTGGGAGTAGCATATTATTATTTTTGCAGTTGAAATTATTGGCTATATATTTCACTAATAAACTCCATAAACAATCTTCAAGGAATGTTAAATGACTTTGCTGCATATAATTTTCTTTTTACAATAACATCTATATTCACAAAATGTAAGTATCTCCATTTTAGCAACTATTTTTCACTTTAAAAAACAATGGGTGATTGCTAGAACTTCTGCAGGCAAAATATTTTTCATTGCACGTTTGCATTTTTCTGTTGGAAACGTATATATACATATTTCTGTTTCTACACATTTGAAGGCTAATATACTAGAAAGAGAAAGTGTTGAGTGGAATGTTCATTGAACAATAGAAAGTGTTGAATGGAATGTTCATTGAACAATTAATCAACTCTGCACACAGCCTCTTCCATATATAGCAGAAAAACAGATTCTTCCTGAATTCAGTCTAGAAAACAACTTGCATGTTTGACCACAGATGTTTTGTGGATATCTGAATCAGTTTAATCACTGGAGTAATTAATGCCTTAAATTTACCTGAAACAGAATGTATTGAATGAATCTCTAAATGGGATTTTTTTTTCTTGTTGTGCCCCTACTTCCTTATTGTCTCTCATACTTGCATTACCCGTATCTTGGTCTTGTATGTGTGACCACAAGATGGAGCTCAGTTCAAAGGAGACTACATTAGACTATTGGAAAAAAAGAAAATAACAAATATAATTTTAGTAACATTTATTTCTAAGTTGCCACATTATTTTTTAGTCATTTGCAACTAACAAATCCTGATTTATTTATTGTAACATCAAGACTTCCCATGGACTGACTTTGTCTTATAACACTGGAAATTATGAGCACAATCAATACTTTACATTCCCTATTTACTCAGAACTGATTAAATGCCAGTATAAGATACTGGCATTTATTAAAATTATCCACAGATTATCATCATCAATACTTGTTTCAGATTGCACTCCTAGAAAAAGTATCTTGATGAAACAAGAAGATTGAGTAGCCATATTTGTTACAACATGTGAATAATGGGCTGATAGAACAGTGACAAAATTGAGGGTTCTGATTTGCCTACTGTTTGAGTCATGATAGCCGTCACGGGACTGTGAAGGAGAAAGATGTATTATCTCTGAAGATTCAGTTCTATAGTTAAACAAAGATGGATTCTATTTTCCTTCTTCTCTGTTAAGGCACAGAATTCAGAATAACAGAGCTGGAAGGGGCCTCGGAGGTCTTCTAGTGCAATCCTCTCCTCAAGCAGGAGACCTTATACCGTTCTAGACAAATGGCTGTCCAATCTCTTCTTAAAAACTTATAGAGATGCACCCACAATTTCTGGAGGCAAAACATTCTACTGGTTAATTGTTCTCACTGTCAGGAAATTTCTTCCTAGTTCTACGGTACGTTGGATCTCTGTTTGATAGGTTTCTATCCATTACTTCTTATTCTGACCTCAGATGGTTTGGAGAATAGTTTGACCCTCTCTTCTCTGTGACAGTTGCTCAAATATTGAAAGACTGCTATCATGTCATTTGTAGTCCTTCTCTTTGTTAGACTAGACATGCCCAATTCCTGTGATTATTCTTCATATGTTTTAGCCTCCAGCTCTCTAATCATCTTTGTTGATTTTCTCTGCATTCTGTCTACCGTCTCAACATCTTTTTGGTATCGTGATGATTGTATACATCAGACCAACTCCTTAAAAGGGATAGAGTTTAACTCTATATTCCTCTAAAAAGAAGGATCTAACAGAGTCCATATGAATATTAAGCATGCAAACAAAAGAGTTACTTTTAAAATTTGACTCTGTTTGTCAAGTCATGACTCAAATGCTTTGAAGCCTCATTCATTAACATTCAAAATTAACCATATACTTAAATCCCTTATAGGAAATTAACTTAAGCAGTGTTTCCCATAAATTGCTCCTTAGTTGTGATCTTTGGATAGAGACCCCAGTTTAAAATATCTGTATAAATATTGTGCCCATTTGTTCAAATTTGTATATCGAATAAGGCACATACACAAATATAAGCACAATGAAACTAAAATAAAATGAAATAACCAGAATAAAAATAAAACATTTATTAAATATGAAAATTATATCTGTAAGATTAGGTAAATCTTAGGATATAATAGCAGTATAGATTTTTGTGCTGTCTTAAAATAATGAATATATTTGTTCTAAGCTTAATTCTGATTATATTTACTTGCTTGTAACAAATAAGTCCTAATAGCTCCAAGCTGCCTAATAATAATGATAATACGGCCTATAGCTACTAATTATGTGTGCATTCTAAAGAATAAAATTATAAAACAGCTATCCTTTATGCCTCAATGAAACTCAAGTGAAAAATCAAAGTCAATATCCAGCAGTCAGACAAACTAAGATGATGAAGTGCTGGAAGATAGCTAAAACAAGATAATGCTTGAACAGAGTAAACTGTGACCACAAGAACAAAGAGAAGATAAAAATCCTTATAGATCTAAGTAATTCTAGAGGAAAGAAGGTATCAGATAAGTAGAAATAATGAAAAGCAAGATGGCAATAAACCGAAATAGCACCAATAACAACAGTGGGAGGTCAGGTGCATAGTTAGCAAGAAACTACAATTATTTCATTGGAAACCAAGGTTTTAACTGGACAAATGTGGAAGGAGTCATAAGGTAATAGATGCAATCTCAAGTCAAGATAGATACACAAAAACAGAGATCCTTTCCCCACTTTCATCTACACATAGGGCAACCTCTTATTTTCATGCTTTTGTCTTCATCTTCTCTGAAATCTGTGCCTGATCTGCTTTAATTCATTTTTAGTCTTTCCATGTTAACATGTTGTTTTCCCCTGGAAGCAGTAGTAAATTATATAAAATCTGTATTAACTTCACTACTCATTATCTCAGAGGCAGTAACTCCCACATGGGAGGGATCAACCAAACACCCTATTGGTTACTTCATGCTGGTTCTAGGAGGCACCACCTATTCTAACACTGTTCCAAGGACATCCTATTTTAGGGAAAGTGAGAATCTGGCACTTTGAAAATGGGCTCTTTTAGTACCAGCACCACCAACTATAAACTGCAGATTATCTATCCAATAGGGCAGTGGTTCTCAACCTTTTCAATGCCGCGACCCCCAACCGGTTGTAAGTCAAGGACTACTCAACTGGTGCAGCACCGTTTGCAGAATGGGACTTTTGGTGGGCTCAGCAGGGCAGAGACAGCCTGGACAATTCCTATTGGCTTTTGAAGCCAATAGAATTAGACTCTATTCAAGAGAGTCTATTCTATTGGCTTTCAAAAGCCAATAGAATAAAAGGGAGTAGCACAGCTAAGGAAAAAGGGGGAAAAAAGGCGGACTGCATTGTTTGGCGATCCCTGTGAAATGGTCGTTTGACCCCAAATGGGGTCCCGACCCACAGGTTGAGAACCACTGCAATAGGGTCTAAAAGGGAATATATTTGAAATAGCAGATGACAGATTAAAACAGGCAATGAGTGTCATCCCCACCCACTTGCAGATTGACTGATTCACAAGCTCTGGAATATACTGGGTTTTGCCATACAGCTTGGCCCACGTGGGATCAGCACTCTTTCAAATTTCTACACTGCAGAAGCCCTGCTGATTAAAGGAACTTGCATGGGGGCAGATCTGACAGAGGCTTAAACTCAAGTCTGTGATTAGCAAATGGAGACTAAAATATATAAGGAAAGGCTGCTGGAATTGGGTATGTCTAGTTTAATGAAGAGAAGGATGAGGAGGGACATGATAGCAGTGTTTCAATATCTCGGGGGCTGCCACAAAGAAGAGGGAGTCAAGCTATTTTCCAAGCTGCCTGAAGGCAGGACAAAAGCAATGGATGGTAACTAACCAAAGAGAGAAGCAACCTAGAACTAAGGAGAAAATTCCTGATAGTTAGAACAATTAACCAGTGGAACAACCTGCCTCCAGAAGCGGTGAATGCTCCAACACTGGAGGTTTTTAAGAAGAAACTGGACAGCCATTTGTCCGAATTGGCATAGGGTTACCTGCCTGAGCAGGGGGTTGGACTTGATGACCTCAAAGGTCTCTTCCAACTTTATTATTATTATTATTATTATTATCATCATCATCATCATCATCATCATCATCATCATCATCATTTAGTTTCCTACCCCGTTTGTAGGCTGATACTTGAGTTAACATAAAATTCTCAAAGTTGAGTTTTATGGCTGAAGGGCTTTGGTAATATCATGTTCTTGTCTTATCACTTACTTCTGCAATTCTCATTTCTTTATATTTGCAAGATATAAGGTGGTGCACACTTGTCCCAGTTCTGGGACAAATGCCTACTCTTAGGCAATAGATAATTGCTATCTGATTAATCATTGTGAAGGCTAGTATTACTTCCTTCCATTCTTTTCCATTCCAGTAAATTGGGGAATTAGAACTGCTATGTATAAAAGGAACTTATGTTCCAACTTTTACTAATTCAACTTTTCCAGATATGATAATTTCAAATTCCCTAGTCACATATCTTTAGCCACATTGGCAACATTATAAGAGATTAAGCTCTTATCCAACAATGCAGACTGTAATTGTATTATTACTCTCATACATATAATCATCATTTAGTAAACCCAACTGGGATTGGCAACTCAGTCATTAAGCAAAGTAGCTGCTAAGTGAAACATCACAATTTTATGATGTTACTTCAGTTTTCCTTTGTTTTGCAGATCTGCAAAGGTCATAAATGTGAGGACTGGTCATGGTTTTCATCACCGTCACAACTGCAAACAGCTAAACAATGATTACCTGTACTGTACTGGTATCTGGAAATACTGAATAGCACTGACTCTAAGAGACACTGGGTTTACAATAGGAAGTATTTGAAGGCACTGACTCTAGGTCACAGGTCGGCAACCTGCGGCTCCGGAGCCACATGCGGCTCTTTGAGCCTTCCCCTGTGGCTCCCAGCCTCCTCTGCCTTTGCAGAGAGAGACAGAGACAGAGAGAGGCAATTGCACTTCCCTGCTTCTCTCTCTCTCTCTCTCTCTATGTGTGTGTGTGTCTGGATGTGTGTGTGTGTGTGTGTGTATGTGTAAAAGAGAGTGCACTCACAGTGTTCTCTGAGGTGCTGAAAAGCTTTCAGGGCGGAGCTCCTCCCTTTGCTGCGTCTCTGAAGGAAGCAGGAAGCAGGAAGGGCAGGAGAGAGCTAGCTAGCCCAGCTAGGCTGACTCAGGAATTCTGGGAGTTGAAGTTCATGAGTCATAAAAGAGACGAGGTTGCCTACCTCGGAGATTGTTGGACAACAGCTTGAAGCTTGCCAGGTGAGCAGCAGATAGGAGGGGGGGGGAGAAAGAGAGAGAGAGAAAGAGAGAGAGAGGGAGAGAGAGTGGGGGAAGAGGAGTGGCAGACCAAGGGCAGATAGAGAGGGAGGGAGAGAGACCCTTTTGACATCTAAAATGAAGATAACACTGCATATATCCTTTTTTTACCTGTGTGTGTATGTAATTTTATTCTCTTAAAGCATTCTCTTGGTGATCATTGTTTTAATAGTATGGATATTCCCAAGAGTAATATTTTTACTTTTATTTTTAATGTGTGTGTGTGTGTGTGTGTGTGTGTGTGTGTGTGTGTGTATGTGTGTATATATACATACACACACACACATACATACACAAACAAACACACACACACACACACACCTATAATAAAGGTAAAAAAGGATATATGCAGTGTTATCTTCATTTTAGATATCAAAAGGGTTTTGCGGCTCCCAGTGTTTTGTTTTTGGTGGGAAACGGGTCCAAGTGGCTCTTTGAGTGTTTTGGGTTGCCTACCCCTGCTCTAGGTTTACAATAAATTTGGAGGAAAATGCAGCCAGTAAAATAAAAGATTAAACACTGCAGCATAACATTGGAGCCAGGAGGAAGAAAAATTGATTTAGATAAAAGCCTTGTATGCTAGCCTTCCACCAAGGTATACGAAGCAGTTAAAAATTCAGGAGCTTTTCATTTAATAGGTAATCACATCTGCTGACATTACTAGGGTTTTATGGAAACTCTTAAGGGAAAATGCCAAATGGCTATGGAGAGATAAGCACCATCAAACTCTTGATACTTTAACAAAAGCTATTTAGCAAGAGTCCAGTTTTACAATTACCTAAAATAACTCCCGTAGCATCTTGGCTGAAAAACATAAGTTCATAATAAGGGTGATCCTTTGGATTGGATTTACAAGGTATACCTGACCATTAAAGGAATGAATCTGAATGGTGATGAGATCACTAGATTTCTGAATGCTTTAGGCCCTTTCCAGTACCATAGTAGTAGGCAGAAATTTGACTGACATGTGACAATAGGTCCTTTTTAAAAAAATGCTGACACTTCTGTTGTGTCCTGAGCCTGCAAAAGCAGGCTCGGGACGTTGCAATGGTCCCGGGCTGTTGCAAGCTGCCCGGGACCAGACTAAGTGGCGCCAGCTTGCGTGTATGCACAAGGCGCGAAGTGCGCACTCTCATTGTAACCTTTTTGCCTGGGGATTCTATTTAGAGGCAGAGAGGCCTGCGAGCCTCTGAGTTGTGTCGGAGTGAGCTGAAGAAGAATAAAGCTGTTGTTACCTTCAGAATGTGTGCTCTTCTTTCGCCATTGACTCGAGGACTTAACACTGGCGACGAAGGTGGGATCGCTTGCAAGCTAAAAGAAGAAGACTTGTAAGATTTACCCAAAGAGTCCTTGAGAAAGGAAGACGGCGTTAAACTCAGCATCTGGCCTGCCAGTACAGCGTTGCTGGAGGTAAGCTGGCTGATAGACCCCTTCCTAGAAGTAGAAGCAAGGATGGCGAAGATAGGGCGGTTGTCCAAGTTTGACGTTACTCACCCAGAAAGATGGGAATCTTATGTCGCTAGAGTAGAAAATTACTTTAGAGTGAATCAAGTTAGAGAAGATGGCTTGAAGGCCGGGACTTTGCTGTGTGTCTATGGTCAAGATGTGTTTGAAATTGCAGAAAATTTGGCAGCCCCTGCTCCTCTAGAGTCTGTTACGTATACAGACTTAAAGAAGTTATTGAAGGAACATTTTCAGCCCAAGTTGTCTGTCATTGCATGGAAGCACACGTTTGAACAGAGGGATCAGAGAGCAGGTGAATCAGCCAAAGAGTACATTGCAGCCTTGCAAAGAGCAGCCAAGCCCTGCGACTTTAAAGATTTAGAAGAAAGGCTGAGAGACCGTTTTATATGCAGTTTAAGGAACAGAGACTTGCAACAGAGACTTTTTGCAAAGGAAGATATTTCATTCCAAGATGCCTTGAGAGAGGTCACAGAGGAGGAGGCAGCAGGCGAGGCGGTCAAGAACATGTGGCCCATCAGGAACAATCCAGAAGCAGCATCTGTGCACCATGAGGGAGTCCAAGAAGGCTCAGAGGAAGATTCTGAAGATGAGGTGAATCATCTTTATCCGTTCAAGGAAGGGAAACAGAAGGAAGCCAAAGAAAAGGCTCCAGCTGTGTCCAAATGCTTTGGGTGCGGAGGTCGCCACAAGAGGGCCGACTGCAGGTTCCGTTCTGCAATCTGTAGAGCATGTGGCAGGCAAGGCCACATAGCATCTGTTTGTGAAGGCACAACCTTGAGAAGAATTGCATCTGAAAGGTACCAGGGTCCCCAGCCAAAACAGGGTGGGTTTCTGTGCGTCACGCAGAAGTATTTGTAGAACAGGCACACACAAGCCACTTAAAAAGAAACTGTCACTTAAGGTGAGGTTGCAAAGAGTTCCCTTGGTAATGGAGCTGGACACTGGGTCTGCTCTTTCAATCATCTCCATTCATACATTTAGGAAGATTTGTAACAGCAGTGGGTTCCAGGCCAAATTTAGATCATCCAATATAATATTAACAGACTTTCAAAATTCCAAGGTGTGTGTAAAGGGGGAGGCCACCCTTACAGTACAGCATAAGGATTTTGAAGGTCCATTGGAAGTATTGGTTGTTGGGGGTGAACGAACGAGTCTTATTGGACTCGATTGGTTTGAGGCCTTGGGTATCCAAGTTACAGGGCTGCGCAATTTGCAAACGTTAGGCCTAGCAGAGGTCTGCAAGGAGTTTGCAGATGTCTTTAGTCCACAACTTGGATCTTACAAAGGGCCTCCAGTTTCCTTGAAACTTGACCCTGCTATCACACCCATTAGGGTTAAAGCAAGGAGAGTACCCTTTGCACTTAAGGGAAAATTGATGCTGAACTGGATAAATTGATCCAGCAAGGTATTTTAGAACCTGTTGATTCAAGTCCATGGGAAACCCCCATAGTTATGTCTCTCAAGGCTAATGAGGACATTCGCATATGTGCAGACTACAAATGCACATTAAACAAGGCATTGCAACAGCATGCATATCCTGTACTTGTAGTCAGCCATATTTTGGCTTCCCTCAAAGGAGGGTGCATTTTTGCAAAGCTAGATCTGCACAGGCATATCAACAGTTACCTGTTGATGAAGCTGCTGCTGAAGCACACACTATTGTAACTCATAGAGATGCATTCAAAGTCAAGAGACTACAATTTGGAGTAAATGTAGCTCCTGGAATATTCCAAAGTGTCATGGAGAACACACTAAGAGGTATTCCTGGGGTTTGCCCCTATTTTGATGATGTCCTTATTGCTAGAGAATCTACTCAGAATTTAGCTGAGAGATTGAGGGCTGTTTTGCTTCGTTTCAGAAGAACAAGCCTAAAACTCAAAAAAGATAAATGTAAGATAGGAGTCACTTCTACTGATTTTTCTGGGATTCAGAATAGATGCCAGGGGTATTCACCCTGCTGATTCTAAATTAAAAGCCATACAGCAGGCCCCTAGGCCTAAGTCTAAAGCTGAGTTACAAACATTCCTAGGGCTCTTGAATTTTTACAACGCTTTCCTACCTAACAAGGCTGATGTAGCAGAACCAATTCATAGGCTTTTAGACAAGCAGGCAGTCTGGCAATGGTCCCAAGTACACGAAAAAAGCTTCAATGGGGTCAAGGCCTTGCTTACATCCAATGATGTGCTTGCACATTTCAATGAAAACCTACCTGTCTGCATCGCTTGTGATGCATCCCCTTATGGGGTGGGGGCTGTACTCAGCCATTTGAGGGCTGATGGAACTCAGGTTCCTGTTGCATATTACTCTAGAACCTTATCCTCTGCTGAGGGTAATTATGCTCAAATAGACAGGGAAGCCTTGGCCATTGTAGCTGGAATTAAAAAATTCCACGATTTTTTATATGGCAGACATTTCACGGTCTACACTGACCATAAGCCCCTGCTGGGGTTGTTTACTACTGACAAACAAACCCCTAGATTATCTCTCCCAGAATGCTGAGGTGGTCTATTTTTTTGTCAGCCTATGATTATACACTGATTCACAAACCTGGTAATGAAATGGGCCATGCTGATGGCCTAAGTAGGTTACCTCTGAAGCTGGTAGAAGCAGACCCTGCTCCTGCCATCAATATTCTCTCCATTCAGGCATTGCCTGAATCTCCCCTAAATGCCAGGGACGTGGCTGCAGAATCAGCCACAGATCTAACGCTTGCTTGTGTACTTTCATGGGTTTTATCTGGATGGCCTGAGAGTTATCCAGGTACTGAATTCCAAAGCTTCTGGCTCAAGAAACATGAGTTATCCACTTTTCAGGGTTGCCTGTTGTGGGGCAGCAGAGTAGTTATTCCTACCTCATTGAGATCTAGGATCTTGGTCTTTTTACATGAGGGGCATCCTGGCATTGTCAGGATGAAAGCACTTGCGCGCAGCCATTTATGGTGGCGTGGGTTAGACAAGGATATAGAGGCCCAGGTGCACGGATGCCACTTGTGCCAGCGTTCACAGCCAGAAATGCCTCAGGCCCCTGTGCATAGGTGGAAGGAAACACAATCACCTTGGTCTAGAGTGCATGTAGATTACGCTGGGCCCTTTCAGGGGCAATTCTTCTTGGTCCTCGTTGATAGCCATTCAAAGTGGCTTGAGGTTCTTCCAGTTTCCTCCACTACCACTGCCAAGACCATTCAGGTATTAAGAGGAATTTTTGCTGCACATGGCCTTCCAGATGTTCTGGTTTCAGATAATGGTCCTTAATTCACTTCTTCCGAGTTTCAGGCTTTTCTGCAGGCCAACATGATTCGTCATGTGACTTCGGTGCCTTTCCACCCTTCCACCAACGGTATGGCTGAACGGATGGTTCGTATCACCAAGGATGCTCTCAAGAAACTGACTTACGGTGACTGGCATCACAGGTTGGCAGATTTTCTTCTTGCTTATTGCACCACACCTTCTACTTCCACTGGGAAGAGCCTGGCAGAACTTCGCTGGGGGCGCAGACTGATCACCAAACTTGATAGACTGCATCCAGACAGGGTGGCTCCTTGGGTTTCGCAACCAAGGGCACCAAGGTGTTTGCAAGTGGGTGCCCTGGTATGGACCCAGAACTATGGGCCTGGTCACCTGTGGGTTCCGGCTGTGGTCTGCAAGGTCACTGGTCCCTTCTCCACGAGGTTTCTCTGGACGACGGCCATGTCCTTCGGCGGCATATCGATCAGCTGCATATGAGACTGGACTCTTCCTCTTCAACTCCTGGGTTTTCTCCGGGGGGGAGGGGGACCAGTGTGTGCAAAGGGAAGGGTACTGTCAGCAATCAGTGGCAAATGGAGTGGCAGAGGAAGGCCTCTCCCAAGGCTCCGCAAGTGCACCTAACAGGAATTCAGGGGAACCAGGAATAATACATGCATCAGTACTCACTCCAGCCAGGGAGTCACTCAGGGGGCACTCTCACTATTCACAACCCTATCACAGCACTCCAGACAGGGAGAATAACCGGGAGCATCCAAACAACCCAAATCACTCCAGAGAACTGGCACCCAAATAAACTAGATGGCCAAATGCTGCAATTGCTTCCAAAAGGAAGTCAGAGTACACGGTGGTAGTCAGAGAGGCAAATCCTGATTCCGGTACCTCCGGCACTGAATGGAGGGCAACAGAATACTGGGGCACAGCAGAGACCCCAGACAACCCAGCTACTGGGCTTGGGAGTGAAGGAATGTGTTCCCATGATAGGTCCATTATGGACCTGGAGAATACCACAGAATCACAAAACACTGGGTGGGACGTAGAGGGTCCTGATAGCCTACACTCAGGCAGATCAACCAGGTACAGTTTGGAGCAAAGTCCTGGTCTGTCAAGCCCGGTGGGCAAGCAAGCAGACCAGGCAACAGAACCCAGGTCACGGGGACAACCAGGGCAACAAAGAGGGGGAAACTCCGCTGCAACAAATACACAGGAAGGTCAAGGGTGTTCTCAAAATCTGAGGAGGTCACAGAGGGTTAGAAGACCTCCCAAACACCTTGAAGAGTATGTGAAGTTGCTGTCAAGCCAAGAGAAATGAGGAAGGTGCCTACTGCTTGGGGGAATTGGAATTGTGGGTATTGGACACTCAATTCCAAAACGATAGCACAGCACCATGTTATAGTGCTGTGCTTGGGACGTTGCAATAGTCCCGGGCTGTTGCAAGCTGCCTGGGACCAGACTAAGTGGTGCCAGCCTGCACACTCCCTTTGTAACCTTTTTGCCCAGGGATTCTATTTAGAGTCAGAGAGGCCTGTGAGCCTCTGAGTTGTGTCGGAGTGAGCTGAAGAAGAATAAAGCTGTTGTTACTTTCAGAATGTGTGCTCTTCTTTCGCCATTGACTCGAGGACTTAACAACTTCCAAAATATTTCTGTATCAAAAACTCAGAACACTCATGGCAACAAAAGAGTTGAAAATGAATTGTAAAAGTTGATTGACTAGCTGTAAATCTCACAGTCAACATTCTCCTAAATATCTATCAATTTCAGGAGTTTACATTCTTCAAAGAACTGTTTCTACTACTGTTCATCTATTTATTTTATATTCTACTTAGGAATCTACTTTATTATTAACAAGCTATTTAGCTGAATGTCTGTTTAGATGAACGCTCAATGCATTTAACACTTTTATTTTCAAAAACTCAAGTCAGATTAAAAATACAAAAAAATCTGGTTAAAAATGTGGTTTGTCTTCTAAAGATGAAATGTGTGTGGGAGTCAAATGGAATTTGAATAGGTATATTCTACAGTCCAAAAGAATTTAGGAGATGTGTCATATATGCTCTTCTAATGAACTTCTGACAGATGATTCCATAGCAGATGTTCATGTCCAGATACAGTGGATTCATCATAGGAAAAGCTATTCCTCAGATAGTCCATGCCTAAATCATTTATAATTGTAAAAGTTAATATCAACATTTTAAACCAATTGTCAACCAATATAGATCTTTCAATAGAGGCATAATATAACCTCAGTATCATACATTCATGCAATCTGCTGCACGTTTATATTATAACTTATAACTAGGTCAATTGGAGCAATACAATTATTTAAGAAAGAACAAGATGTTTCATTACTGGGTTTTTGTTTTTTGAGAATGAACTCAAAAGGCAGAGGCAAATAAATTTAACAAAACAAAATAATAAATAAATATTCGGAACTACTGCAGCCTTCCATAATGAGATTAAAGAACAGAAGATATAATAACTGCCCTTTTTCATTCCAACTGGAAAAATAAAAATTAAACACAGAATCTTCCCACCAGCCATCCAGTCATTAGAATATTTAAAATATTTCCGTATACTAATATTTGAGAAAGATGTCTTGCTTATTGATTAAGAAAGCACAAAAGGGCCCTACACTGTACTTCCTACGAACCATATTTACAACAAGAAAGACAATCATATCGATGTTGCTGATATTTTCCCTGGTAGAGACTATAATATTTGTTAAACAACAGCCTACAAAGTTGAAGAAAATATCTTCCTTAATATGGTTTAGGAGGGGGTTTCAATCATATATATTTATCAGGGCCTTTTAATCTAATATTCTAGTTTTGTTTAAAGCTATTCTTATGGATGTTTTAAAATTAACCCAAAGCTGTTAAGGAAGTGGTGACATATAAATACAATCAAGAATGTACTTGCACATTTAATGCAATACTTATATGATAAAAATTTTGGAACTGGAATGATAAAGCATAGTGCATTATTCAAAAGGTGACAGAATTAAGGTCGTTAGTTTGGGAGAGGCCAAGATGAACAATCATTCAGTTTTAGTTCTCAATGAATTAATGATTCAGGTAGCAGTTTCATTGAACTAAGTACAGCAAGGATAGATGTATATATCAGAGAATAACACCTGTTCAATACATTCTGACTCTGACAATCATTTTATCTTATCACCCTTTATTCCAGTCAGATAAAAAAATTCACTTGAGGAATGCCTTTTAAAAATTTGTGATGTTTGTTAAATTTCTAATTGGACGTTTTAATGGATAAAAGAATATGGGTGACAAACCACAGTCCTAGATCGTCCGGAATGACAATGGGCCTATGAATGGTGAAAGATGTCAAAGGGAAATTTTTCCCATGTTCAACAATACTAGAATTTGGAATCACTTTTTTATTTTGATTTCACACTGGAAATCATTGCAATATTAAAATGATAAACAAAGAGGAGATTGAGTACATCCAAGGAAGATAATAAATCAAATCCCTTTGCCAAAAGTCAGTGTAGTTTTGATTGCTCAGGACAATGATACATGTTAGAAATAGCACAATCTATCAGCTTCCAGAATATAGTATTTTCTTGGTCACTAAAATAACATTGGAATAAGTGGTTGGTGGGCTATTCAATCAAAACAATGTTTATGTTCTTATGAACATATTTTTCTCTATGTGCTAAGCATTCTAAAAACATAATTTTTAGAAATGACTCAAAAGGAAAATTTCCTATGGTTTTAAAACTTCTATTATATTAACTGAAAGTCAAAAAACATAGGCAACTGATCTTAGAAAACTAGCTTACTACACTCAGCTTCTATTTTTTATCTCCCCGAATGCTTTATTTAAGAATGCAATTCAGGCAAGTATATTAAGGTACACACAACAAAGGATATGAAAAGATTAATCCACATGGCTTGCAACTCCAATATCAAGAATATATCTTGCTGTTTCCACAGTAGAATTTTCAATATTGTTTTTATCTTTGCAATGTTATTTTCCAGCTAAACCACTGACAGTTATAAAGTTCAATTTATGCATTATAGTCACTCTATTTTTTAATAAAACATTTTCACACAATTAGTCAAAAACTGTGTTCACACTTGCACCTAACCAGGGCATGAACAAATTGTGGTTACTTTTTTTTCTGTTATTCCCTACATCACATTCCATCTCATGTTGCTTGGTGAAACAAAGTAGTGTGTGTGTGTGTGTGTGTGTGTGTGCGCGCATGCGTGCACTTTTTTCCTTCACACTGAGCAGGGTGTATGTGTGTACATGTTGCTCTTCTCACCTCATGGCATCTATGCTTTTCTAGATATGTGTGTATTGAGAAGTACAGGCAGTTGCAAACGCTCTGTTCTGGGCCATATGACTTAAAATAGTAGGAAAGAGTTTAGAAATGGTGGAAAATATTTGTAGCTTGGGTGGTATATGTTGTTGGTGATTTGTTCTCTGAGCTTGTTTAGTTTCCGAACATTTTGTCACCAGGCTAGGTAAATTCAGCAGCGGAACTTTGGTTGAAGTGTCTTATTTCAGTTCTCATCTGCTTCTATAGGTCTTATGTGGTCAGCTGTTCCACATAAGGAAGGGGTTTAAAATGGTGCAGCCAGAACCATTCCCACTTGATCTACAACTGCTTCTGCCATAAGATTGCAATGAGGATTTGGATAAAGTCAGCTGTAAATCAACAAACCTGGGCACAAGATATATTCCCAATATTAACTTTGCTCTGGGTTCCTTCAAAAGCTAAAATCATATTACCTACATGCATGATTTTATATTATATTTATATTTTGCTTTTTAGCCTAAATCAGCTCCCCAATTTGTTTAAGATTAAAATCCTCAGTGCAAAAGTATAGTATGTTGGGGTACATGGATACCTCAGAAGTTGGCAACATCTTGCCCTATTCTTCAGGTCCCAATCACTGCCTATATATATGTAATTTTTAAACCCTTCTCTTCACATTTGAAACTCCTTTTCATATTTTAAATAATTATCCCATTAAATATATTGGAAAAACTATTTCTAAAACTCTGCAAACAATAATAGTCAGACACTGTCCAAGATTTTAAATCTGTTTAGTGTTATTTTTGGTGAGCAAACTGCAGCATAGTTTTACATATTTTCCACTTCCTTCAATGGGTAAGAAGTTTCAAGATTTGTGTTATCAGAATATACTGTATTGAAGAGAGGTTGCTAGTGCTTTACTACCGTGTTGAAAAAAAATATCTTGCACTCTTTCTACCAGTTCTCTCTTGATTTGATAAAAGATAAATTATTTTTGAAATTTCTTTGAAAAGAATAGAATTTTGGTGAATTCTCGAAGGCTGAATTTGGTATTTTTGTACTTAACTAGGAAGAGGCCAAGGTGTCTAGGTGAGTGTCTTAACACAGGAATCTTTCCTGTTGTCTTAGCCTCCTTGGTTTCTGATGCTACTTCAATAAAATCTATGGAAAGACATTACAAGGAAGCTATTCCTGCTGGGATCTTTCATAGTAGAACATGTGGGCAATCAGAGAAGCTTCAGAGTAATGGAGAGACATATAAAAGAAATCAGACACCCGCAGAGGCACTGTTGACCATCTCAACAATAAAACTCATGCAAAAACACTACCAAAGAAATTCAAAACATTTTCAAGCATTCTGAGAACATGACCAAACAACAGTAACAAAATTAAGTAGAAATCTGTTTTACAGGGGAATAAACCCAGGATAAATTGCAAGGCAATTTTGACATAGCGTGAACTTACACATACACTAGTAGAGTGTAATTAGAGATAAGGAGCACAGCATACTTAGTAGGTAGTAAGTCCCGTAATTCCACTTTAAAAAACAAGAAAACTGAAGTATATTTGGCCTTTAGCTAATTTTCAATGCCTTTGAGAGTACATAGTTCTACATGCTGATTTAAAGTGACATGTAAAACAGATATCACTTTCAAGTTAATAATAACTAGAAATTGAAACCAATCATAGTTTTAAATTGCAACTAACACCTATGTCTTGTTAAAGCAGGGACGAACTACAAATTATGGTTAAGAAGCCATACAAAATGGAGCTAAAACCCCAGGGTAGTCAAGTCACATCTTAAACCACATTATGACAACTCCGAAAAATACATAGTTTTCAAAGATTAGAGTATTGAAGATTATTTTCAAATTACCAAGACTGAGAAACTGCAGTATGTCTATAAAACACCCTAAACTAAGACTATGAGATCTGGACAGAAAAACTAGATGGCAATAAAGGGATACAGAAAAATAACTCTTTGGTGCCCTCTAATGAACTTCTGGAGTTCTACAGACTAGTTCTTGTAATCTTAGTTTACAGTAATGTGTGAACCATCAACATTATACAAAATGTACTTTATGAGTTAGGCCACTATGTCTTTTCAGTGATTTTAAAATATGGTTGAGCATAATATAGGAGGAGGAGGAGATCATTTCAGTTACAAAATAAAATAGGATATAAATAATCATTACTATGCTTAAATATTGGTTCATTCCATTAATTAGTAAAATATTTTTTTCCAAAGCATATCAAACTGGTGAACTGAGGCATGCTTAAATAATGGTTATGCTGTGAATTTATTTTCTGGATAGGGTTTTAAATATGAGCTTCCTCAACCCATCAGAGCATCCTGACATCAGCCTTCCCAAACTGGAGGCCTTCCAGATTTGTGGGAATTCATCTGTCTAAATTACTAGCCTTTTGATTAGCTGTCTGAAAAGTCTGGGAGATGAAGCATATGTAAAACGTGCTGTATATGGTGGCATTATGAGTAAGAGATTACATTTCCAAGCAGATCCAATCAGCAGGTCATTAGTGATGAATAATGGACGATGTAGTTCAGGGCCGCAGGTTTTCCATTCTTTCAATATGTGCTGGTCTCCTTCCAGTGATAAAGCAAAGGATCATGAGTTCACATCCTATCTTAGTTACTTTCTCTCAGCCTAAGTCACCTAACAGGGTTATTGTTGTGGGGAAAACAGGAGGCAAGTGTGCTGGATATATTGCTGCCTTAAATTATTCGTAAAAAGAATAAAGGTGGAAAATAAATGAATGAATGAATAAATATTTAGAACATTCAGACTGTGCAATTAAGTACAGTCATTACTAAATTGTTCTGCTGCACTCTGAGAAGAAGAGAAACAGAATAGACATACCAGATTTCCTCCAGCCTGGAAATGAGGCAGCCATCTTCTCTGTTTTTTTTCTTGAAACTCCCATTAAAGAAAGTGAGAACAACCAAGATCTGAGAATGGAAGATGTCTCCTGTCCTGTGCTGATTCCTTCCCTGAAAGTAGGTTGCTTAGTCATCTTTTTTCAAGGAAGAGAACCTACAGGAGATTTGTGTTTTTTCCTCAAAATTCTAAATGTCATATAACCTTATAGGGACAGGTTATAATCTTGTATTCTGAGCTGCTGCCATCAGTTATTAATGGGTTGTTGCAGGAAGGCAGATTTCACTTGATGATCAGGACAAACTTCCAAATAGGAAGAACAATTTGAGAATGGAACCAATTACCTCCAGAGACAATGTCTTCTTCTTTGGATGCTTTAATTTGGATTCTTGCAACAAAGAATATGTTGGAGTGATGGCATAAATGATACCAGGTTATTCTGAGATTGAATGGGTCAATGTGGGCTCTTCCATCTACTAAGCTACATTGGGAGAAATTATCTGTATTATTATTGCTACTGCACTATAAATTTTCAGGGGTTCGGCTCCAAACTGGATATAACTTCTTTTGGAAGGAGGCCAATGGAAACTGATTGGCACTTTATAATATTTTATTTGTTCACAAATATATAGACAGAACATACCATAATACTGCAGAAGACTACCAAAGCCATTGCCCTCACACCAGTTATCAAGGGATGTGGGTTCACACATAGCAGAAAATAACGGTTTTCCTAACCATAACTTTCTTGAACAAACTATAGAAATCTGATGAGCAAATCATAGGAAATTGTACCCATTGCTTACAAAGCATAAAACAAATGACTAGCCAGAAGCTACATTAGCCAGATTAGAATGTAGAGCAATATGTGACTTTTAATTGCAATCTATCTCCTCCACTTTGGAACACAAATTCCTCAATTCTTACATTGGCTACATTGACCAAGCTCCTGAAGCTGTAACTCAAGACATTTGGAGGGCTTCTGCTTAACAACTTAACAACTGGCATGTGTTTCATGCGATCATCTTTTGCAACTTTCTGGCAAGCAAAGTCAATGAGGAAGCCAGATTCACTTATCAACGGTGTTATGGTACTAACTTAACTGCAGTGATTCACTTAACAAATGTGGCAAGAAAGATAGTAAAAGGGGCAAAATTCACTTAACAATTGTCTTGATTAGCAATGGACATTTTGGACTCAGTTGTAGTTGTGTGTTGAGGATTACCTGTACATCAGTTTTATTTGCTCTTTTTCTTGCATGTCCTTCACATAATAGATTTAATGATATGGAGTCTCTGTGTTTGCAATTTTGATACATCCCATATTGTCCTCAGATAACATGGCTGGGATTGGTTCTTTTATTTTGAAGTTTATGAATACTTTGTGTAGTCATATAAATTTCCTACAAGCTTGTTCCACAGCACAGCATTAAACATCTATAGATTACAGAGCTACAATACTTTGTTTCTTGCTACACCAGGTGGTGAGCATGATCCTATAAAAAATAAGTGTTCTGTAATTGAGTTCCTACCCAGATTTATCTCCCAGCCAATCTGAATTTGTATATCTAATAAATTTTATATTATTAGTTATAGGCAGTTTTAAATAAAGATGAAACATTCCTTTTAAGTATCTGCCTATTTTACTATTGTCCAGTCCTCTTATGTTGGCTCACTGACCTTTCTATGCAGTAGTCCAACTGCACTGGCTATATCAGGTTTACTTAAAGTTATAATGCATAATAGTTTTCTTTTGGCTGCCCTATACATGACAACTTGTTTTGCTTTCCATCTTTATTTAGGCATCCAACTTTCATGGGGATACTTCTTAGCTTCACTGAGACTTAGAAACTTAATTAGCTACATTATCTTTGTTTTTGACTAAGCAAGCTTTCTTTCCTTTTGTCATTTGTTATTTCAGTTGAAAATAATGGCTAATATGCTTATAATATTTTATTTCCACTTCTTTATTCTCCAAGCTATCTATTGCACATAGAATTAAATCAACATAACAGAGAATATACAAGTGTATTCCATATTTAATTGCTGTATGTATGCTGTATGTAAATCATAATCATCATTTTAGCCAGTCTATTCATTGCAGGATGAAGGCCTCTTCTGCATGTTTCCAGCCAATACGGTCCTGAGCTTTCTTTTACCAATTGGGCCTGCAATACTTGCAAATGTCATCGATCCATCTTGTTTTAGGTCTCTTTTTTTTCAAGTGGGTGGGAACCATTCTGTGACTACCTTGATCCACCTTCCATAAGTTCTTCTTGCTGTGTGACCAGCCCATTTTCATTTCAATTCATTTACTTTCTTGATGACATTGTATACATTTGTTTGTTCTCTAATCCAGGGGTCCCCAACCCCTGGTCCGTGGACCAGAACTGGGCCGCGACATGCCAGCAACTGGGCTGCACAAACAAGCAAAGCTCCATCTGCAGGATGCAGGCAGCACACAAAACCGTGCCGTCTCTGGTCCATGGAAAAATCTCTCTTTACGTAATTGGTCCCTGGTGCCCAAAAGGTTGGGGACCTCTGCTCTAATCCATGTGCAGATCTTTCTATCTTGCCTTTTAAGCTGAACATGTATCTTTCCATGGCTCATATGTAAATATGGGCCAGTATTTCCTTAATCAAAGTTCATGTTTTCAATATTTGCTTAGGTTTATCAGACCATACTTTGGCTGCTAGCTTTAGCCTACGTGTGGATGTTTACAATTTACACACTAATTTTTATTTGGCTCTTCAAATTTGGTGATCAGTCTATCTTCTTTTTCAGATCACCATGCAGAAAGGTTGTCTTAAGTGCTTCCTGTGCAGTATTTGAAATATTGCTAAACTTCGAATTCTAATACTTGCATACTTAACTATTAATGCAAAAACATAATAAACCTTACCATATTCTTGTCTGTATTCCTTAGCTATCATGTTTTCCTGAAAGGCCTAACCTGAAAATAAGCCCTAGCTTGATTTTTTTTGGGGGGGGGTGGGTCTAATATAAGCCCTACCCCAAAAATAAGCCCTGGTTTTGGGGCAAGGCACATACCTAAAAACCAAGCTAGGGTGGGGATAGGGGTGTGGAGCTGCCCCACGTGCCCTGCACTCACTTACCTTGCAGCTAGGCCTCTCCTCGCTAGCCCATTTCTTCTGCGGCGTCTTCTGCAGCCAGGCCTGCATTTCTCAGTCACAGGCCTTTCCAGAAAGCCACTGTAGCCGAGAACCGAGGTATGGATTCAGTCCATAGCTCAGTACTCAACTGCAATGGCCTTCCAGAAAGGCCTGACTGCAAAATGCAGGGCGGAATGCAGCTGCAGAATGCAGCTGTTCATTCAGCCACAGAAGAAGTGGACCAGCTGGGTGGGGCTGTCAGAGCTGGAGGTGAGTATAAAAGACACCCCCCCAAAATAAGACCTGGTGCCTCTTTTGGAGGCAAAAAAATAAAATAAAAATAAGACCCAGTCTTATTTTCGGGGAAACACAGTATTAAACCTAGCTTTATGGTATTGCATATTGCGTGAGCATCATATTTTGTTTTGAAAGAATGCTTATAGTCTATGGCTTTCTTTCCCTTTAGTAGCTATGTTAAAATCCATATTTCATTTTTGTGCAAGGATTTGTTTGCTTCTGATGCAGTTTCCCTCCATCTCTATGCCTTCTGTGCTACTGGCTACGATGTACTTTTTTTCCATGGATTGGGCCCATCCCTGGTGCAGCACTTCTCTCAATTCCTTTATTAGGTTTTTCAGATCTTCTTAACTCTAATTCTGGATTTTATTTGCTGCTTCCCTTTGTGAATTGCCTGGACAGAGATGCTACTGGTAAAACTAGGTTGGTTTGTATTTACCTACTAGAAGTCATTTATCCTTTATTGAAAGGAGCAATGTAGTGTATGTTTACTTTTTCAGTTTTTAAGTCCAAAACTCTGTAGCCTTTAGTTTTTATTTGATAAATCAGCATTGTTCCTAACTGGGTTCTGTAATTTATTTATTTTTTAATGTATGACAAGCTTTGCATCCAAACAGCTTTAGATGTGACATTTGCTCCCATTCTATAATTCTTATTTATATTTATTTATTTAAAATTCACATTGTTATATCCATACACCTCACACAGTCACTCTGGATGCATACATAATCATAATCAAAAGTATATAAAAACATTAAAAGAATCAAAAGCTAGGTTAAAACAAATAAAAACAAAATGGTATTCTGCTTATGAGGTTTTAGCTAGATCTTTTATTGATAAAGCTTTGCTTTATCCCAGTATTTTTTTTTTCTTCCATTCAATTGTGACTAATTTTCAGAGATTGCCTGGATGACAAGTCCCTACAGGTTTTTTGGCAAGATTTTTTCAGAAGTGGTTTGCAGTTGCTCCTTCCTTGGGCTAAGAGAGAATGACTGGCCCAAGGTCACCTGGCTGCCTTAGTGCATTTCCTGGTTTCTAATGTGATACCTTAACCATTAGACCGAACTGCTTCTCTCTCTCCACAGCATAAGATCCAGCAAATTAGCTTTCTTGTACTTTCTACTAACATTACTTGGTAGTTTATTGTAACAGTGCAAAATTTATTTTTAAGTAGAATTTTAAACCCATGTTGCATAAGATAAAATAGACTTAATGCAATTTGCATCCAACTCAGTTGCGTAACAGGCTTCTTGAAATATTAAAATTTACTGGGCATTTCATTTTAATACTGCCTTTTCAGCATGTACTAAATTAATTTTTTTCTCATAAGATTCATCAAGCAGATTTATTGACTTGATGCATCACTATATATCAACAATTTTCCTTTCAAAATCTTGTCTAATTTCAAATAAGCATTTATTTGCTAATATAAATATTATTTTTCTATCATTTTTTTGTAATCCTTCTGAAGGCTTGACTTTTCTTTTAGGACATTCCCTCTCATTATCTCTTTCTATTGTATGGGTCCTTACTTCTGTAAAGTCTGCTTTCTCTTTTAATATGTTTTCTTTTTAAGTACGTCGCCTTTCATTACAGTAATGATGGATTACATTTATATTGTTTAGAGATTTCCCTTCAGTTGCACAAGTTTGCATATTTCCAGTTTGGCAATTATATTCTCAAGGGACTTTCATCATAAAGTTTCATTAACTGTACCATATATGTATAGTTTTGTGGTAATTATCTTAATAACAGTTTCTTGATCAAATTATCAGGAAGGTTCATACTACAGATAGTTCTCGACTTACAACAATTTGTTTAGTAATCGTTCAAAGTTGCAACAGCACTGAAAAATGTGACTTATAACCGTTTTTCACAGTTATGATCTTTGCAGCATCCCCATGATTATGTGATCAAAATTCAGATGCTGGACAACTGGTTCATACTTATGACTGTTTCAGTGTCCCAGGATCACGTGATCACCTTTTGCAACCTTCTGACAAGCAAAGTCAATGGGAAAGCCAGATTCATTTAACAACCAGGTTACTAACTTATCAACTGCAGTAATTCACTTAACAACTGTGGCAAGAAAGGTTGTAAAACGGGGCAAAACTCACTTAACAAATGTCTCACTTAGCAACAGAAATTTTGGGCTCAATTTTGGTCATAAGATGAGGACTACCTATATTTTGTTTTACTGTCCTCTGAATAGAAAACTACTCTAGATGTCATGCCTTGATATTTTCAGATGAACTAGTTTTCTGAACATTAACATTTTAAATTTTATATACTGTTTTTATACTTTTAATATTTATTATACACTCTCAGAGTCCCTCGGAGATGGACAGTTCTTAAATATGCTAAACAAACAAATAAAATAATGAATTATTCATTCCTAAAAATGCATATATCTTCATTAGCTTATTCTAAATCTCTTTTTCTAAACCAGTTTGCAATCAACTTAATTTAGTTTGTTGAGTTAATTACTTCAGATTTTGGTAATCTAATTTTTTTTTATCCAAGCTGTCCTGACATGGACTTCTTCTGGACATGGCATCTCCAAATATTCTGAGAAGTTCATCTTTTTCAAATAATGCCTCTATTTCTATGCTATATTGTTTCCCATCTTCATGAGACTTTTCCAGTCCAATCCATTTATGCAAGCTTTGACAGTACAGAAAAAACGTTCTTCAGTTAGGATGTGTTAACTCCCACTGAACATCCATGATACGTGTCTCTGAGCATTGGTTCAGATATATACTGGACTAGAAATAATTTGGGATATTTTTTTGACTGGGGTGCTTTGAGTGCTCTGAGTGCCCAGTGTGTAGTTTTGGCTTTGTACTAGACCTAACTCTTCTGTTGGAAAATTATGATGGGTAATTTCCATTTTAGTTTGTACCCAGCACACTCCCAGTCAATTCCTATATTCAGATTAAAGCAAGCACATCTGTCACTTAGTTCAGCCAGCAAAAATATCTATCTTGACATTTATTAAACATTAGCAAACATCTAAAATAGTTACTTTTAGTAACTATGTAGCAACCAAACTGTATAAAATGTAGAAAAAAACAGGAAGAGATAGATGTAACCAAATTGTCAGCATTGTCTATATGAAATCTCAAATAGGATGGAAGATTCCAGAACTACTGGGAATAATTTGCATGGGTGGTCCCAAAGATTTTGATTATTTCATCTTTAACCCTTTTATATACAAGAAGTAGCATGCACATGTAATAAGGAGATGGAAACTGGGACATCAGTTGATCTCTCCTCTTTTTTGCATCTTAAAGGAAACAATTTAGTAGATGAGGATGATCCATCCAACACTAATGGCTATTTAGCAAATGAATAGATATTTATAGCCATTTGGAGGAAAACAGTACATGCCAATATTTTGGTTCACTTATCATATTTTGCTACAATTTTGTTTACCACGGTCTGTTACATAAGCTACATAATTGACACCTCATACTAAGTTATAAGTTGTGGTTTATAAACTGCAGTAACAAATAGCATCCAAAGACATAAATAAGCAAATCACATTACTACATGACTTAACAGTGTCATTGATACTACTGTAGGCTAAAATGGCCGAGAAGAAAAAAAGACGGATGGGAAAATGGATACTAGCTGGCTGGTAATATTTAAAAATGAGAATCAGCAGTGCATGTCAACAAACCTATTGGGACTGCAAAAATCAGGATAACCATTAGATACAGAAAACTCTTGCTTCCATCTAATGGTTATCTGGATTTCTGTAGCTTATTGCTAGTAGCTCTAAACTGCATTTTTTTCTGACCCCATCATTTGCTCTTCAAAGATGAAAAGAAATGAAAACCAAGAAGTGCTTCATAAATCCTCATTTTCCTGCTCTCCTGTAGAAATGCTTAATACAATGTCATAGAACGATGTGTAAGCTTTATTAAAAAGGAAAAAAATACAAATAAAACGAATAATAATGTTCCTAACACTATCTGATAATTAATTATATTTTCTAAAGTAAATAATCAAAATAATTCATCCTGAAAAAATGTAATCAATCCTATCACAATCTGGGTACTGAAAGTTAGCATTCGAAAGAATTATTAAAAAGTGAATAAAAATGCCTGATTTTAGTGCATTCATCCATTTACATTTTACACCATTTTGAGTAATATGCATATTCTACAGTTTCATTTTAAAACAAGTTTTATTATTATTATTTTAAAACAAAAATATTGTATTTGTTGTGAGCTATCTTATCAAATTAATATTGTCTTTTGTTGTTTATATTTGCTGAAGGTACTTGTGCCTGATGGAACTGTATTTCTTAATATTGCCACTAAACTATATTGTGTGCTGAATATGATAATCTTTGATTATTTTGAAGTTAAGCATTTGAAAAGATGGCTTCTGTGCTGGAAATATCTTTACAAAGAGCTGTGCTTCATTTAGAATGCATATTCTAAAGGATCTATATCAAAAATGGAGAAATATTTATACTACAAGTAATATCTTTCACCCTTAAGTTTAATTTTACAGATACTATTAAAAATATCAGATAAAGCTGCTTTATATTACATGTTACATCGTTGTCAACTTCAACTTGCATTAGTGTTATAATAAATTACGAACTGCAACATCACAGCTTTCATCTCATACAGTTCATTGTACAAGATGTTCAGTTTGGTTAAAATTTCAGATTAAGTTACTGGTAGGTAATAAAAAATATGTAAAATTGTTGCTAAAAGAAATAATGAGAGAAGAAAGCTTTAAACCAATTTATAGTTTTCAGCTGTTTTTAAATTTAGTTCTGCTTCTACAGTGCTGAACCTGTTTTAAGTATGAATAAATATTCTACATTTGTGTCACAGTGAATTCCTTCATACTATGGTGTTTGTTTTAGTGAGAACACAACTAGCGTTGTTGCATTGCTTAAGTAATCAAGTTAAGATAATAGAAAATATTACAGTTACAGGCTAAAGTCTCCAATCACTTTAAAATCATAGCCATGTAAAAATATTATCAAATAGTCATTTGCACTGAGGAATAATAAACAATAATAAATGCCTTTGCAGCTATGTTACTGCATCCTTTAACAGAATTCGGTTACCAAGGTAACAGGTTGGCCCAATATTGATGTGAAACAACTATATTGTAAAGCAGCTAGGTTAGTGTATGTTATATGTCCATAAAAATGGCTTAAAAATTAACTTATAGATTAAGATATCTACACATTTTGTTTTAATTTGCTGAATAAGTCCAATTCTAATTCGCATTCATTTCAAAGGGAAAGGAACACATTTAGGTGCTAATCTTTTTAAAATAGCTGCCATCACAAAAGAAAAAAAAATACTATGTTTAAATGTATCCTTACTTTATGACAGCAATCTTTATAAAAGAACAACAAATAAGTTAGTTTTTATAATAAATGCCAAAAGACCGCTTTATAGCACAAATCTGAATATTTTCAATTTTTATCAGAGCTATATTCACAACTTAGACGTTTGTATCTTAGCAAAAGGTCTATTCATTTTCATAGTTGACTTTCAAATCTTTTAAAATTGTTGAGCTTTCTAAAAAGTCTTTTATTGCATAAGCGGTGCCACACCCTGATTACCTAGCAAAAATGCTATTTTCAATTTTGGAAGAGGTATGTTTTTAAACTGACAAAATTGTCTCTTCAATAAATACAAAGAAAATATTTTAGAAGTATTTCAGTACAAAATATACTTATTTAACAGATGATCAGCTCAATGTCTGTATTTTCATATTCTTCCATTGTGGAATAACAATTGGTAAAACAAAACATGCAAATATTCACCTACCTGTTTATATGGTTTAATTAAGTCTGAGCATGGCAGTACACTCAGCCATTCTTGTTTAAAGCAATGGAGAGACTGTGAAAGCTTGACTATTTAAAAAAAAACCCAAAGGAAAAAAGAAGCTGTTTTCAAAAAAACCTTGCTTGAATAGACTGTGACCAAGATAGCTGAATTTATCAATGGGAAGGAGAGATGTGGAATGCGGAGAGATCTTCTCATCCAAGGTGGTGGTGGAAGGTGGTGGTTTCTTTTTAAAGCTGCAGCACAGGACTTTCCTCTCCTTTTCTGAAGGTTCAAGGCTTGAAGATGACCACTGACTGCAAAGGCCCCTTGTCACATCTGCCTGAACATCAGCCCAGGATGATTGCTCTGCTGAAAAGAAAAACTCAGCAACCAAAGCCCTATGCACACCTCTTACGCAGTAAGAGTTAAAAATAGATTGCATGGGCTTTATAAGAAATACGTCAGTTTCGAAGGGTTTAATTTGATATTGCCATTAATTAGCAATATAACATACATTATTTAAGAGCAGCCAAGGCAAAGGGGAAAAAGAGTGATACCAACTGGAAGCAGCTTCCGCTTAATTCTTTTAAAAATAATAGTAATAACAAAAGACCCAATGCTGGTTTTGAAGTGCAACAATGAGCTATTAACTAACCGTATGGAAAGTGAAATTGAATTCTGAAAATGCTTGCTTATACAGCAGTCTCCTTTAGGATGAACAAGCTCTTGCTATGGCATGATATGGCACACAGGGCATTTACATGCTCCCTTTAGAAATACTAGGCATGGTATAATGAATTCAGTCTCGAGATCATGCAGGCAGTGCAAGCTGCATTAATCCTGCCTGCCATTTTAGGCTTGCAATAGAATGAGACAGAGACAGCCACAGCAGCACATATCCACTACGAGAAAAGGCAAGGGACAGCTCACCTTATATGCAGTATCTGATTAATGTTGTTAAGTGACATTGCAAATATGCTCTGTCTTACAGCAACCGTGTGGGAGGGAACAAAGGAGAAGAAGGGGGGGGGGAACCTGCCATCAACTGATGATGCAAGGTAAATTGTTACTATGCTGTGTTCAGCAAAGCTCCAGTTTCTTCATCAATGCAGCCTTGAAGTATGGCAGATTTTCTGGCAAAAACCTGTCTGCAGATGCCTTTCTACTGACCACAGCCATCTCCTATTGAGAAAAATGGAAGATTTCTTTTTCTTTTTTTTAAAAAGAGGATTGGAAAGAAAATCCGCAACAATACCCTCCGTGATGAATGAAGATTTCACATAGTACGTATTAGGTCCTAGCTCTATAGTACTATTGTTCTGTTTTGCTATTTTCTTTACGACAAATAATTTACTCTGCTGTAGATGTTATTGTTAAGCATTTAAGAGGTGAGACCACCATTGCTAAAGCACTAATTCTGCAGTGGATTACTGAAATGCTGAGCCTATTGACAAAATCACAGGCACATCAGGTCTGGCTGCAGAATCAGCTGTCTGCTTCTGTGTTGCATCCTGTTTAACCACAAGCATGGTTACAGCTAAATATATCTGCAAGGCATAAACGGAAGCTATTTTGCAATACAGCTTATATTTCAAAATGCCTTTCCATCCTTAAAGAGTTCCTAAAATCAGCACCTGCTAGAAAATGAAGAATCAAATCTTCTGCATTGTTCTATGCCATGGAGAATGTTACTCCTAAAAAACCCAGTGACCTATAAAATACTAAGATGACTTAAGTGGTATATACTGATACATGCTCCCTGTAGCAGAAAAAAAAAAAAAAAGCAGTTGGCCATAATCGGGCTGAATTCACATTAGAATTCCAAACTGCATGCCCTCTTCTTAAGCTGAGATGCTGCTTCTTGTTTATTGTTATTTCTGATATTCTTTTTATTCATAGGCTATCTCTGCTATTGTGGTACATTGACATTTTGGCATCATGGAAGTCAGCACAGCCGCTGAAGTACTCTCAGTTTTAACAATCCAGATCTAACTTTTTAAAAAATAATTAAAGTAAACCACAAACACTAAAGCCAATTGCTGTCACAAACAGCATTGAAACAGCTTTTCTTTTGCTTTTGAAATTAATAGCATGTTATCTTGTTTTACTGCATTAGAGACACCGAATAGGTCTTCAGTTAAGGCAGCAGGATAACATATTTAAAAATGAAGACAGGATCTTAAAAACAAATTTGTTTTGTTAAAAAGAAACTTATACATTGCATAAAATATATACGGTAGAAATAAAGGATAAAAAAGTGTGTTTTTTTTAAACTGTCTGAAATAGAAACATGTCTTGCTTTCTATTTATTGCCAGAATTTCCTCTCAGGAAAAATAGAGAGGAGTGGAACAGCTTATGATGACCACTAAGACTAAACTGTTAATAGAAGGGGAAAAAAGCCTACCTGACTAGAGAAGAATGAAATCCTTTCCATTACAGGATTACCAAGGGTTATATGCTTTATTCTCTCAAGTCTACTGGAATCTTTCAAAAGTGCTCTTATTTCTAATTCTCTACAAAATAATCTTTGAATGTTTCAGATTCATTGAATCTTACATCAAACACCAATGTGTTTATGCCACTAGTATAGTTAATCTGGAAATCCCTTTTGGTACAAATGCCTGTCTCCAAAACCCCCCCAAAAACATTAACATTAAATATTTGCTCCATTCTCAGCATATTTGTTCATAAATTAAATAAGAACAGCCTGAGCTTTCCATTTACACTATAAATGAAGAATAATTCTACTTAAACAAGTAGAATTGTTTACATATGTTGTTCATAGTATATTTAGGTGTTTGTTATGTATGTTTCACTTTGAGAGCGGGCAACTAAATTTCATTTTTGATGTGTGCCATTGTGCCCACAGTAAAAAATGACAATAAAGGTTATCTTATCTTATCTTATCTTATCTTATCTTATCTTATCTTATCTTATCTAAAGATTGTGATAAAGGGAAAAGTAATAAAGAATCCTAAAGTCCTTTTTTATTGCTGTTTAAAATAGAAATTATAGCACAGTCATATAAAATTTGAGCCTTTGCTTATAGGATTTTATTCAATTCTGTAGAAAAGCCTAATGTGGGACTGTCTTATAAATTTCTGATTCCCTGCCTTTTTTAAGAAGCTCTGAACTTTTATTATTGTCCTCAACTTCATGATTTGAGTATCAAATTCCACAAAATCCAGCATTTTAATTATATACTATTTTACTTACAGATGCAAGAATATGAAGAAGAATCGAGATGCATACCTCATAATTTGATGACACCGAAGTATTATGTAGAATAGATAAAATTTTCCCAGGGTCACGTTGACAACTGCAGACTTAGCACAGCAGATATTTAATGTTTTAAAATGAGGACATTTATTTAAAGTGCAGTGTCAAAATTAAATGAGAAAAATAAAACTATATATAACTTGCAGCAACAGAATTCCTGTATTATGATACACCTTTTAATTTCATGTCATGTTAACTATTGCAGTACAGCAGTTAGTTATTGTTTTAAAATGAGGACATTTCTTTTAGGAGCAGTGACAAAATTAAATGAGCAAAATAAAACTATATGCAGCCTGCAGCAGCAGCATTCATAGACTGTATTACAATACAACTTTTAATTTAAAAGTGGAATAGTACAAACCCTCATTTTTTTCAAAACGAACAGCCCAAACTTTCTGGCATGGTATTTAATGCGGTAATAAAAATAAATCAGTTTGCAGGAGATTAACACAGTCTATAGGAAACATAGGAAATAGCCTTATACTGAGACAGATTACTTTTTTATATAGCTTAGAATTGTCCAGAAATCTTTCATATCATCTGCTATCTGATCCTTTAACTGAAACCTCAGGAACCGAATCATGAATCTTTTGTAGAGGCAGCATTTGCTCATCAGGGAAATGTAGTTCCCTCTGCACAGTGAAATGCTATTAGTTGACATGGGAACTACAAATGAAAATAACTATAAGTTTAAATTCCTGGAGCTAGTTGTAAAGAACAACACTTATTTCTATTTTTTTAATAAAAGTTTTATTTTATAATATGAATTAGTAATTTCATAAATAGGTTCCATACAAGAGGCACAGTTTTAAAAAATGCATTATTTCAACAAAAATGAGAATGCAGTATAAATTACTTTTAAATGGTTAGGGTTAACATTAAACTATTGAACTGAGATGTTGAAGACTTGCAGTACAATTGGAACCAATGTAATGAGTATACACATAATTAAAAATATAAATTATATTTATTGTATATAATAATATCATTATTGTAATGCCAATACAATATAATACAAAATATTCATATAGGGTTTTGCAATATTTTGTTAAAAAACATAATTCAGCTATGGAACATAGTACCATAAAGTTCATTAAACAGAAGAGCTTTAAAGAGAAGAAAACAATTGCCTACGATTTTTTTTTTAAATCTAGTCTTCTATTTGCTAGGCAAATGAGGGCCTGGGGACCAACCTATTAATATATTAACCAATTATTGAGAGCTTTTGCAAGTCAGCCATGAATTCGCTGCAGTTAAAGCTATTCCATAATATTCATTCCATTGATAAATATTGTCTTTGATAAATAATATTAGGATTAGCTATTTAAAATAAATGAAGCTGATTGCCAGTGGACACCACCATCTAGAAATGTTAGTGTGTGTAGATGATGGTCTTGCAAACATGGAGCTGATGAGATGTGACCTTGTAGATCTTGTTAAACTTTGCAAGTAGGCTCCCTTACCAAGATACAAGAAGATAACATGACGTTTACCTTATACTGTGGTTAGGGATGTCTGGTCAAGAGTCTGTAGGTGATCAAAGGTTATTATTAGCATACTAAAAACACACACACAGAGGCAGAGCACTTAGCTAATTAAGTGCACCCCCACACATAATATGGGTTGTAGGATTTTAATGAGCATGTGAAAGGAACCTGCTTATGTGTATCAATAAAATTGGTTTCCCTTATTTCAAAACTATATAAAAAGTCTGCACCAAGCTGTGTTTTGGCCTGTGTGATGTGGACTTTTGTCCCAATAATGATCTTTCCTCCTGCACAAAAATGAAGTATTTAAATTCCACTTTCTTCTACTCAATTTGAATTTATTGGTCCATCATACCGGGTAATAGAAACCAGCACTGGGATGGGCCAACACAGGTATCAATTATATTACATGAGATCATCAAACACATTATGAAACCACAGTTAAGTAGGCATAGTGTGGTACACTTTTATAATATCCTTTGAACAGATTTTTCTAAAAAGATTAAAATCTGTTGTTACCATGTTAGATTTACACTCGGCAAAGCTCTAAGCTACATAAAGCTTGGAGTCTCTTGTTACAAACTTACACAATACAAGACATATGAAGGTATCACAAAGGTTTGCATCAAATCAGGAGTCACCACAAAAAAATTGAAAATATATACATGCTTTTTATTTATTTAATAACACAGTATTTAAAGTGAAAAATGCAAATTATTTTCAAGTGAATGCATTTATTGCTTATATATTTATCATTTGTTTAATTTTTCCCATAGAGTATAATGTAGTATAATCTAGAAATAACAGTTAATTGTAATTTTTAAAATAATTTAAGATACATTATTACTTATTTTGCAGACAATATAAGTCATCAGAATCAGTTTTGTTAATATAAAAAATAACAAATTATTTTGCAAAATCAGAAAACTGATAGCATATGTAACTTAAAACATTTCATTTCTTGTTTTCTCAAAAGTAAAGTATGAATTATGTGTTTAAATGATATGTTACACAGCTTATTAATTTCTGGGAACATTAAATAGATTATATTAAAGCCTTTTAAAACTACACATAAAAACTTGTAACACACGATTTTAAAAACTACGGTACACATTAAAAGCCACATAAAATTTTAAAAGCAAAAAGCAAACAAACAAAAACAACCCAAAACTGAAATGTTGAATGATTCTGGGGCCCTAAGCTTAGCTTATTTAGTTAATGGCTAAATCTGGCACTGGCAATTCCTTTTTAAATTCTTCAATATGCCATTATTGTTTAAAAAAATAAGCCTGAAAGTTATGCAGTAATTACATTGTTTATTGTTTATTTAATAAATATAATTACAATATTTAATAAATAATTTGACAATTATATAATATATGGCTTGTCACTAAAGATAATAAACTGAGTATATTGTAAAATGAGTGTATTGTACAATATATTAAGGAACATATTATACAGTTTATTAAAGTTAGGGGGAAAAATTCCTTACCTCCTGGATGCTTCATAGATACATTTTTATATTTTTTTAGGAAATGTTTTCAGAAGTTGCTTGTATTACCTTTTTCCTTCCTAGTTTTAAGAGAAAGGGACTCACCCAATGGTGGGATTCAGCCGGTTCGCACCACTTCGGCAGCACCGGTAGCTAATTTTTTGTTGCCTAGGCCCAGAATGGACTTCCAGAAGTGGCATCCACACAGAGAGCCGGTTGTTCACATATTTGAATCCCACCACTGGACTCGCCCAAAGTCATCTGTGTCTATGAGAGGACTAGAATATACAATCTCTAAGTTTCTAGCCTGGTGTTTTTCACCCCTTCACAAGCTGGCTCTCAAATTAAATATATTTATCATTAAAAGCATATCAAGCCATGTTTCTATTAAAGAAAAGTAGAAAATTCAAGTAGCTTACAAAATTAAAATAATGCAATACTATAATATCATGTAAAATTTGCTGTGATATGTGAACAATACAATCATTTGCTAATTTTAAGTATCAAAACAAACTTAGGGAAAGCAAATAGCAGCAAAGCAAAAATTATGCCACGAACACCATAAAGGAGCAAGGCACTTACTTGTCTCTGAATAATAACAGTATTGTTTGTCCTTTCCAGAAAAATCAGGCACCACTGAAAGGTTTTTCTATTTGGTTATTGCAGTCAGAAGGCCACCAACTAGCAGTATTATAGAAGCAGTTGCTATACTAAGTGCTTTCATTTTCCTTCTTAAACAAGGGAATTGCCTGCTAACAAACTGTCATGTCATGTCTCTAAACTATTATTTCAAACTTCAAAATAGAGCTCCAAAAGTTGCTTGAATATAATAGTTTAACTCCATTAAATTTACTTTATTAGTTTCTATTTCTTTAATCAATCATTTCAACTCAATGAGATATTTATATAGCACATAAAGTTAACATGCACTGAATAAAAAGCTTTAAATGAAATACGTCAAATCAGCAAACCTAACATTTTCAATGTTTTTTTTTAAATAATTCACCTCACTATGTGATGCTCAGTTGAGATTAGACACCTTCTGGTTCTTTATGCCCAGTTACAGACAGTCCTCAACTTACAACCACAATGGAGTCCAAGTTAAGTTGTTAAGTGAGTTGTGCCCCATTTTACGAACTTTTTTTGCCACAAGTTATTAAGTGAATCATGCAACTATCCAGTGAATCATCGATTGTAAAGTAAATCTCACTTCCCCAATGATTTTGCTTGTTGGAAATCCAGCCAGGAAGATTACAAATAGTGATCACATGATTCGGGGACAGTGTAACTGTCATAAATAAATGCCTGTTATTAAGCACCTTAATTTTGATTATGCGACCATGGAAATGCTGCACTTTTTTCAGTCACTATTTTCAGTGCCATTGTAACTTTGAGCAGTCACTAAATGAATGTTGTAAGTTGAGAACCACCTGTAGTATTCGCCATTTCTGACTTGGCTCTAACTGAGACTTATAAGATTAGACATAGTGAAACAGTCCTTTACAGGAATGAAAGTTTGGAGGACATAATTGTATGGGTCACACAGAATGCGCTTTACCCCTCAGCTAGCCTGCTGCCTTTAGATACAGTGGAAGAAAATGTCCACTTCCCAGTGTGGATTTTAACAATTATTTACACCCTGCCCTTTGGTCCCTAATAAAAGTCAACTGCAAGTCTGGTGGCTGCCTAAATCAAAAGTGATTATTTTCCAACATGATTATCACTTGTGTAGTCTTTAGCAAGGTTTATTGAGATGGTGGGATGGTGTAATAGAATTATTTTCAATTTAAAACAATATAGTGATTAAGGTGCTGGCCCAGAAACCCGCTGGGTCACTTTGGGCCAGTTGCTCTCTCTCAGCCCAACTCAAAGGGTTGTTGTGGGGAAAATTGGATGTACAGGTAGTCCTTGACTTATGACCACAATTGAGCCCAACATTTCTGTGGCTAAGTGAAACATTCATTAAGTGAATTTTGCCCCATTTTTCTGACCTTTCTTGCCACAATTGTTAAGCGAATCATTGCAATTGTTAAGTTAGTATTATGGTTGGTAATTGAATGTGGCTTCCCCATTGACTTTGCTTGTAAGAAGTTCGCAAAATATGATCACATCATCCTGGGACACTGCAAGGTCATAAATATGAGTCAGTAGCCTAGCATCCAAATTTTAATTACCTGACCATGAGGATACTGCAATGGTTGTGTGAAAAATGGTCACATTTTTCAGTGCTGTTGTAACTTTGAGCAATCACTAAATGAACTGTTGTAAGTCGAGGACTACCTGTATTATGTGTATTTGCCACTTTCTCAAGTAATCAAGATGGGATTAAAAATCAATCAATCAAGCAAATAAATATTCCCATATACATTAGGGCAGAGACTTTCTCATTCTTTTTCTAAGAGCCTTCCATGAACCAATGAGGAGATGAATCTATTTGTTGATAATACAAAAGTTTGCCACTGGTTGTTTACAATACATAATAGTCTCTTTAACTTATGTTCCTTTCCCACATATAATCTTGGTATGTATAAAGTTGAAGCTAGTGAGGGTGGGATGTCTGATTCCCACATGAGATAAAGCCATTTGTAAGATAAATATGCATCAACCTTCAAGATAGGAAAATAAGGTAAAAGGTAAAAAGAAAACAATGGGGATTAATATAATAAAGGCCACAGTTTGGGGCATTGCTAAATGAAGAATGTTTCTGTTATTATAATTGCAATAAGTGTACTTATCTAACCTTCTTGGGAATGCAAGATGCCTTGGCTGGACCAGATTATGAAGCTTTGATAATGGAGTAAGAGCTACGAAGAGAATGGCCAAGAAATTATTGTTCAAGTCCCTATCAGGTTTCAGTGACATGGGTCTTCAGTGAAATGCCTATCTTAATGAAAGAGCGTTAATAGTAATCAAATAATGTGTTTTCATACTAATCAAATAATGTGTTTTCATGTAAGCCAAAATAACCTAAAGAGGTTAGATTATGATTTGAAGAAATGACTCATTTAGATCCTCTGGACTCAGTGGCGTCAACATCATGTTCAGGGACTCCCTCATCAAACTGGGATTGGCCCATCCCACCCATGCTGTGGGCTCCGTCGACCCAATTGTTCCAGCCAGTGGGTTGCAGGAGAAGGGCCTCTCTGCTGTTGCGCCTGCCCTCTGGATCATCTTGCCCCTCGAGGTGCGTTGGCCCCAACCTTCCTATCTCTCTGTAAGGGCCTCATGACCTGGCTCTGGCAGTTAGCTTGGGGCCCCAAAGGGGAGAAGCACAGTGGTGGTGGTTAATTGAGTAATAACAGATCCCGCCTCTCCCCTGCGCCTTCTCTTCCCATCTTTTTAAGTATTTTAAGGATTGTAAAGATTTTAACATATGTATTTTTTATCTAAGAATATGTATCTGATTGTAAGCTGCCCAGTTACCCTGTGGTAAAATGGGTGACCAATAAATTTTATAAATAAATAAATGAATAGCATAGATTTAAGACTTGCATGCACAGGGATGCCAACCACTCTTAACTTCCTGTCCATTCCTTGTTCTATATACCTTCAGAAGACATGGAGATCTTATCTTGGCTGCAAACTCTACTTTACCACTAGATGGCAGCAAGACAGGTTTTCTGTAGCCTGTCTAAAGGTTGTACCTGATTTTTTAGTCTAAATACTAGTAATGGGACCCCAAAAGAAGCAATAGTGCCCAGTACAAAGGAGAGTACGAGAGAGAAGAGCAACCACTACAGCTCCTGTTACTACTGGTATTTCTAGTTCTGATGGCACTCCTGGATCAGCCAATCGTTGAGCAGCACCACATGCATTGAAAGCAAAATCCATGGAAGCCATGACAGCTTCCCTAGCAAGTGCTGCTTCATAACCGGGCTGCAGGAATTCAAAGCATTGGAGGGCATAAGCAACAGTATAGAAAACTCAACCACTTGGTTATCTAGTGCTCATCCCTATTTTGCTGCCTAGACCCTCACGCGTCTCAAGGCAATTGCTGTTGCAATGGCAGCAGAGAAGGAATAAACATAAAGTATGATTTTATTCCATTTCATCTTTCTGTCAACAGTGGCTGATGCTGGAGATTAGAGGCCAGGCTCAACAGCACTCTCATTTGAGGGGTTTATCTTGGGCCCAGACAGGTCTACTAACATCCTTGTCAGAGTCAGGCCCTGTTTGAAGAAATGGCTGATTAAGACCCTTTTCCCTCTAGCAAAACAGCCATATGAAAATATAAAGAAAACTGCAACATAAGAGACTGGGATTCAGACAGCTTCCAGATGGCTTTTAACGCATAGCATGTATGATCTATTAGGATAAGTTTGCACAGCATCTGAATAACGTTGGGATATTTTTGTCATTAACAAGGTGAGAGCCAGTTTAGTACAATAGTTAAGGTTCTGGACCAGAAAGTGGAAGACTGAATTTTAATCTAAAGGAAGACTAGAATGGAAGAAAAATTGTGAATTTTGAACCAGTCATTCTCTTTCAGCCCAATCCACCTCATAGAACGGTTGTAGAGAAAACAGTAGACAGAGAATTATGTATATTGTTTGAATTGTAGAAAATAAAGCATGAAAAAATAAAATTATGTTTACCTTCTTTTAAACTAATCCTTTTTAGTTAAGCCATTTAAGCACTTAAACCTGGAACAAAAGAGACATCTCCAAAGTATTGGCCCAATGCCAACACTGAGTTCATTCACCTGACGTGATGGGCCAATGAATCACACAGAGTCAAAGAAAGTAGAATTCAAACACTTTATTTCTGCGCAGAAGCACAGGGGCATCTTGTTGATAGCTTCAGCAAAAAAGGAGCCCCTAGACATGTTTACACCAAGCTATTTGTACTGTTTGCTGAAGCATAAGATTATAATTTTATTCATTGGTTAGTTGCCACTTCCTAGTTTTACCTACTGTGCATGCAATCACATGTAACAGGTCCCATCCCATAATATTCTAAGCACAATCTTTATAATGTTCATCTAAATATTCAGGGGTTGTGCTTTTAGAGTCCTAATGACTGTCTCTCGATCCCTTGCCCACAGCTCAAGATCACATCATCTTCCTTTATTCCAGTAATGGGTTCTCTTGCAAAAGTTTCTTAGCGATGTTACTCAACAACATCATTAAACAACACTTTTTACATGTGGTCAGTATCCCCAGCTTCTGTTGACAAGTATTTATGTTTATCTGATCTAAACTGCTGAGTCTAAGTTATGCATAAACTCAATATATACTACATAAACTGATGTTAAAATAACAGGCCTTCAAAAGCTTTTGTATTAGTTTTACTTCTTCCTCCCTTAAACAGTTCTAAATGCAAATGCTTGCTATATATCTATGTGACCTCCCTAATTTCTTTTAATATCAGAAGTATTTAATACCACAAGTAACAAAATGCCATTTTGAAACCAGTTCAGTACCTTACTTGCTTATATTTCCCTATTTTGCTTTCATTATATTCCCTATCCTCATTACAAGTATATGTATGAAGTTGGACAATCTATCTAAAATGTACAGACTTTCTAAATTACTATCTCTGTATGCCACATGTTAGAACTTCTAACCCACAAACTCTTGAACTGGAGGCCTAAATCTTCCTACCAAAATTGCTACTGAGCTATAGTTTTTGTTTGTCAGAAGGGGAAAACTATTAAATCTATGGGAAATAAACATTTTAATTATGTGTATAGTTACAATTGTTTAAACATTAAATGGCACAATGGCTTAGCAGTTAAGACGCTGGGCTTGTTGGCTGGAAAGCTGACAGCCCAAGTTTGAGACCCGAGCACCATGCAACAGGGTGAGCTCCTGTTATCGGTCCCAGTGTCTGCACCTAACAGTTTCACTGCATGAAAGTGTGAGTAGATACGAGTCTCATTCTAGATTACTAGAATGAGAAGTCCCAAGTCTATCGTCACAATTTTTCCTCCATTGCCTTTTTCACACTTTGACTTTGCTTATCAATTTTCTTATCTTTTATGTATACTCCACAGCAGAGTCTTTTGCTCACTCAGCATTATGTCTCCTACATACATAACCAACCAAACTTGACCACAATATTCAAAGCTACTTCTTAATTATTTCCTAAGTTTCAGAGAGAAGCATAACATTTTAAAGTACAGAGCCAGTTTGGTCCAGTGGTTAAGACAGGAGGCCAGAAACCAGGAGAGTCTGAGCAAGCTACATTACAACCAACTGTAGTTTCTGGGTCATTTTCAAAGGCTGCCTCACATAGAATATCTTATAATAGTTTAAGGCTTCATCTGCATGTTCTGCTTGTCCTAGCTCAAAGATGGCCCAGTTACTAATTCTGGAAGTCATGAATGTATGACATTATCTTCAACCCACTCTTGACCTGCTGTGAATCCAACCCCTCCTTCTTTTTCCTTGTTCTGTGTCAAAAGTAATGTTTTTCAGCCTCGTCTAGAGCAAATAGTACTATACAGGCTGTCTGCTGTGCTTCATTTCACCATAGCCAATGCCTTCACTCCAGCTGGAAGATTGGAAGATAGAAGGATTCTCTGTGTATCTGTGTCTTGTGTATGCACTTGCAAGCAACTCCCATATCTCTTCCTCACAAGTGATAAACCAATGCCCTTCCTCTTTCGCAATTGCCTAAAAAGCCAGTTGCTGGGACAAGGCATCTTTTTGGAATGAAAAGGGCTAAAATGAAATCGACAAGTTTATCAGTTTCTCCTTTTAAGTCAATTGAGAGTAAGGGTGATGAAAATGTGATGTACCTCTCATCCCACTGATCTGCTGGTAGAAATAATCACTGTGAGTAGGCAGTTCCTCTATTGGGCATGGAGTTTCATTTGCTTTCTCAGCACAAATGGGAGTAAAGAAGCAGGGAAGCTGTCAATCAGAGAGCGTGGCAACTGCTGTTCAGACAAAACATCTGGCCAGCATTATTCTCAATTTCCTTTAGAGCCAGTATCAGCATGGGAAACAAGCAACCTAAGACTTCTGTATGAAATTATATTGATTTGGTAATAAAGGTGTGCGTCATAGTTGATAGGAACTCATAATCCATGAAGAACTGGTGCATAAATGTAACTGGGCAACATTTTACCTGGCCATAGCCTTAGCAGATTGTAAGCCCAGGATGACCCCTTATGACACGGACCTACTTGCTTACAAGAGGCATGATCCCATCAAACAATCACTAGAGTGAAAAGTAATCAGACTGTTTCTGATTAATCAGAAATTATATTTTGCTGGATTCTTTGTGGGTTTTTAAAGATGCCATTCAGAATCTCATAACTTGCAGGCACTGGGTCAAGATTTCCACAGCATCTCCAGCCTGGCCAGAACAATGTTGTATGGTTAATGGACCAATTTCAATGTTCTAGGTACCTCCTAGTAATACAAAAAAACTTGCCTTTCTTTGTCTCTTTCTAGACCAGATACTGTCCAGTTTTAAATTATTAAGATTGGGTTTCTTCATGCAGAAAACACAATGAAGTTAGTTTAATTTCACATCATATCAAGGAGCATTTGGAATACTCTGGATGGGAACCAAGTGGATGATTAACCACAAACATTCCCTGCTCAGCAGTGAACCTTTTAAAAAGCCAGACTTGGTGTTTTCCTTCAGCTATTCTCAATGATAATTTGCCAAAATTCCTTTTTCCAGAAGAACTTGTCTCAGCAATTCTAATTCCACAAAAATCATCAACATGTTTTGTTGTTCTGCTCATATTATCAAGGAAACTGTATCTCTCCCTTATTGGAACATATGCCAGAATGTTGAGATAGGTTTTATCTGGCTTTTCTCTTATAAGACAATACAACTAGCTTTTCCTATAATGTAGCAAAATGTTGTGTCACAGCTATTAATGCACACAAATTACTACAGAATTAAATTTGCAATAATGAAGACTAAATATTATGCTCAGGATGAATTATGTCACATTCTGTGTCAATAGAAGTTTACATATGTTTTACAATTTTATTTATACTATTGTAATATAATTTTATTACATTTTATTCTGGTCTACTATTGTTACATAATTTTGCTGCCCAACTCTTTATGGTTGATCAAACACAAATACAAATTAAAAACCTGAAAACACAGGCAAAATATCTTGCTGCCCTCAATGCTTTTTACCATTCAGATTCCTCAGAATAGTAATTTTTATGTTGTCTCTCTTTCTCTTCTCCCACTCCAAAGCCTGGATATCTGATGTGCTCCAAAACAAAGTATCAGGGTACACCCCACTGCCATTTTTTACTTGCTGGATCTTGTAGGATTTAGAAGCATCCTTGAAAATAAAAAAGTATTAGATACATTTATTTTGCAACATGGCAATCACCTGCTTATTTTTAATTAGACAATATGTAGAAATACAAATACAACCAGATCAAGGTCCTCAGACTTATGACTTCCTAAGTCTACCAGTGATGGTGGATTTGTACAATTCTGGTTTGAATTTTTAAGTATTGCAATTCTAATATACCTGGAGGTGATGTAAAAGCCCAGAGAAAATAGAAAGAAGAAAAAGCAGGAGAGAAAGTTATCAGACCTAAAGCAAGATATCTTATTGAGAAAGGATGTGAACATTAAATTAAGAAGTATGAAATAAAATAAATAAACCATCTGATTTTTTTTTCTTAATTGGTATAGTAGTTGCACTATTGATCTCAAAGAACAAGACAAAAATGGAAGAGCATCTTATTAAACACAGTAATTATTGTCTATGAAGAAATGGTAATCTTTAAAAAAGAGTATCATTATTTGCTGTATCTATTTGTTGGGAATCCTGCTGGGAAAAAAAATTAATTAGGATACAACACAAGCACAATTTAACTAAGAATTGTTCCAATTACTAACCTATCTATGATAGGGAACCATTAAACCTTTAAAATGGAAGGCATTGTTGGAATTTGAAAGCATGTTGTAGGCTTTCTTACAAATAGCTCCGCGCTCCAGGAGAACCTGTTGCCCCAGTCTTGCCCACTTCTCATTAAAACCCTAGATCAGGCAGATCAAACTCACGACGTCATGTGACATCGCGCAACGTATCGGGCCAGTTTTGCCATTGCTGGCAATGGGGTGGGAGTTCCACATGACGCATCTGGCCCGCGTGCCGGCAGTTTGACACCCCTGCCCTAGATCATCATATTTTCTAGAATGCTTATGGAGGATATGTGAGGTCAATAAAGTAGAGTCTTTATTGGGTGCATTGACATTTACAAGCATAAGATTGGAAGGCTGGATATATAACTGTCCAAAGAAAGAATATATTGCTCCAGCTGCAGTAAGAAAAATATTGTACACCAAATACAAATGGGAGTGTTTTGAGGCTAAAAACAGTGAGACTTGGGACTCTTTGTGGACCCAGATTTGTGTTCAACCTTTTTTAAAGTAAAAATGTAGCACTCCAAAATCCCAACTGGTTATGTTGGTCAAGCCCTTGATTAAAAATATGATCATTGAAACAAAATGATATAAGAATAGAGAACAGATAAGTGGGGAATCTGCAGATGGCTGTTGTTTTCCAAGCTGGTCATGAACCTTTACCAAGCTGTGCATTGGTTATTTCCCTGTCTTGAAATAGCCAATATAACTTTTTAACTCGGTATATTCAGTTGAGTTGAATCATTGCATGTGTTGTATATAATTCTGAAATATCCAAGATTATAATCCGGAAACATTCTAAAACACAAAGACACAATTTATTTCATATAATATTACTTGCCTTTGAGCATTTATATATTACATAGAAAAGTTATTTTTTCATTTACTGGTTTTTCAGTCATTTGAAGCTGCAGTGCGTTACTATTATTATTTACCAAGTAGTTATTGTCTTGAGTTCCTTCTTTTCTGATGCATAATTTTTCCAGCAGTTCCTTATTACGAAGTCCGTAAACTATAGGACTAAAGCTTTGTGCAAAGGAGAAAACAACAAAAGCTCCAAATTTTATTTCTGTGTGTTCTGTTCCTTTTCCAATGGCTGCAATAATCAAAGGTGGAAGAATATGAAAACTTATCTGCAAACCATGAATAATAATTGTTTTTCTGGCTTTCTTATTTGAAGAATTAAAGTGACCAGAAAGTTTTCCTTCTCTGCACAATAAGATGTAACCAGTCATTATGGCAGCTGCAAGAAGCGAAATGAGAAGAAGACCAGATATTTTTGCAAAATTGCCACCTAGCATAGTAGGACAAGAGGGTTCCTCTTCAAAAATTTCCTCTGGATTCTGGTCTGTACCTTCAATAATGATCAATAATGTAGATTTGAATATAGCCCCAATCCAAATAGAAGCTGTCACTTTGTTTTTCACTGAGTGCACAAATGCCAAGTATCTCAAAGGCCAGCATACTGCAAGGCAAGTATTGAGAGCCATCAAAGCTAAAGTTATGAGGACTGATTCTGCCGTTGCTGCTTGTACCCTGAAGATGATCCAGATCCAGAGCGTTTGCACTTGAAATGTTTGTATTGCGTTGCTTATAAGGCCAAAAGCACAAAATAAAGTAGAGCCGATGAGATGGTGGCAAAGAAAGACGTATCTGACTTCTTTCCTCATTTTGTAATTCTGTCTTATAATATTAATGACCATTATACTCATAATGGCAGTGAAGGTGAAATTAATGAAATAAAGACCCATTTTTACTGCTATTAATGTTCGTATTAAATCAGATTTGTTCCATGAAGAATAGTTAGATGAATTCATAATGAATAGGTATTTTCTTCCCTGAAAGTACACAAGTATTAGATTAATAATAGTACTAAAATCAGCCATTTATATGCAGCATGATGGCAAATGAGATAAAACAATAAGATTATAATATGCATCACTGCTCATTTTATTTGTTTATTAAAAATAAATGTCACCATTTCTTCAGGAAATTAAAGCGGTTACATGGCTATCTCCACTCTTTTTATCCCCACAAAAATGCAAGAAGTAGGCTGGTCTGAAAAAAGTGACTAACCTACAGTCACTTTGTAAGTTCCAAGGTGAAAGTACACTTAAAGTTGAATGGCCCTAAACCAGTGTTTCTCAACCTTGACAATTTTAAGGCATGTGGACTTCAACTCCCAGAATTCCACAGCCAGCATTGCTGGCTGTGGAATTCTGGGAGTTGAAGTCCACATGCCTTAAAATTGTCAAGGTTGAGAAACACTGCCCTAAACTAACATTGGAACTACCGCACTGTCCTGACTCTCATGTTTCTATGTATTTATTATATAATGGCTTATCAACTTTTCCTCTTTTTCACTCTATAGAATGAATAATCTATATATAGTTAAACTCTCCTGTTTGTGGTTTGTAACCTTCAATTGGGCGAAACAGTTTATCATAGGGCAAAATTTGTTGCTATCTTAAATGGGCCAACTTAAAGAATGCATCTAAAATCCAGGATCCATTACTCCTGTGGGATTGAAATTCTAAGGATCTTCAGACAGATTGTGTTGCCAAAGTTGTGGCCACTGCAGCTCCCCCATGCGGTGCTGTGATTTCTGATATTCCCTGCCAGCTTCCCACAAGGAAAGTTTAGTTTATCAGTTTAGGAATATCATTGAAACAATGCTTAACGGGACATGGATTGTCTGGTTGGTAATCAAATACTTTGATGAAATATGTACCTGGAGAATAAGGAGAGAGGAGTTTCGGCAACACAAAGCTTTCCCAGGGAGGAGGCAGTAGATCTCATCAGAAAGAGGCCCAGATTAAGAGACTGAACAGTCCAGAGTGGATGAAGGAGTGGGAAAGAGGTTCAGGGTAGATTCACCTTAGAATATATCTATTAGACTAGTGAATTACAACTTCAGTTTGGCAAAATCCTGTATATTAGGTATAAGCAAATAAAGAACTGATTGGGTTCGTTGTGTCATTTTTGGCTTTGGACTTGACAAAAAAAGCTAAAAGTGCCTCAAGCTAACGTTTACTAGCCATCCTCAGACAAAATAGAGAAAATGCTATTGGTCTATAACTTTCGGATTGCCTATGCTACTAGGAAAATTTTGAAAACCCAAGGTAAGCTTTTATTTTCTAACTGGAAATTTTCATACATTATACTGTATATAAGTACTTAGATGAGGGAATAGAAGGGGAGCTCATCAAATTTGCAGATGACACCAAACTAGCAGGAATAGTCAACACCCCAGAAGACAAGCTCAGGATCCAAAAGATCTTGACAAACTTGAACAATGGGCCCTATCCAACAAAATGAGTTTTAATGTGGAGAAAAGCAAAGTTTTACATTTAGGCAGGAAAAAAAAAGGTTTAAGTACAGATTAGGCGAGACCTGGCTCAAAAACAGTAATTGTGAGAGGGACCTTGAAGTCCTAGTGGATGATCACTTGTCTATGAGTCAGCAGTGTGCAGCAGCAGTCAAAAAAGCTAATACAATCCTGGGTTGTATAAACAGAGACATAGAATCAAGATCATGTGAAGTATTAGTACAGCTTTATAAAACCCTAATAAGAACATACCTGGAATACTGCAACCATACTACAAAAAAGATGTTGAGATCTTGAAAAAAGTTCAGAGAAGAGTAACGAAAATGATCAAAGACCTGGAGACTAAAACATATGAAGAATGGCTGCAGGACTTGGGTTTGGCTAGTCTAAAGAAAAGAAGAAACAGAGGAGACATGATAGAAGTATTCCAGTATTTGAGGGGCTACCACAAAGAGGGCATCAAACTATTCTTCAAAAAACTAGAGGGCAAGACAAGAAACAGTTGGAAACTGACCAAAGAAAGAAGCAACCTGAAGTCAAGGAGAAACTTTCTAACAGTGAGGACAATTAACCAGTGGAACAGCTTGCCTTTAGATATCGTGGACGCTCCATCCCTGGAGCTTTTAAGAAGAGACTATACAGTCACTTGTCTGAAATGGTCTAGGTTCTGCTGCTCGAGCAGGGGGCTGGACTAGAACACCTCCAAGGTCCCTTCCAACTCTATTCTATTCTATTCTATTCTATTCTATTCTATTCTATTCTATTCTATTCTATTCTATTCTATTCTATTCTATTCTATTATCTAAACTTCATACAGAAATGAGGATTATTTATTTATTTTTTACTATTTTTGTCAATATTTAATGGTTAGGGTTAGGGATACATATAATACTCATGAACTTTCTAACTGATAAAGGAAAAGTTTTGATAATAGTTATCACAGGCCTTCGGTATTCATTAGCTTGCATTATTTAAGTATTTATTAGAAATATAGTCAATGTGTTTGAAGAAACCAAAGTGAGTTCAGTTAAGTCAGGAAAAACTGACTTTTAGGAGTTTTTTTCTTTTAAAAAAACTCAGCATTTTTGGGGGGTACAGCAGAAAGAGGAAATTACAATGCTTTGATATGAAGTGAAAGCAGCAGTTTTATTAATGCCTTCAAAGGAAATATTTACTTCTCATTTTGAGAGAACTACAATGATGTAATGCAAACACAAGGTCTGGGGGCCGGATGCGGCCCGCAAAGTGGTTTCATGTGGCCCGTGAAGCCATCTTGGAAACAGTGAGGGAACTGGCCAGCCGGGAGCCAATGTACAATTTTGTGGTGGCCATCTTGGCACTTGCCTCGGTGAACCATGCCTTGGCACTTGCCCCGGTCCCACCCCCTTCTGCCAGAGACCCTCAGATCTGTCCCATTCCTGCCCAGGCCCCTATAGGCACCCTTGACGCGAATTATGTAGATCTGGCCACGCCCACCCAGTAGGCCACACCCACTCCATCCACACCCATCCAGTAGGCTGCACCCATTCTGGCCACACCCCCCCCCAGGGCAACCGCAATGCTGATGTGGCTTTCAATGAAATTGAGTTTGACACCCCTGATGTAATGTTTTAAGTGTTGACTAGAACAGCAAAAAGTCAAGTTTAAATTCACTCTTTGCCATGGAAATGTACTGGTTAGTTTGAACCAGTTGATTACTCTTAATCCAGTTGACATGATCATTCATCCAAATCAAAATCAAAATCCACATTCAGATCTTACCTTGTCTCTGGACTTGTTCTAGTAGATTCTCAACTAAAATTAAATAGTACAGACTCCTGATTATATAGGAACATTTAATGCCTGGTTTATCTTAAAAGAAAACAGTGTATTTGCAAATATGAAAAAAAACAAAAATGAAAAATAGAAATGGGGAAAAGGGATCAATTGAAAAGCTAAAGCATATAAGGAAAGGCTGCTGGAATTGGGTATGTCTAGTTTAATGAAGAGAAGGATGAGGGGGGACATGATAGCAGTGTTCCAATATCTCAGGGGCTGCCACAGAGAAGAGGGAGTCAAGCTATTTTCCAAGGCGCCTGCAGGCAGGACAAGAAGCAACGGATGGAAATTAATCAAGGAGAGAAGCAACCTAGAACTAAGGAGCAACTTCCTGACAATTAGAACAATTAACCAGTGGAACAACCTGCCTTCAAAAGTGGTGAATGCTCCAACACTGGAAGTTTTTAAGAAGAGACTGGACAGCCATTTGTCTGAAATGGTATAGAGTTTCCTGCCTGAGCAGGGGGTTGGTCTAGATAACCTCCAAGGTCCCTTCCAATTTATTATTATTATTATTATTATTAATCTCTACACATTATTTGATTGAATTGTTAACAAAATGTACAGTTACCGTTGCTTTACCACAGTGCTTCGATCCTTCTGATACCAAATTTACCAAATGTTGAAAGAGATTTGTGGCATTGCAAAAACAACTACTCCGATGTAGTCACCTGGATCTGAGCTTGATTTGAAGGAGACTTGCTTTACAGAGATTCAAACTTGTTTTTTAGAAGCCCATCTACTGCAGAAAAATGTTTTTTTCAATGTTCATAGAATTTTGAAGAAAGACAATATTCAAGCCAAATTTATATAAAGCCACTGGAAGATATTGTCCAGAAATTCATAGTTCATTAATGATTCTTATTGGATCTATTTGTCTACTCCTAGAATCTGATTACTTTCTGTTTTATCTGCATTACAATTGACTAGGGAATATTAGCTACATTGTGTTTCTTTACATTCAGAACTTCAGTTGATCCCCAAAATTGGATTCATATAATCTCTGAAGATCAAAGACCTACCTTTTCTTTATCTACTTGTGTTACATAAGCCTTTTCTTGATTTGCTCTCCCCCCAAGAAATTCATGGTCTCAGATTTAAAATTTAGGCGTTTTAAGTTATATTATCATATTTACCATTAAGCTTTGTGACAATGTCAAATTAGATTTTTAGAAGATTTTTTTTAAATTATATTTTCACAGAATGCTGAAATTAATTTTTTAAAAAGTCCCATCTAGCAATACATGCTCTTAGGGGAACAGCCACATTAGTCTATGGTAGCAATAAAAGAAAAAAAAAATCAGGAGTCCGGTAGCACTTTTCTGACTAACAAATGTTATTAAAAAGCATAAGCTTTCATGAGCTGCAGCTCACTTTATCAGAAAGTAAGTTATATTGCTTCTCCTTTCTCTATATATCAGAGTACTAAAAATACCATAGCGAGATGAAGAAGAAGTAGTAGTAGGAGGAAGAACTTTTACCTACCAGATTATATCAATTCTACATGCTACTTAGCTCTTTCACATCAGTTCACAATGCCATTGATTCTTTAGCTATTCATTGCATGTAAGTTAAAGATCCCTCTCTAAAAACATGGAAAATCCCTTAGTGTGTCAATACCTGCACTTCTTAGTTGGGGGGTTTTGGTCAACACAATTGTTGTGGAATCAAGCTCTGCGTTACAGAAGAGAGGAATAAAGAGAAACATTAGCCTTGAGTCAGTGCTGTGCAGGAAGTGGTACAGGAGTAGTACAGAAGGGATCTTTCTTAATTTCTTCCCAGCATTTATCAGATTGTTAATGAAGAGTATGCTTTAGTCCAGCAAGATTTTGTCTATGGGTGAATATGTAATAAAGAAATTGCGTGGAGTGTCATTCTTGGCTTTCTGCACCTGACAAATACCTTGGTTTGAAGGTAGATCTTAGATTAAAGATCCTAGCATGCACAGAACAGAATGAGCATGCAGCTTACAGCAAAAACTGGACCTTAGTTACATTTATGGCATATGGAAAAATGTGTAATACAATACTGAAAAAATGGGTTGAAACCTGGTTACACTTTGTTCTTCTCATGAGCATGGAATATTATATGAGTGTGACTAAGGCTGCTAATTTAGTCTACTTTTTCCTCTTTTTTGCAATAAAAGTTAACCAAAGTAATGATGGACAATGAACCAAAGTAATTAACCAAAGTAATGATGGACAATGAAGATCAATATTTATGGGAACAACTTGTAACAACCACAGGAAAGGAAGACTGTAATTTACAATGTAAGAGGATTAAATGGTAAAGAGCATAAATGAACAAATCTAATGAAAGAGAGGAAAATAAGCAGTGTGTTTGTGAAACTGAGGCAAAAGAGAAGGATGTATCAGAGAAGTTTTTTAATACATACAGTATATGGTTGTGAAAATGTAGGTTTCATTTCATTGTCACAAAGTATTAATTTATATATCATAGACTGTAGCAAGTGTGTGAGAAGATAAAAATTCATTTGTTGATACTAATTGCATGTCATGCTCCAGTGAATAGCAATGAAGGAATCAGGGATGAATTTTGGAAAGAACAGTGTGACATTCTGAAAGAATGGGATCTAGAAAAAGTAAAGGTTACTGAGCCATTCAGAGACCCAAGAATTAATGAGATTGGTGACTGCTGATTATCTGCTTTAAAGAAGTTCTGCTAATTTTAAATATGTGGTTTAACTACGTTTATTCATAAGTACAAATGATGTTACCTAGTTTGGTAATGAAACATCTGCAAGAAAACCACCAAGCTCAGAGAGCATTGAGACTCCACTGTATATTCTTTAAAACTCTTGTTTTAAGATATTTGAAACATATTTGAGGATAGGTGGAGGGAGGTGGAGGAAGGTTATTCCACTAAGAGTCAGACAACATAGGCTTGGAACCATGCTGCAAATTATTCTCTGCCCCCCCCCCCCAAAAGGCCACTGTATCTGGAAAAAGGGTTAGAACTTATTTTTTCTGTTTATAGGAAGTAATTATGGATTTCGTTCATTTTTAATGCAAGGTTATCATAACTTTCCTTACCTCATATTTAAATTTTATTTACAGTTTTTATGTTTTAATATTATTTTTGTGCATCACCCAGAGTCCTTCTGTGAGGGATATGAGCAGTTTCTAAATTTGATAAATGAAAAGTAAACAAACAAACAAATAAATAAATAAATGCATTTCAAAATGGTAGAGTTTATTGTTCATGATAGTATCTCATCACTGAATTTTCACAACATAACACTGGATATGTTGATGTAACACAAGGATTCCAAAGAAACAAGTCAGGAGCCATGTTTTCTCAAGATATAGAATATAAATCTGTCATGAATCAGAGAAATGTAATAATGTACATGTGGCTACAAAAACTCTTCCAAAGGAAATATTTTCAAGCAGGGACTGGGGATGCTTTAAACTGGATTCCTGTATCAGCAAAGCATTTTCTGCTTGATGACCTAAATTATCACTTCGGAGTCTTTGATTCTTATCAGAGGAAGATTCAGTGCCATCTAGCTGATGGTTACAAGAACTAAATTCAGTTAGATCTGTAAAGATAGGTAGCTGCTTTGTAATGTCTCTGACTAGATGGGGTGGCTCTTTGTTGTTTCAGACAACTTTTTGGAATGTTTTATTTATTAGGTTTTCATACTGTGAAATATCAGTCTGACAAATATTAGTAATACCATGTAGCAAGCCAGTCACATAAATCATCATTCAAATACACTGCAGCAACCTTGAACATCAGAAGAAAGAAACAGATGATCTATAAAACCTCTTCCAACAGAATCGATATCCACACAACTTCATCAAAAAGTGCCTGACCACTCAACCCAATACAGACAAATAACACAAGCTGTAAAAAGCATAACACTGCATCAGAAACCAACAGACTACTACAACCACATGGCATCAGCATAGCACACAAACCAACTAAAGGTCTCCAAAACATCCTAAGTAAACCAAAAGACCCAACAGCCCCAGAAGAAAAAACAGGAGTCATCTACAGGTCTGGAGGCTAAAACATATAAGGAACAGTTGCTGGAATTGGGTATGTCTAGTTTAATGAAGAGAAGGACGAGGGGGGACATGATAGCAGTGTTCCAATATCTCAGGGATTGCCACAAAGAAGAGGGAATCAAGCTATTCTCCAAAGTGCATGAAGGCAGGACAAGAAGCAACAGATGGAAACTAATCAAGGAGAGAAGCAACCTAGAACTAAGGAGAAACTTCCTGACAGTTAGAACAATTAACCAGTGGAACAACCTGCCTCCAGAAGCGGTGAATGCTCCAACACTGGAAGTTTTTAAGAAGAGACTGGATAGCCATTTGTGTGAAATGGTATAGGGTTTCCTGCCTGAGCAGGGGGTTGTACTAGATGACCTCCAAGGTCCCTTCCAACTTAACTATTATTATTATTGTTGTTGTTGTTGCCAGTCAGCCAGCTATGAATCCATCTGGTGGTGATGCTATCTAACCCACATTTTTCTATCTTATCAAGTAGTAGGTTGTGGTCTACTTTATCAAATGCTTTACTGAAGTCCAGGTTAATTATCTCCACAGCATTCCTCTGGTCCACTAACTTTGTCACCTAGTCAAAGAATGCAATAAAATTTCTCTGGCATGATCTGTTTTTCACAAACTCATGTTGGCTTTTAGTAATGACTTTGTTTGCCTGTAGGTGTTCGCTGATTCGTTGTTTGATTATCTTTTCCAGAATCTTCCCAGGTATTGAGGTCAGGCTGATAGGTCTGTAATTTCCTGGATCCATTTTTCCTTTTTTGAAGATGGAAACTACACCAGCTCTTTTCCAGTCCTCTGGTAGTTCCTCATTGCACCAGGATCTTTGAAAGATATAGTTCAGCGGTTCTGAGACCACATCTGCCAATTCCTTCAGAACCTTGGGGTATAATCCATCTGATCTTGATGATTTGAAGTTGTCTAGGATAGGCAGATGCTCACTTACCATTTTCTTGCCTATCTTAACTTGTGTTTCTAATCTATTTTTTATGGTACTGTTTTTGATAGGCTGGACTGTTTTTTCCCTTTGTGTAAACACGGATGCAAAAAACGAGTTGAGTAGTTCTGCTTTCTCCCTTGCTTGTCACCTTCTTGCCACTTTCTCCCACCAATGGAGCAATCATTTTCTTAACTTTTTTCTTGTTTTTTACATCTTGAAAGAAGCTTTTTTTGTTATTTTTTACTTTTGTTGCAAGCCTTAGTTCATTTTGAGCCTTAGCTTTCCTCACTTCATCTTTGCAGGCTAGGGCTATTTGCTGATAATTTGCCTTAGTTATGTGCCCCTTTTCCCACTTTTTATACTTGTCATTTTGTCTTTCAATTTAACAGAGAGTTCTTTATGTAGCCATGCTGGTTTCTTTTGAGAGCTGTTATTTTTCTTCTTTGTTGCTAATATGCTAGTCTGGGTTTTTATAATCTCACTTTTCAAAATTTCCCAAGTTTCTTGATTTATTTTCCCCTTGAGGATTCTCATCCATGGAATCCTTCCCAAGCTTTCTCTAAATTTATTGAAGTTAGCTCTCTTAAAGTCCAAGACTCTAGTTTGACTATGTTCTATTGCTTGTGCTTGCATAATGTTGAATTTTCATGCAGCTGTTTCATTACCCAAACCAGTTAACATCATCAGTACTGGTAGGGAGTGTGGGTGAAGGTGATATTGGTAGTTCTTTGGTTGGCCGTTTTACTGTTTGGCAGTTCCTTGATTGGGGTATTGTTTAATTCTTGATTGTTGGTCTGATGGTTAATCTTGGTATTAATCTCTGCTCATATGGGTGTTGATTGCTGGTGGTCTTTTTCTGGCATGTTGATTATTTCTTTTGAATGGTATGTAGATATTGTTTATGTCTATGTGCCTATTGATGACCAATTTGACAGTGTGCCAGGCTTCCAGGAATTCTCTACTATTTTTGAACTTGACTTGATCTAGGATAATCACAGTTTCCCAATTGAAACTATGGTTAAGTCTGTCCATGTGTTGTTAAATTAAGGAGTTCATCATGTCTTCTGACTGCTAGTTGGTGTTCATGGATGCGCTCAGTTAGTCTACCTGTTTGTCTATGTAGCATCTGTTGCAGACTGTACACTATAGTCTAATCATCTTTGTTGCTCTTCTCTGTACTCTTTCTAGAGTCTTAACATCTTTTTTACATCGTGATGACCAAAACTGGATGCAGTATTCCAAGTGTGGCCTTACCAAGGCATTGTAAAGTGGTATTAATACTTTACGTGATCTTGATTCTATCCCTCTGTTAATGCAGCCTAGCACTGTGCTGGCTTTTTTGGCAGCTGCAGCACACTGCTGGCTCATATTTAAGTGATTGTCCACTAGGACTCCAAGATCCCTCTCACAGTTACTACTATTGAGCAAGATACCACCTACACTATACCTGTACATTTGGTTTTTCTTGCCTAAATATAGAACCTTACTTTTTTCACCATTGAATTTCATCATTATTATTATTATTAAATAACCAAACTCAGAGATCACCAAGGATCCCTCAAATCATCATTCAGTTTTATGTGCTCTATTTAATACAGAATGTTCACTATCTACCTTTTTTTCAAACAAAGCCAGGAGAGAAAACAGATTAAGAAAGAGTTCTAAGTAGTGGACAATATCAGTAGTAGTTCTAATTCTGCCTGAGTACCAGTTTTCCAATCAATGCTACTCAAAAAATCTCCAATTGGCTTGTCACCTATTAGCTAATATTAATTTTAAGTTTGCTACTACGAACATAGCTATTTTTGTCTTTATCTGTCTTCTCTATCTTTTCTGGGTTTTGCTTAAAGATGGATCTGAGTGTTGGCTTTTGCACTTTAAAAATGTTGAATCAGTTTTTATTAATTTCCTTATCACAAAGGCTAATATACTGTATATATCTCAAAACTGAGATGCCATGCCACAGAGCCCTAATTCAGTTGGTTTTACCACAATGTCAGTTTTTTTTCTCTTTCACCCCTGCCTTTTTTTTTTTTTTTTTAAAAAAAGATTCATATTAAGAGTACTATGAAGTCAGAAAGCCCCTTGGTATTTTGTCATAGTTAGGATGATATTGTTTAAAGTGATTTTTTTAATGAGCTACATGATTCCCTTTATTTTTAAAAACCCATTAAGCATTGCAAATCATTTGAGGGGAATAAGAGTTCAACTACACAGAGATTTACTATGTTTGTAAAATTTATGTATTTATTCTTACATTCAAACATAATAAAATCTTGTTTGATAAATTTTTATAATGTCAGAACTAAACTTAAAAAAAAATATTATTATAGCCAAATAGAAATCACCACTAAGAAATGCTTATGCATTAACTTGATTGAATCATACCCTAAACAGAGATTCCAAGAATAATAATTCTGGAATATACCGAGGTCTATTGCCATTATTAGCTGTCAAACAGCAAAGTTAGTGGAGTATAAGGGGCCAATTGAATGACTAATTATTAAAACTGAATTGCAGAAAGAAACTGTCAATAATGGGTATTTTTTTCTTAAAGAAAGAAATTCTAAAAAATATTTAATGCTCTAGTACAACTTCAGAATGTTTGATATATTTAGCATGTTTATTTAATAATTATCCATTGATAAATGTTGGTGTTTAAAGAGTATACATGGACAAGATTGGAGAAGTACATGAAGCAAAAAGTATCTTTAGTAGCACCATGATCAAATTTGTTAAGGCACAAGCTTTCTATATTAGAATCCATTTTATTAGATGTGTAACTTTCATCTGTAGTGGATTCTGTTCTATAAAATGTACTATATACTATTAAAATAAAATGTTAATTTTTTTAAAAATAAAACTTATAAACCAATAATCCTTTTCCTTTTAAAACTAACACAATTTAAAAGGCTGTTGATTTTGAGATATTTATACTGTATATTGTTCACGGCTTTCAATATTTAATAATTTTTGTTCCACAATCAAAATTCCAAAATAGAGCAAATATATGATTAAAAACATAAAATGAAAACAAGGTATTAAAATGTAAATATTAAAGAAGATATTAAAACCATAAAAGATCTTTAGACACAGAAATATTTATGCAGAGGTTAATAAGGATGAGAGTGACAGCTGATTTTTTTTACTTACTTTGTCTGTTAGAAGAAACAGAGTACCTCCGAAGGCAGCTAGACCATCATCTATGTATGGAAAAATCAAGCGACTATCAGCTTTCTAGCTGCTTAACCAGATCTTTCCCACTTGATTATTGACATATTAATTATTGAGAAAACAAAACAGCACAAATGTCTGTATTCAGATGGCTGTTTGCTTTGCCTCTTTCAACATGTACTGATATTCTAGACAACCAGGAAATTGAAAAAAAGCAACAGCAGTGATACTAGTCTTCAGTATTCTGAAGAATAAAAACATGGCATGAATTTACTATTCAGTTCTTTCAATCTTCCTACACAGATAATGCTGTATATAGGTAGCTCTTACATTGGTCATTCACCTGATCTGTCTCTAAACAGTGATGTCAATGTTTGGATCATGCTAAATCAGAGGCACTCAATTGGATCCTTACAAAACAAGGATGGCAATGTCCTTAATTGGCTGTGACCTATGGGCTGGCCTACAACTGCTAACTTCTAGTCATTTATTGGAAAATATTCCAACCTCGATGCTGTGCCTTTATGCCTTGAATCACATATATATCCTCAAGTTTTGGGTTTCTAACCCTGGAGCAGTTGATCACCTTTTTGTGATGTCTGAATCAGGACCTCTGACCAAAATATGTCATAGCTTCTTTGGCTTCTTTCTCAGTTAAGTTCTTTTGCTAACAAGTTTGTTCTGTATGTGTGCTTGTATACACTTGTGCTCTGCCCGACATTCCCTGTAAATGCTTGCAAAACCAAAAGGAACCATTTCAAACTCAGTCCTAGGAACATGTTCACCTACAACAGGACCTAAAGGAGGGCAAAGTTATAGCTTGGCACGTGAATACAAATGAATTCATTTAATCAGCAGATTGATCCCCATATCTTCAGTTAACAGATCTCAAATTAATGGGTGCTAGGAAACAACTTGAACCATGTACTTTGTGTGCTGCATTTTAAATAGAAGCCACAGGAAATGAAGATGTTACAGGTCTGGAATTGCTAACCAGGAACAAGAGATGAGGTGTCTCTCTTAAAATTTTTTAAACATTTATTTTAACAATCAAAAAGTAACAATTGCAAAACTGGCATGTTGCAAAGAACCCGACTCCAGCATGGATGTTCATTGGGAATGGGGACAAGGTATGTGATGATATCATTATGCAAATGCTGCAGCTTATATCCTCATGTTAAGATACAAGTATATAATTGTAGCATTTATTTCATGATATATTCATATAATTCTGGCTTTGTTATGGTTTGCTATGCTAGCCATTGGTTTCCAACATCTTGACCAAGAAACCTCCTTGGCCTCACAGATCACAAACCCCTGGGCTGTGTGGGGGTGGTGGCAATAGGGGTAAGACTAGTGCAAAAAAATTAAGATGGTAGTTCTGGATACATGGCTGCAGGTGCCATCTTGAATTTTTGGACTTCTTCCCTGGGAACTCCCTAATCCTAGAGACACTTTTAGAAAATGATAGATTATGCCAGCCAGTGCTTTATTGGTGCTCCAGTATAGATAAATGAGTATAATACAATGATGTCAATGATATAATTATCCTGCAGGACTGGTGGGGTGGAGGTAAGATACCTCATCAGTATTTGCCTTTCGTATTAATGTTTTACGGCAAGTCCTTCATGGCCACCATTTGCTGAACAGAAAAACATTAACACCACAGCCATTTGATTGTGTATTATGCCATTAAAACAGACAAGCTAACCACCTTTCAGCCTACATTTTAGGCAAACCCACCCTCACAAGACTAGTTGATGTTCTGTATGTCATGTGAGTTCTCATATTAGGTAAATCAGGTGAACACAGCTGATTATACAGCCAATTGTACAAGCCAACTTTTCTGAATGCCCCTTCTTCCCTGACTTGTATTAAAATGCCAGATGTGCTCACTGACCTAAAAGAAAGCTGCCCCTTTATGTTGAGGACTTGTTTTTTAAATCCTTTATTTCCAGTTGTGATAAAATCACTTATTTTGCTCCCTTTTTCAAAATATTGTATTAATGGAAACATTAAGTAGACAAGATCCATTATTTTATATAGTTGTAAGTTAGAAAGCCAAAGTTATGGATGCTAGTACTATTTTTTTTTGTAAGAGTTTTTATTTGTTTTTTTCCCATACATTCAGTAATAATTTTTCAACAAGCGTGCTGTCTGAGTTTACATTCGCTAATACACATTTAATTCCTAATCCTTTATTCTTTCCTCTAGCCATCAATAAAATAATTCGCAAGTTTGATGATATTCCATTTCTTCTTTTTCTTTCAGTCTCATAGTCAGTCTATCCATCTCTGCGCATTCTAGTATTTTTTTAATTATTTCTTCATCTAATGATATTCCTTCATTTTTCCAGTATTGCGCAAATATAATTCTTGCCACTGTTATGACATGCAAAATCAAATATAAGCTTTGTTTGTTAGTCTTTTCTGGCATTATACCTAATAAAAAAAAGTTCAGGTTTAAAATCTACATGTTCTCCCAATATCTTTTCTAGCCAGGTATTGTATGTATCTTTTTCCAATAACTCTTTACTTTGTCACATGTCCACCAAACATGGTAATAAGTGCCTGACTTATGTTTACATTTCCAACATCTATCTGACATGTTTTTAAACATTTTTGCTAGTCTTGCTGGTGGCAAGTTCCATCTATAGAACATTTTATATAAATTTTATTTGTAGGAAGTTGACATTGTCAGTTTGTAATTTCTTTTCCATAAATTTTGCCATTTTTCTAATTCTATATTATATCCAAAATTTTTCGCCCATCTTATCATTGTTTCTTTAACTTGTTTGCTTTCCATTTTCAAAGTTAATAGAAAATTATACATTTTCTTAATTTAGTTTCTCATTAGAAGTTAACAATGTCTTATCAAACAGTTTGTTCCTTATAAAATCCATACAGTTTAACATTTTTATCATATCTAGCTTGCATTTGTAAATGTACCCACCATGATAGATTGATACCCTGATTTTCCATTTCTTGTTTAGATTTTAAAATCCCTTCAGAGTTTAGAGTATCTCTATATGTCCAGATTTTTTCAAAGTTCACTAAATTTGGGTGTACAAATGCTTCCATTGTTGTTAACCACCCTGGAATATTCAAATATATTTTACATTTTATTTTTTCCCATGTTGTTAATAATGCATTTCTTATATAATGATTTTGGAAATATTTATGGACTTTATTTTTCCTGTACCATAAAAAAAAGTACCACCCCAATTGTAAATCATGCCCCTCCAGATACAGTATAACAGCCTTTTATTTCTAAGAGTTACCCATTCTTTTACTCATGTTAATACAGATGCTTGGTAATATAAAATCCACTTTGGTAGACCAAGACCTCCATTTTCCTGGGTATCTTGTAACATTTTCGGCTTAATTCTAGCTTTCTTTCCTTGCCAAATAAATTTCAAGATCAGTAAATGTAAGTCTTCAAAGAATTTTTTCTCAAGTTTTATAGGTGTTTGGAATAAGATTTTCGGTAATATGTTCATTTTCACTGTAGCAATTTTTCCTAATATTGACAATTGCAAGTTTTTCCATTTTTCCAAATCCACTCTTATTTGATTCAATAATTTTGTATAATTATCTTCTTTTATCGTTGAACATCTTACCGTTAAATATATTCCCAGATATTTGACCTTTTTAACTGTCTGCAATTCTTTTTTTTCCAACATTTTTTTTTTGTTTATCTGTAAAGTTTTTAACCATTACTTTGGTTTTTTCTCTTTTTATTTTCAGTCCTGCCATTTCTCCGTATTGTTCTATCTTTCCCAATAATTTAGGAATCATTTCCAAAGGTTCTTCTAAAATAAATACCAAATCATCAGCAAATCCTTGTAATTTATATGTTTTGCCTTTTATTTCTAGTCCTTTAATTTCTATATCTTGTCTAATATTTCTATTTAAAACTTCCAGAGTGAAAATAAATAACAATGGAGATAATGGACATCTTGCCTTGTGCCTTTTCTTATCTCAAGGTTCTCAGTATAGTCTCCATTCATAATCACTTTTGCTATTTGTTTATTGTATATTGTTTTTATCATGTTTATAAAGTTCTGTCCAAAGTCCATTATTTGTAATTGCTGAATCATAAATTGCCAGGGAACATTATCAAATGCCTTTTGGGCATCTAGAAATATTCCAATACATCTATTATCACTCTTAAATTATTTTTGTCTCTTTGGTAAAAAAAACATTTTGGTCTGAATGTATAAATTCAGTTAAGAATCTTTTCAGTCTCTCTGCCATTATTGAAGTAAAAATTTTATAATCCCCATTCAGTAACGATATTGGTCTATAATTTTTTATGTGTCAAATCTGAGTCTTCTTTTGGTATTAAGGTAGTATTTGCTTCTATCCATGTATTTGGCAGTTTAGCCTCCAGCAAAAGTTCATTGCAAACGTCTTTCAGTGGTTCACTTAGTATATCTTGTAAAGCTTTGTATAACTCTGCCGGTAGTCCATCTGGCCCCGGTGTTTTCTCATTTTTTTGTCTTCTTATGGCCTCTGTTATTTCCATCATTGTTATTTTTTTCCTCTAACATAATCTTACAAGTTTCTGAAATTTTTGGAAGGTTATTTTCTTCCAGATATTGGATCATTCTTTCTCTTGGAATTTCTTCTATGTCATACTGTTTCTTGTAATATTCTTTAATTATCTTTTTTATTTCTTTGTTTTTAAATTGTAGGCAACCTTTTTCATCTATTAAATTGTTTATCATTTTCTTCTTCTGTTTTTTAAGTTTATAAATTAACCATCTTCCTGGTTTATTTGCATTTAAAAAAAATGTTTTGCTCTTTTTATTTGCTGTGTCAATTTTTCTGAATCCAGCAGATTTAGTTTGTGTTTTATTGTTTCCATTTCTCTTTTCAGAATTTTTTTTTTTTGCAGATTCATTTGCAGTTCAGATTCTAGTTTTTCAAATTTTTCTTTTAATAGTACATATTGCTGTCTTTTCTGGGGTTTTTTTTGCCATGTATATTATAGCTATACCTCTAAAATATGCTTTGGCTTTATCCCATATATTTTGTAATGTTGTATCTTTTTTTTGTTTTCTTTAAAGAAAAACTCCATTTCTTTTTTGCTAGTTCTATAAATTCTCTTTCTTTTAGTATAGATTGGTTCAAAGTCCATCTTGAATTTTTTTGTATTCCTCTCCACGTCACTTTTAAAGGGTTGTGATTTGCCCATGTACCTGGTTCTATCTCGATTTCCTACATATTTATCCTCAGTTTAAATGTCCAGATCATATCGATTCTGGACCAGGAATTTTGATGGTTTGAATAAAATGTATATTGTAATTTTCCAGGATTAATTTCCCACCAAATGTCTTTATACTCCAATTTCTTCTATCATATTAAAAAAGGTCTTAGGTAATCTTCTTCCAGTTTTTCCTGTTTTACTACTTTTATAGTCTAAGGTCCCATCCACTATCGCATTAAAGTCTCCTACTAAACAAATATTTTGGTACTCCATTTTTACTATTTTTCTATGGAGATTTTGATAGCATTCTTCCTGGTTATTATTTGGTGCATAGATTACTACTAACAATGTTTGTTTTTAAGGTAAGTATATTTCTACCATCACAATTCTTCCTTCTTCATCTGAATAAATCATTTTAGAATCTATTGTCTCTTTAATATATACAGCAACACCTCTTTTTTCTGTTGTGCTGAGGCATGATAAAGTTTCCCAATTTTGGGGTATTCCAACAGCTTATAATATTGTTTTTTTATATGTGTCTCTTGCAAAGAAATTATATCTATATTTAATTTCTGTAGTTTTCTAAAATTTTTGTTTCTTTTTGATGGGGAGTTTAATCCATTTATATTCACTGAAAAAAATCTGTTTTCTTTCTCCATTTCAATTATTTATATTTAGGTCTAGTTGATTTTGTGATCCTCTGTTCTCTGGCAGTTCCTTCACTCTCTTGATCAGATTTCTCTTTCTGTTCTCCCATTTGTATAATTACTTCTTCAGTTGCTTTTTCTATTTGTTTCTGATCTTTTCTCTCCTCTTGTTGATGTTGCACTCCCTCATCTAAGAATGCTCGATTTCTTTCATCAAAATCTTCTGCTTTCCAAACTGAATCCAATTGGTATCTTGTATTATTCCAGTTGATTAAAATCCCTTTTGGCATTAACTAGCTGAAATTTATGCCTTTTGCAATCAGCTTTGTAGTTAAGAAATGATATTGTCTTCGAGTATCTCTTACTTTCTTGGGTATCTGCTTTAAGACCACAATTTCTTTATTTTTGTATTGTAATGGCTCATCTCTAACTTTTCTCAGTATTTCATCTCTTATTGTTTTCTTTATAAATCTTACATGCATTTCTCTGGTAGTTTGCATTTCCTTGTGTAGCTTGAATTCATTCAAAATATTTCATCTATCTCCATTTGCATCTCTGCTCTGTCTGCTTTCAAAGCCTCTGCTAGGAGATCAATAATCACAACTGCTATATTTTCTTCTCTGTCTTCAGGAATATTTTGAAATCTTAAATAGTGTTCCGCTTTCTCCATTTCTAAGATCACCACCACTCCTTCTAGATTTTGGTTTGCTTGTTCTAATTTGTCATTTTCTTGTATTAGTATTTCCATTTTTTTGTCAATATCATCTGATTTATTTTCCATTTTCTGAATTCTTAGTTCATTTTTAATAATCATTTGATGGTGGACTTCAAATTGTGTCTTTATGTCCGAGATTTGTTCATTTAATTTATCAAAGTTACTTTTTGTCTCTTCATGATTCTTTTGTATTATTCTTGAATTAATTTTAATGTAGTTTGCATCTCATTTTGAGCGGTGCTTATTTTCTCATGCTGCAACATTGTTTTAATAGATCCCTGGGTTGTTGGGCTAGATGTTCCAATAGAGGGTGCAGAGGAAGTCTTTTTCATAAGTCTGGTGAGATTTAGCCAACTATCTTAGACTAAAATCCAAACCGTAAAAGAAGCCAACTACTTTAGGCTAAATACAGTATCTCAAGGAGAGAAAACAAAATAAAACAAGCAAAAAAAGAGCCAATTATCTTAAGCTAAAATCCAGCCAAAAAGTATAAGTCAACAGCTTTAGGCCAAATCCAAATCCTCCAGTCGAGTCTCAGATGTAAAACACCCGCTGTCTCCAAGTAATTCCTGTTTTGGTTATATCCAGTGTCAACAAATATAATTGTAGAAAGTCTTTTCACTTATAAACTCACACAAAGGCACTTTGTTTACACCAGGTGTTGTTTCAAGGTCAAACACTTTCAGATTCTTTTATTATTTAGTGTTACTGTAGTATCTTCTTTCACCACTAGATGTCCTTATACACTGGTTTGTCAATATCTGGTTTTAAAAGATTATTACAAAGTTTTTCTTTTAAAGTTCTTTATAGGTTATTTACCCTAGGAATTATATCTAAAATTTTTTTTCACATCCTATAGGTTAAGTAGTCTTTCTTTGAGTCAGTCTAAGTTGATTTTTAAAGAGTTCTTTTATATTCCTTAAACTCCTTCCCCTTTCTGTAGTTGCTCACCGCTTTTAATTCTCTTCTCCCCTAGTCCTTCTGGGGTCTTTACTTTATAGCTCTTTCCAATCAGGGGATCAACATTTTTAGGTCCAAAAGGAAAAGGAAAAAGGCTCATCCAGTTTCAGCACGCTGTTGACAGTCAGCTGTTAAGCAGACCACTGTAGCTCCTCACTTTTCTTCTGGTTGGTGATGACTTGGGCTGTCTGGGCTTACCAGGCAACCTTTCCTCCATCCTTTTAGAGGGTTTTTTCAGTCCATCTGGACTGACTGCCATCTGGTCCGGACTCCTGAGGCATCCCTCCTTCTTTGTTGCCCCTCCAGGGCAACTTTCTGACCCCTTGGGGTCACCGGGCAGAACAAAATCGGGCTAAGAAGTCGGAGCCCCAGATTCTTCCACCCGTCTCATCGAACACCAAACCGGAAGTCCCCTAGTACTATTTTTATTATAAAGTTACAGTAACAGAATCTTGCAAGTCTGATTATGCTTTCCTCCTGTGAGGCAAGATCCTGTCTGAAATGGTTTCTCAAATTATATTTCTGCCCCAGATTCAGATTTCTTTTATCTGACCATTCTCTTGGTTGCAGTTTTTCCTCCTGTTCCTCAAGGTTATTCCTTCTGCCCATTTGAATCTTCCACATGGTTCAAGGAGTGCCTTAGCATATGGCAACATGATGTCTTCATTGCTGACCAAAGGTCCAGATGAATTTGAAATAAGAGTTTGAAATCAATTATAAGCATCCTTCCCATGGGAAAATGTTTTTGTTTTGAATTCTTTAAGAAAACATGATTGATTGGGACTTTGAAAGTTTGACACTAAATGAAACCAGAAGGGACTAAAAATTACAATTAAATGAGAAGAACATTTAAATTCGATATTACAGAATGGAGCAATATAGTTTAACATTGGATAAACTGAAGGATATTCGTGAACAATGGACTCAGACATCAATTTTAACAGTAGACCAATACAGATGGAATTTTTTTAAAAAGAAATTATGGAAGTGGAACACGTTTTACTGGCCCAAGACTGAGAATAATCTGAAAGTGGATTTAAAAACAACAGGCTATGAGAATGACATGGAAAAAGATGATTCACTGGATATACAATTGAAACTTGATGATGTCTTAATTAATAATTAAGAAGATTCTACCTCCACCCCTTGTGTACCTTGCTCCCTTTCTCACATCTTTGCCAATTTAAGGTTAATTTTAATACTAATATTTATTATTGTAATATTTTAAAGATTTATTCTGTTGCTTTTAATTATTGTAAGCCACCTAGAATTGCCTCTTGGTGCAATGAGTGACATATAAATTTCATCATAAATAAATAAATATTGGATTTACAAAGAGCTTTTTGAAGCCTTGAAGAATTTTGTGAGAAGGGACAGAGAAAAAAATGAAATCAAGTTCTAAGTCATTAGTTAAAGGGATTAAAGATCAATATTGTTAAAAGCAAAATGGAAGAATATAAAGTTGATTTATTTGATCAAAGTTAAAATAGATAATTTTATATTTCTTATGAGAGTCCCTTAATGGACTTTTGCTGATCAGGGCTGAATGACAAGGCCTTAAGGATTTGTTTATAAATAAGAGATGGGATATGGGAAGAAGAGGACATTTATTGTATTTTAAAAGAGAGTAAAATGTTTTATGCTTGTGATGAAAGGGTAGGTAATTTCTTTATATAGCTCTTCTTTTTCTTCCCTATATTTATTTTTTCTATTTTTCTTTTTCCTTTCCTCACTGTCTAATTTTTAAATATTTTAGTCTTTAAAGTTATCTTTTTAATTTTAATGTTTAATGAAATTACTACAAAACAGAGAGAGAGGCAAATTATTACATGGTACTCCATGGTAACAAAAATTATCTCATGGGTAGTTTTTTGAGGACTGCCTCTCAGTGGTAGATTGGAGCCAAGGCCAAAAATGAGCTTGCGACAGAATCAGATAGAGTGTTTTCACATTCTTTGTAATTCATCTATCTTTCATCTGTCCTCTGCCCAGCTGGCACAGGAGCAGATCACCCAAGCCAGAACTGTCAAATGATCACTTGTGCAGGGCTTTTGAAACTAGGTGCAGGGTTGTCACACTTTTGCAACGAGTATATGAAAGAAAAAGCCCATTTTAAACACCTCACAGTGGAATTTATGGGAAAGGTTCTACTAGAAGGGAATAAATGTAGCTCAGGATTGAACTGTGGGTCCTTGGTGTTCTCTAACTTTGGTCGTTTGCCTATAGATATTTCATTACCCAACGAATTGGGTAGTGCCATATCATCACGCAGCATCAAAGACTCCATGTTCTACAATAGTTCCTGAATAATTGTATATCTGTCCACTAAGGAATACAATATACACTATATAGCAGTGACTCCTCTCTGTGGGCACATGCCTTGCCTCCCCCCCTCCTCACCAGCAGCCCTCCTGGAGAAGAGTCGCCCCCAAGCGTGGCCCACATGGAGCAGTGCAGCCAAGGACATGGCAACCAGGCAGCGTAGACAAGACTCTGCCCTCATGCCCCATCGCACACAGTTGATGCTGTGGGATGTGGGCAGAGGGCATGGCTGAGGGCGGTGAGTGGCCCTGTGGGCAGGCTGGGTGGGGGCAGGACAGGAGGTGGAGTGGGGCGGGGCCAGTTTTTAGGCACTTGGTCTCTAAAAGGTTTGCCATCACTGCTATATAGGACTGCATGTCAGCCTTGGAGATGCAAGAAAATCCTCCATTTTTTAATTGTGAAAAAACTTCGCAACACTTCCATAGTTTCACCATAGTTCTCCGCAGTCATCTTTTGGATGCTATTCAGAAAATAAAGCAATCGGTCTCTGGTGAGAAAGACACTGTTTGAAAAAGAGATTAAGAGTGAAAGCTATTCTGGAATGCAAAATCGTCAGTCGTTCGAGTATTCCCCCCCCCCAAGGCTTCGTCCACTTTCCCAAACTTCCTCCACTTCCTCATAATTAAGAAGGTGGTTCTTGATCGCTCCGAGTATTATTTTCCCCCCAAACACACACACGCACACACGCACAACACACAAACGCAAGCTCACGCCATTAACTCGCCTGGAGAAGCGATTTGCCAGTCCCGCTTAGCGGAACCGGTTATCCGCGGACCAGGCAGGTTCAACCCTCCAAAATCAGAGATTTCAGTCACCGGGCGGGAGCGAGCGCGAGAGCATGCGCGGGGCTTCCAAGTTTCCGCCAAACCAGCGCGAGCCGGTGTGTCGCACGCCTGGAAGACCGCGCAAATGACAAGAGATGGGCTGGTGGCGGGGGTGGGGGGAGAGGGAGGAGAAGGTTCACGTCGAGGCGAGCTCTTCTGGGGACAAAAGGACAACGATCGGGAGGGGAGAATGGAGGATATAAACCCCAACCCAGCCCCAGCCCCTCTTGCCTCCCTCTCCTCTTTTGCGCGAACCGGGAAAGGCGCCGGACGCTGAATGAAAGATGCCTCTTGCAGCACTTCCAGGGAATCGGTGGAAAACACCAACGGCTGTTTCTTCCCAATTCTCGGGAGGCATTCTGGAGTAAAACGGTCCCATTTCGAGGTGAGTTGGTGAGGGGTACTCGGCCTATCCGGGTCTCTCCCCCCCCCCTCTCGTTCCAGGCCGGGCTGGCTTAGGTTTGGCTAGGGGCACTTCGGCGAGGAAGGATGCGGTCGCCCAGGTAGAAAGCCCAGATAGGTAGCAGCGGCGCAGCTTTGTCTGCTGGCGGCGATAAAGATTGGCTGCTGCAGAGAGGTAACTGGCGGTCACTCGCCTCTCGTCTCCGGAGGCTGCTATAGCCGGAGGTTCTTTGCGGCGCTGGATTCTCCCCGGAAAGCGCCTTTTGAGCCGCGCTTCCCGAATACTCTGGCCCGCACTTGGCTGGCGACCTGGTGTCCGGCGGGGGTTGCTCCTCGGTGCGCTGATCCCTGGTCCTTAGACGCGCAGAGACAGATCCTGTCTTTAGGGGGTGGGCTTTTATGTAATTCATATAATTTATGTTGTGATATCATTTATATTAATTTTAAAAAGCAGAAAATGGTTTTAATAGATTTCATTACTCCTGTAGGATCCAAGCCCAAAGTTGTTCTTATCGGGAACACTGGTTTGTGAGATAAAGAGGTGGCCTTAGCTTAACTATGGAGCTACTGAATTACTGTTTTTCAGCTTCATCTACCTCAAAATTTTATTGCGAAGATACAAATGAGTGTGTGTGTGTTACTGTTTATGCTCTTGTGAGATCATGTAAAATAATATATGTGCAACAAATGAATATTCATGTACATAAGTGCAGTAACATCAGTGCAGTTTCAAAGAATAGCCTTCCCAATCTAGCATCTGCCAGATCTGTTGGATTACAATTTATGGCTAATGTTGGCTGAGTATGAAGAGTATTTCAATATATTTCAAGGACAACAGGTTGGGAAAGATTGCTAAATAGGCATACTTATTTCTATAGTAAGCCTGCCATAATAATAATAATAATAATATTACTACTCTTTTTATTTAAACAAGTAATAATAGTAACAAGTACTACTCAATGTGCTTTATAATCTATTTTATTTATTAAACCTTTTTACACCACCCATATCCCCTACAAGGTGATTCTGAGCAGCTTACACATTATAAAATAAGTACAAAATAATTAAAAGATTAAAACAACACAAAGTTAAAATATTGTTAAGAATCTATGTTGCAGAAGCAGGGCCAAATTCTTTTGTAGGTATTAACATGGTAATCTTTTCCAAGATGGTTCTTCCTAAACAAATTAGTATCCCAAAATTAAAAGTTGACCAATAGCTTTTAATAAAATGCAACGCTGAATGTGTTGAAATATTTTTTTAAAAAAAGTTTGCCATTTGTGTCCTATTTGGTTTTAAGACACATCACTCCATTGATGATTTTAAACCCATGTACCCGGCAACCCTATGCTGCTTTCTTAAAAATTTTACAGTAATATTTGGAGAGGTTTTGCAAGATAAGCATTTAGTTTTCTTGGTAAGGCAAATGAAACAAGAATTGTGCAACAGGCCCTCATAGTACACAGAATTATTTAGGATTGTACTTACTTTTTCAGTCTATTTCCAAATAACTTTATTTCTAAATGCAAAATTATTTCTTCATAATTTATTTATAGTAGAATTGTAAGAGTTAATATTCATTTTTCTCAACCTGTGCTTTTCAGCAATGTTGGACCAAGTGCTAGTTCCTCTTCAGCCTAATAAACCTGTTCTGTGTTGTACGCCTACTTACCTAGTAATAGTAGTAAAGTTGGAAGGGACCTTGGAGGTCATCTAGTCCAACCCCCTGCTCGGGCAGGAAACCCTACACCATTTCGGACAAGTGGCTGTCCAGTCTCTTCTTAAAAACTTCCAGTGTTGGAGCACCTAAAGGATGCCAGACTGGATAAAGCTGGACTCTCATACATATTATCTTTTAGATAATTTAATGGGGAAGTGGTGCGATGGTATTATAATATGTACTGTAGATGTTAGCTGTGCACCCATTAAAATTATGAAAGGAGCAAAGAAAGTAGCATTTTCTCCCCCATAATCGGAATAGAACATGACTCTTAAAGGCTACTTAATTTTTCCATCAGGATTAGGCGCCTTGAAGCCTCTGTATTACATCTGGCCTCTAAAGACCTTTTTTAATGATTCTCAGAACTCCCTCTATTAATGAAGTTCAATTAGTTGAATGCCAAACATTGGCATATTCCCACAAAATATGAAATGGATGAAAATTACAGAGAAATACTTAAAACTCTCTCCAAAATCAGGAAAATTCCAATGCCTTCAATGGGTAAATGTGGTTGCCTATTTTTCATAATTGTCATTCCCACCATTCTCCTCAATATATTTAATGTGAATGATGTGGGAGATAACCAGGCTGAGTCCCAGGGAAGGGTCAAATATGTCATCAGTCATGAATACCTTCGCACCCACAAGAGATCTAAGTCAACCCACCTTGAATTCCTTCTATTCTTATCTCCTGCTAATTTCCCTTGCCTCTAATACAGGTAGTCCTCACAACAGTTTGTTTAGTGACCATTTGAAGCTATAATAGTACTGAAAAAAGTGACTTAAGACCATTTTTCACATTTATGACCATTGTAGCATCCCCATGGGCGCATGATTTACATGTGGATGCTTGAAAACTGACTCACGTTTATGACAGTTGCATGTCCTGGAGCTATGTAATTCCCTTTTGTGACCTGGCAAGCAAAATCAATGGGAAGCCAGATTCACTTAATAATTGTGTTATTAATTTAACAACTGCAGTGATTCACTTAGCAAATGTGGCAAGAAAAGTCATAAAATGGGGCAAAACTCACTTAGAAACATAAATTTTGGGCTCAATTGTGGATGTAAGTTGAGGACTATCTATAGTTCAGATTCTTGTAGAGAGCTCAAGCTTACAATAAATCTTTATACCCATTTGAACTGTCTGGATCTCTTGATTTTAGTCAAAAGTTGACACTAGTGTTCAGTAGTCCCACATGTAGTGATAGAGTTCAAAGGGCTCTTGATATCACCAAGAATCAAGCTGATTTTGATTCTGGGTGACATCACAAGCACATCAGTGTAGATTTCTTGGTAACAGCAGGGAAGTGGTTTGTCATTGGCAGACCATTCCCAATCTAGCCTGTATTCCTTGCCTCATAAGCTCTCAGATGATGATGATGAGGGTCAGAAGAAGACATTTGTGTTTAAACAAATGACAAAGTTGCCAAGGAATGCTAGGCTAAATCATTTCAGTCAGACCTAGTGAGACTACTCTGTAAAGAGGGAATTCTGGTGTATGTGTTCTCTTCTTATTTTCCTTTCTTCCTTCAAAATGAAAGAATAATTCCATTAATCCAGGATACCTCCAAAGCAGTGTTTTTCAGACTTGGCAAATTGAAGATGTGTGGACTTCAACTCCCAGAAAGGGAATTCTTAGAATTAAAGTCCCCACATCTTCAAGTTGCCATGTTTGAAAAACACTGTTCTAAAGGATGTACAGTATTAGTTCTGCTGCCATCGCTAAACCTTCTCCAGGGTTTATTTATTAAACACATTTATAAGGCTGTTCAACTCATACACAGTGACTCCAGGCAGCTTACAACACTTGCAAATGCTTTTGTTTGTCTCTCTATTTCTTTACATATATTTGAGTAGGTATGCTGTGGCATGATATAAAAGAGCAAAATTACTTCCTCAATGTTAAACAAGGTCTTTATGAACTTTTACAGGTAGTCCTCACTTAACTAGCAGTTGCTTAGCAATTGAAGTTATAATGCACCCTCCAAAAGCCAATTCCGAAGTTCTGACAGCTATACCCACCTCCATAATCATATAACTGCATTCTGGGGACTTGGCAACCAGCTCACCCTCGGGGCCAATTGCGGTGTTCCACAATCATGTGACTACAATTTATAAACATTTTTTTTTGCTGGTTTCTGGTCTTTTCAGCTGGTTTCCTGCAAAAAACCCACATAGAAATATTTTAATTTACTTAATTACTGTTGTGTTTGCTTAATAATCACCACAAAAAAAAGCTGTAAAATTGGGTCCGGTCACATGGGTACCTCAACTTACCACTGTCATGACTTACAGTGGAAATTCAGGACTCCATTTGTTGGGGACCACCTGCATTAATTAACTTAAAATAGGATGTAAACAGATTCCCTTAATAGCATAGTGTTATCTATTGGCTTGTTGTCTTTCCTGGCACTAAACTTATATTCATAAGTGTGCCTGTTACCAATAGAGGTTTATCTGGTGCTAAATCTCTAAGCTTCCTTCAGACCCTTCTAGCCCATGCCTCCTAAATCTCACTATCCTCAGTTCCACCCTCTCCTGTAGAATATCAATTGGGGGAATTGCTCTGCATGTGTATGCTCTGATTGATAGTCTTATTGCCCACTTGTTTCAGTTGGCCAGCACATAGAGGGCCAGAGGCAATTGTACACATGGGGGAGGCAGATATTGTTTCTATTTAAGAAGCAGCTTAGTGTGATGTATTTTGCTGGGATAATGCCATTGCAAGTGAAGCTTGTTAAATGTGCTGTAATTGCTCCTTGTTGATACCTAAAATTCAAGAGCCAAACTGCCGTAAAACCATGCTTCCTACATCTTCCCCTGAATTGTAATGAAAAATCCCTTTTCAGTTGTTGCTGATTAGTTTGTTCTCTGATTAATAGCTATGAAAGATATGTGTTTGGATAATTCATTGTATACAAATTGAGAGCCAGTTTGATATAATGATTAAGATACCAGGTGAGAAACTGGGAGACCATGAGTTCTAGTTCCGCTTTAGGCATGAAAACCATTTGAGTGACTATGTCAGTCACTCTCTCCCAGCTTACACAGGATTGTTGTTGTGGAAAAATAGGAGGACTTTATATATATATGTATATGTATATATCAAAAAAGGAAAAAAGAAAAAAAGTTGCTTGAATACAAAAGTTTATGTGTATGTATATGTATATGTATATGTGTGTATATATATATATGTGTGTGTGTGTGTGTGTGTATGTATATATATAAATAAACAAACTTTTGTATTCAATCAACTTTTTTCCCTTTTTTGACTTTCTGCTGCTTATTCTTAAATGCCCATTTCTACAGTATCCAATTAATGTTAATGCTACTTTTGACAATGCCAACTCCCACTCCCAAAATTGTCAGAAGAATTTTCTTACATACCAACATTTTTGCTTCTTCTAACAGTTGTTACATTCTTGTAAACAAATTACATGGTAGCCATTCCCTTTCAAATAGGATTTGCATCTCTTAATATTTCACTGTCCAATTTCCTGTCTTTAGAGAGCATTCTAGCAAGGGATACATATTATTCACTTCCTCATCTGTTTCAAAATTTTTGTATAACTTGCAGTTTTAATTTTGTGTTTTCTGTTAAACAAAACTGCTTTTGTCCTTGATACATTAATTTTCAGATCCATATTCCTTGTTACAGTTTGTAGCATGTCTAAGGTTCATTGCAAATCATTTAGATTCTCAACCAAAAACACATTATCTGAATACCCATACACAAACACACACACACTCTTTCACATCCTCAATCAATATATCGTTATTAAACACAGATGTAATCCTCACACACTTGTGAAACAAGTTACATAGATATCTCAAAAATGATCATATATGTATTTCCATTTTTTCAGAAATGAAAAATATGGCCAAAATGGCTAAAATATGCAGCAACTTGGAAACAAACGCCTTAACACAAGAAATATATATATATTTGAAGTACCCCCTTCCATGATTCAGTCTAACTACAATTAAAATGAACCTTAAGCTAAAACACTAAATAAAAACATTAAAAAATCAATATACATTACATTACATTACCAATAACTATATTATTTTTATAGTTATTGTAATGTGATGTATATTGACTTTGTAATGTTTTATAGAAAATCTTATACTTGTAATTTAACACCTCACTATCTGATTTTACTAATAAGATTTAAAACAGATAGCCCTATCATCTAACTTTACTGTCATTCTCACCATCTATTCCCAACTGTTTCTGCCAATCATTTTGGATTATTAAATACAAAGAAGCTAAATATGTGGATAAGATACACTGATGACACATAACATATTTTGGGATCATGGTGAATAAGATTTAGAAAAATTCCAACATCATTTTAATCAACAAAACCCAGCAATAATATTTGCAGTAAAAAAAGAACAAAAAATGTGCTGTGTCCCTGGATGTTCTCATACAAAGCACGATAATCATTAGTAATTGGTCAGCCAAGCCGCACTGATAAATACTGTACCTCAACTAACAGTCAAATTATCCAGAAGGAAAAAAAAAATAAGAAGCATGAAGCTCAGTTACAATATGTACTAACATGGAAGATAAGACATGGGAATGTAAGAATACAAAAGAAGTCTTAAAAAAATAACTACTCATCAAGGACAATTAAATAGAGAATGAAAACACAAAATTCCAAAAACAGCAAACGAAGATATATTGCAACAATTGATATAGTATTTAGTGGGGTATACAATGATAGAAAGCTATGCTTTTCTGGAAAGCAAATTACTGATTTGCATTTTAAACATACTGTGAAATGTTTCAGTTATTTTGTCTTGTATAGCACTGAAAGCTATACTGTGAATATACTATCTATCTATCTATCTATCTATCTATCTATCTATCTATTCACTGTGATAGCTTAGTCCATCTGACTAGTTTCAACACCTTCAGATAACTAGATCAGTATCAAAAGATTTGCCAAAAGAATGGAGAATACTGAGACACTTAATTAAATTTGAAAATCTTATACCGTAGTACATAACCCAGAGCATCTTATTATTGGGTCTTATTAAAATTGCAGTGAAATGTGAGTCAAAATTGAACAAGTCAGTGGTCAAACTTTTAATCTGGAATTCACTCTTAGTGAACAGAATTTATTGTACTATAGTTCATAATTTCATTTTAATAATGTTTAATAACAAACACATATGTGCACATACAAATGAATAGTATTAATGATATAAGGATATACCATAAATGCAATAAATCAATAAGTACAACGAAAAGAACAGGAGAATTCAAAACAATAGGACAAAAATGACTGCATAAAAAAATTCCCCCAAAACCTGCAGAAAGGAACCATTTTTGGAAACACATGTCACTCCACAAGAAAATATACATAGGAGAAACAGGGTAGGCACTGAAGAACAGATAGGAAGAACATCGGACACCACCAAAATACCAAATGATCAAAACATGTGGAATTGAGTTGCTGAGCATTGGATAAGGCACTGTAACAGACTACTCTAGGAAAATATGAAAATCATAGTATTTGAAGCCAAGAGATATAAGAGGAAGAACTGAAATGGAATAGTCAGCACAAAAATATTTGGGGAACAAAAGCATTGAACTTAGGAGAGAATGAAACACTGGATTCTTTAGACCATGTGACGAAGCTGAAATCATGATCTGCCTATATTTAATTGAATTTATTTGTGTTGTTTGATGACAATTGGTTTATTGTCAAAATGATGTATTTTATACATTTACAATTGTGTTGTACATTAAAATAATTTTATGTAACTGAAAATGGCCAATAATCAAAGAAGATTAACCAATAATCACATTCTGTTCATTACTATAATTCTTATTCTGTTTCAGACAGCTCACATCTTATCCCTGCATTTATTTTTTATTGATTCTGTTGAAGATTAGTCTATTTTTAATATATTTTCATACAGAAGTTGTATTTTGTCTTTGTGCAGTCATTATACTTTTATTCTAGTATTTTCACTTGTTTCCTTTTGTTCTGTATTTCTTTTTTCCATCTATTCTTGATTTTACCCCCAAAATGTTCTATCTCACATTCAGAATCTCTAATTAACCATGTACTCCCACTATTCCTCTCTATATTTCAGTACAATCAAATCAATAAAGCTTTTAGATTTATAATATGTTTATGTGCTATAGATTTACATGTAAATATGTGTTCAAAAGGGACCTTTTTTCTAAGCAGATATACACATAGTCACCATTTTGATTCATTTTTGTGACTTAAGAGTAGTCCAATCATACTTTCTTTGTACTCATTTCAGTTTCATCTGTCTATTTATGTCACATAAGCAGCATAATTGCCACCCATTCATCCCCAGATCTCACTCTAAAAGTTGTGGAAATTTCTCCAAAACTCATCTGTTTTTTTCTATTGTAACCATTCATTGGAATGTGACTTGCAACTATCATCAACCTGTATATTTCTACTTTCTTATGCAATCTTGATGAAATCAATTCTGACATATATTTCTCCTTTTCATTTATAATTAAATTTATAGCTTTATTTCCCTGTAGTTATTTATCAACTCAAATCTATAAGGCCAGACCACTTCATGCAGAAAATGTGTGTATGTTGTATATATCACGTTATTCACCAGTTCAGCCTGCACTTAATGACCTCTGCCACTTGTCATGGCTGGAAGAGTTTGGGGGAGGCTGAGAAGGAAGAAAAAGTAGGCATAAACAATCAAATAGTTGACAGATTGATAGTTTATCTAATAGATGTAAATGTAACCTCATGTAAAAATAATTTGGGAAGAACTGTTTCAAATCATTCAAAGAGAATTTGATTTAATTAACTCACTGCAAATAAAAGTGGGAATTTTTGCCTAGTTTCCAAGATTTTGTACTTACTCCAGAACACTATTAAATATACTTTTCTGAAATCTGAGTAGTTCTAGCTCCCTTGATCTTGTGTGGGACTTAATAATAGCTATGGTCAACTGAAGATTTTATATTACAATATAAAAGGTGTAAACTCTACAGTAGCATTCCATACCATTAGTATGGATAGAAACAGTCAGTGTGACATATTTTGGATGCTACAGGCACATCCAATATTAAGTTAATATAAGATCTCTACTATAGAGCAGGGTTTTTCAACCAGTGGTACGGGTACCACCTGTGGTACATTGGCACCTGGCAGATGGTACGCGACCATCCTAGAAAAGTGGTAGCGGGGGAGGGGAATGAGCTGTACCGGTGGCAGCACTGCACAAGTCTGAACGAGAGATGGCTGGAGCTGCAGGGCTGTCAGGGCTCAGCGGAAGCACTAGGATCAGTGCCAGATTCCAGCTGGAGCTCAGTGCTGATCCTGATGCTTCTGAGCCCAGAAGAAGCGCTGATGAGCTGGAATGTTGCAGCCTCTCCAGGGCCTTGTGATTTACATTCAGTTGCTTGGCAATTGATTCATATTTATGACGGTCACAGTGTCCCAGGGTCATGTGAAGTGACCAAAACCTGCTCCCCCCAGATGGGGGGAATAAAAACCAAACAACCCCCCCACCCCACCCTCACTGCCAATCCTCAACAGAAATGTTCACAGCAATGAAACAGGAGGAAGAGCACTGTCGGGTAGGCAGGCAGGTCTCTAGGGGGCACTTTTTTCAATGCCATTGTAACTTCGAACAGTCGCTAAGCGAACTGTTGTAAGTCGAGGACTACCTATATTTTATCACTTTTTTCATTTTTTCTTTTTTTTTTTTTTGGTCAACAAGTTTTTGACACCTTGCTAGACGACTGGTGGTACTCGGATGTTGCCATATCCTAAAAGTGGTACAATTGGTGGAAAAGTTGAAAAGCCCTGTTATAGAAAATACCTTGCAAGCTAACATACTATTGCCTCCTGCATCCTGCAAATTAAAATTATATGCAATGTACTGACAACTTACTCAGGATATCTGTTTATTTGTGATGTAAAATGTAGTGTAGTCTTTATCCTGAAATGTCAGAAGGATAGATATAATCTTCACAACAAAATTACTCTACCTGAATAAAAATAATTTGTCACCTTCATACCAAAACAGGAAAGTGATTGCTAAAATTCCTGCAAGACTTTCAAAATCTTCCACACCAGCTTTCCCTCATTATATTAAGTATTGCCCTTGGTCATGACAAACATAGAAATAATAATAAAAATCCTAAATATCAAGCTTCTGACAAAAGGGTATGAGTGTTGATTAATATTTCATTGCATATTGCTTATCTTGTTTGATTAAGAACAAATAACAGTGTTTGCCATTGCTTCTCTAAAGAGTTTCCTGCTCTTTTTTTAATAACCTGATGTTTCTAAAAACTTTTTTTCATGGTATTTAATTGTGGAACAGTAACCTGGTCATGCAAGGGAATGAATGGAAGTTATGGTAGAAGGTCAACGCTACTCTGACTCATTTGTGAGGTGAGAGCTTGTGTCCTATCATAATGCTGTCCAGCTGATGGGGCGTGGGCATAATTTGTTAGAAAAAACAATGATCTTTCCTGCTTCAGAGTATATTTACACTTTAGATATCCAGAGATAGAGTGTATATTAAAAAAGAGCACCTTCTGCCAAAATTCTGTCCTACAAAAGTAAACAGTTTGATACCCTTCCCTATTGCTAGATGTTGAAATATCAAAACCGTATACTTTGGTTATGTTTCTCTGTAAATGCAGCAAATGGCAGAAATAGTCAGCTTAGAAATGCTTTGCTGGGGAGCAAATGTTTTTTCAATTACCAAATTTTTTTTCATCTTTCAATAAAGCTACAGTGTGAATGAGTTGGCTCTGCAACATAGCTATTGTTTTAATAAAATACACTACAATGTAAATATTTTTAATAAAATTAAAAAATCAATTATTAATGCAACACCATCATTTAATTATAGGTTAAGGCATCCAAGTTTGTTTTTTGCTGTATATTTTGTGGGACTTGCTCTTTTGTAGTTTTATCCCACAGACTTTTAACATGTAAAGTCTAGATATCCCACATTTTTATGTATTTTTATCTCTCTCTTTTTTAAAATAACTGAAGACAACAAACGTAGCTAATACACTTTCTTCCTATTTTCCCCACTGCAACCACCTGGTGAGCTGGGTAGGGCTGAGAAAGAGAGACTGGCTCAAATTCCCCAAGCCGGCTTTAATGCCTAAGGAAGGACTAGAACAGTGGTGGCGAACCTATGGCACGGGTGCCAGAGGTGGCACCCGGAGCCCTCTCTGTGGGCACATGTGCCGTTGCCCCAGCCTCGCCTCCCCCTGCGACCCCTCCTCTCCAGCAGCCCCTCTGAAGGAGAGTCACCCCTGAGCGTGGCCCACATGGAGCAGCGCAGCCAAGGACATGGCAGCCAGGCAGCGTAGACAAGACTCTGCCTTCACACCCCATTGTGCACAGTTGATGCTACAGGGCGCGGGCAGAGGGCGTGACCACCATAGCACTGCTGGGCTGCCTAGGCGATCTGCGGCGGGCCCTGAAAGCAGTGAGTGGCCCTGCGGGCAGGTGGGATGGGGGATGGGGGGTAGAGCAGGGGCAGGGCAGAGCAGAGAGTGGAGCAGGGTTGGGGCCAGTTTTTGAGCACTCAGTCTCTAAAAGGTTCGCCATCACTGGACTAGAACTTAACAATTCCCAGTTTTCTAGTTTGGTACCAGTAGACCAAAGTGGCTCACATGGTTTCTGCTCTTCTGATCGTTCAGGCAACAGTGAAATGATATGGTGAAATGAGCCTATGAAGAGTGAGTTTGTCCATTTCTGTCACCCACCAGTAAGGACCCAGTTATATTTTAGAAGGCCAGATTTTAAAATTCAATCTAGTGAGATTGCTGGAGAAAGGCTTTTGGTTTTCTCATAATTTGACCTCTTTAGTTCAGGGCTTCCCAACTGAGGTGCTTGTACCCCCTGGGGGTGTGAAATGATATTCCAGGATGTGCGAAAACTTGGGTTTTCAAAATTATAGAGTATATGCATAATTCATTGCCATTATTTTGAACTTTTGTAAGGGGTGCGAGAATATATCAGAAACATTCTAGGGGTGCAGAATATAGAAAAGGTTGGGAACCACTGCTTTAGTTGAATAGACCTATATTTTCTCATGATATTATTCTTGCAGAAAATGACCCACATAGAGAATTGCCACTGTTCTTTGCTTTATTTTCCTAGTGTTAAGAGCATGTTATCTCCTCTCTTCCAAAGGCAGAGATTTTTTTTGCAGATGTGAACAAAATTTACTAGTAAATGCATTTTAGCGGGAACACATGATAGTGCAAACACAACATGTTTTTTTTAAGACTGTAGGTCAGAAGGGGCAGAGCTCAGAAAGCAGCTTTTAAGATCTTGAGATAAGCAACAGATGGTATAATTATGCAAAATCAATAGTGCAGTTGGTATACAATAGAAAGCAGCAGATGGGTTAATTTTAGGTTAGATTGTGGCCCCCATTGTTTCCCTTAGGTCAGCTGCAGAAGTAAGTAAAACAAAACTTTACCAGATATACAATATTTATGTGTCATTGTACCACTGGAAGAGGTATTTGAAAATGAAAATCCATGTGTTGTCTTTTTCCCTCATATTGTTCTTTAATCAGTTTTAGTTTTACAGGTGCTTCAACATGACTGCTGGTAAGTATGGCACAATTAAAATTACATTGGCTAAAGATGCAATATAACCATTTTTTAAACTATTGACTGTACTTCTAGAAAACAGGAAAGCACTTTAACCCTGAAGTGTCCTACATTTTTAGCTTGGTGAATCTCAGATATTTTTAAAAATTAAACCCAATTAGATTAACCCAGATTCAGAAGAGCCACAAAAACCTTGGAGCCAGGACAGATGTTTAATATTTCCTTATAAAGGTTGGGAAGATGTTTTATTTTGATAAAAACCAATATATACAAGTAAAATGTAAAAAATACAAGTCTATATATAAGTCTCTATTCTATGTTCTGTCCTATTGCTATTATTTCTATATTGTTACACAAGTTACTATTACTATAATTAAATCTACAATACTTTTATTATTCAATTACTATTACAATACTAAATTCTATAGTAATGCTATTTTTTTCTTATACCATTTCTTCTGCTTTTTTCTTCTATTACTGACCTGCATGTAGAATACTTGCAACTTTCCACATTGTGTCATAATATGGTTGCACTTTTTCTTGCTGTGCCTCCTTTTTCTTTGGACAATTTACTCCTTTTGAAAGAAACATATCTTCTTTGGTTTGGTTGCTTCACCCTATTTGCTAGTGACCCCAGAGCTTCCAAAACTCCCATCTTCTCCCACACCTGTTTCAAGGTTGCAGCTTGAATAGCAGCCCTACTGTGCTGATGAGGGGTGAGGAAGGCTCAGACAAGAAGGGAAGCACAGGTGCCTGCATTTTTTTTAAAGTAGCCTGCTCTTCTATGGGGACAATTCCCCCAAAGATTTTATCCTGATTTATCCTGAAAGGTAGCCATTTCAAGTCCCATTGAAATGGCAAATTGGCAAGTATGTGTTTCATCTTATTAAAAATATAACAGTAAGTAAATGAAATGCAACTTTTATCTGGAACTACTAAATATTATTTGATCTTTTTCAAGGTACTTGACCGAAAATGTACGACAGTCACGAAGATGTTGATTATGATTCTGAAAATAACTCTAAAGAGAGGGAGCAGAAGCTGAAGTCAAATCCAGATATTGATAGAGGATGGGCTTGGATGATAGTCTTTTCTTCTTTCCTGGTGCATATACTCATCATGGGATCACAAATGGCTCTTGGAATTCTCAACATGGAATGGCTTGAAGAGTTCAGTCAAAGTCGAGGGCTGACAGCCTGGGTCAGCTCCCTCAATATGGGTATTACTCTGATTGTAGGTAGGATCCCATAATGTTGCTATTATATACCAGTGGCCATCTTGATTAAATATTGATGTATCGAAACTGGTCCTCTGCATGAATATGGGGTAATCCATTATCTCAGTGGAAAAAGCCTATATAAATGGGATAAGAAATACTCCTAACATGGGGATTCCCATATGTAATATTGAACATATTTGCTCAGTCTTACCTTATTAATAAATATAATATTCCTTAGACTTTACATATGGCAATCTCCTTAAGATAGCATGTTCAGACTAGCATTTTTTTGACTGTGGAAAATTTTCTGGAAAATGTGACAATAACATATATTCTTTTTTATTTTTGTTTCATAGTTAGCGAAGCCAATTAGACTTGACCATATAACATGTTTAAAATACAGGATAGCCGAAAATGTGGTGTTTATGCATTCATTCATGATGCAATTCTCTGAGCCAGAGAACAAGAATGAATGTTTGCAAAATGTTGTGGAAGAAATTCTTGTGGCTTTGCAGCAAGGCTCTATTCTCTTCAGCAGTCGGAAAGGAAACAGGGAGGAACAAAGCCTCACAGTCAGATAGGGAAGTGCTGCTGTGAGCTAATTGGAGCTGTGCAGATTGCCAACCACCTTTAGATTCCTTTTTGATGCAGTTCAGAATGTTTGCCTAGAAGGCATTATTGCACTTCTGATGGAAAACAACTTTCCTCCTAGGTCACCTTGATCTGACTTCAGTCTCCCTCAGAACAGTCTGGCAATGAGATGCAGACTCCATTGTGAAAATAGGGTCTTCAACAAGCAGTAAGCAGGCCATCTTGGACCAGGGATCAGGAGGCTCTCTTCACGAGCCCTTCGTGTCCAAATTATACCTTATTCAGATGATTTCCATAGAATTTCCCAAACTCTGAATGCAATTATTTATTTAAATTGTTTGTGTGACTAACCATCTCAGAATAATATTGTGGGCAGCTTACAAGGATTAAAATATGAACATGAACAGCATACAATCTCTGGTGCTCAAGTATAAAACACAATAATTCCAGTCACAAACAATGCATCAACAATAGCAGAGGCACATCTAACTTCCTTGAGCCAAATCACTGTGGAAAAATCTTTAGGACTGTTTGAAAGGCTAGCTGGGCAGAGAGTTATCCAGATCTCCAGCAGGATGCTGTTTCATAGGCAGGCCTTGCCCAAAAAAGGCACAACACAGGGATTCAACAACATGACATTGCTTAATAGACGAAACCCAGGATGTGCCTCCTTTGCTGTATCTGTTGGACTAAGCAGCAACAGTGAGACAGAGGCAGTCCCACAGTTTGGGAAAAACAAATTCCTGCCCTGCCCTGCCTGCCTACCCTGCCCATTTTTCTGGTAGACCTGCAAGTATTTTGCCTAGCCACTTTAATGATTTTTTCCACCCATCCTAAATATTGTGTTTGGTTCAATTGGCAGAGATCTGATTATAGTTCTGAAATCAGGGGATCTGAGGGTTATGATATATACTGTAAAAAGAGTAACTATATAAATCCTCTACATTAAATACATCATTGAATCCCCCTTTCTCTCCTTCTCAATGTGGTGATTTATACAACCGCAGAATTTTTTCTTCTTCATGGCACAGCTACTACAATGCTGCCATTTGCAGCATGACAAAGTTCAGAAGAGTTTGAAGCTAATGTTTAGTAGCAAATTGAGTCTGGAAATGGTTTATTAGAGGCATCTATTCAATTTCATATAAATTACAATATATCCTGAATTACTCTGCTCTACTGCCTTGTCTTGATTCAGGCTCAGCCCTTTATCAGTTTTATGTACTAATCTGTCATGAACACCTAAAGATGTACTGTATTCTTAAATGTGAATGCTTTGAAACCTTGGACAAACTTTAACTTGCTGAGAACAGCAAAATGCATACGTTCTTAAGGAGTTTTCAGCTGGTCATCTGAGGATTTCTGAATTAATTTTTAGCAGCTTTTCAGATAATAAGTATGGGACAGAAATGCTACAGTTGCTTGTAAATGGTTTATGGTAAATTATTCTATCACTGATTCAAACTCGAAAAACTGGCAGTTCTGTTCATCTCATAAAATAATTCCAAAATTATATAAAAAAAATCTTGTTTTGGAATAATTTAAAGAAACCCCTCAAGTCTGGCACTGAGAAATAATTCTGTTTTGCATTAAGTGCTAAGAAATTATTTTATCCTATTTTTTAGTATTCTGAACAGGATTACATAATCTGGAGGAAAACAGATGAATGCTTTGCAGATTGTAACTGAGACATCAGCATTTTTGCTCTATTAATCATTAACAAGAAAGATAGTTCATAAAAAGTGAATACAATTTTGGCAAGCACTTTCTACTTCCTTTGGGCTATTGAAGAGGACCTTTTCAAACAGCAGGAGAAATATATTTATGTTAAGAATTATGGTAGAGTTCGCTCAAATCAGTCCCCAGGATTACTTAAAATAAAGAGACTTAATTTAAAAGGAGAGAAATGTGCGTCCATGTAAATAACATAAAATAAAATTAGAACATAGAAATAAATTTCAGAATGGCTGGAATTTTGTTGTGGGATAGACTTTCTAGTGTCTTTTATTATTTCTGTTTGTTTGTTCCTAATAGATTTCAAAAGCTTGCATATTTTTGGGGCAAAGCATACAGCTTATTTCCTTATTGCTGAAAGTGATGTTACAAATACTAGTCAGTTAAATGTCCATAGCACTATTCTCCAGATAAAAATATTAAGACAAACACTGTAATCATAGCTGATTGGGTTACAGTATGATAGCTTGGAAGTTGAAAGCATTCATCCTCAGCCATTTATGCCAAAGATTATATCAGGCCAAGTTTACATTGATTAAATAGGCCAGTTCTTCCAATAGGCTGGAATATAGGATGATGGTAAACTGATTTCTTTCCAATTTCTAATTTATAGCTAGTTCAATTATGGCAAAAGAGGTCATAAAATTGCATGCAATTCACTTAACAACCATATTGTTTAACAATGGAAGTTCCAGTCTGAACTGTGATCATAAATTGAGGACTACCTGTATAGGACCTTAGATGCTATATAATTTTGTACCACTAACATTTAGCTTTTTGAATCACATTGCATTTGTGTAAGGTCTTATTGCTGTAATCTAGTGTCCAAAATTCATTTATCGATAAGAAATAATTGGACAAATCTTTGGGTGTAGACCTTTACCAATTAATGCTTATGCAATGTATAATGATTTGGCAAATTGTAGTCAAATGCTTCCAAGTCTCATATTTAAGGAGAAAATAATTAGAGTTCATGAAAGCAATCTTATTTCACATGTTCCGTCACAGGTCCCTTTATCGGTTTGTTTATTAACACCTGTGGATGTCGGAAGACAGCAATAACTGGAGGAATCTTAAATGCCCTGGGATGGATATTAAGTTCCTATGCTTCAAATGTACATTACCTCTTTATTACATTTGGAATTATAGCTGGTAAGCATAAATATTGGATATACATTAGGAAATCTACTTTTCTGAAGAACATAGATATGCTAACACAAACAAGCCTAAATCTGGCAGCAAATGAGTTCATCTTCTCTGTGAACACATAGTCTGTAGCTTCAGGCTATATAAATTTGATTAAGGGGTTAAGTTGCATATATAACACAGCATGTATTCAATCATAACTATTCATGGAGCTGCATTTTGGACCAGCTGGAATTTTAGAATAGTCTTGAAGAGTAACCCTAGAGGGCATTGCAATTGTCCAAATTGGAGCTGCTAGGACATGAGTGACAGAGAGAAGGCCCATCTGATTCAGGATGGCACATGATGGGACTTCAAAAACTCTGGATTCTACTCTCACCTATTCCCTGAGTAGGAAGCAAGAATCCAAAGGAACTCCCAAATTATGTATTTAGTTCTACCCGGAGAAGTGATATTTAGTCCAGAACTGTAGAATGTAAATCATTGTGATTGGCAGGTCCTTGAAACCAATGCCACTAAGTTTTGCTAGTTTTGAGCCTACGATGTTCCTCCTCATCCGTACTCTCACAGCCTCCAGCCACTGGAACATCTTCTACAGCATTGTTTGCCTAGCTAGGGATCTATATGCAATCATCTGCACACTAATAATACTTGACAGTTGATGACCTAGCCTAGCAGTGTCAGATATACTGTAAACTGAATAAGTGGAAGGAATATTGAATCCTCTGGCATTCTGAAAATGAAGGGTCTTAGGTCAGGTCTCTCCTAGAACTAGCCCAGAAGGAAGGAGTAAAACAGCTGCAAAATAGTAACAGTTCATTGACCTAAAGCCTGACCGATACGAACCACAAATATGTATTTATTATGAATTTAAGTCTACATTAAAAAAAGTAGATACCCTCTTTCAAAATAAATCAAGAGAGAGCCTTCTAACCCTACACCTTGTTGTAACCCAAATTTAATAACTTAGTTGATATTTAAAAGTTGAAGTGTAGATTTGTTCTAGGAGACATGGCTTTGGAATGTGACCATCGACAATGAGTTTAGGATGAAATACTACTTTCAACACAAAAAGTTTGAAAAGATCCTAGAATGATTTATGTCCCATTTCTAGTCCCGAGGGCCAAAACCTAAAACCATATGTCTCTGTTTGTAAAAATCTAGATATTTAACCTAGCCTTTCATAGCTGTTTTAGGATTTTCTGGCAGTTAATCTTCATCTATTAGTACAATCTTGGAGGGTTCCTGGATGAGTCTAAAATGTTTCATGTTTCAGGTATTGGAAGTGGGATGGTATACCTGCCTGCTGTAGTCACGGTGGGAGAATATTTTCAAAAGAGAAGAGCTCTTGCCCAGGGACTCAGCACAACTGGAACAGGCTTTGGTGCGTTCCTGATGACAGCTTTGTTGAAATATCTTTGTTTGGAGTTTGGCTGGAGGAATGCTGTGTTCATTCATGGTGCAGTCTGTCTAAACTTGTGTGTTTGTGGAGCACTTCTGAGACCAATTCATCACAAGAAGGAAACTACTGAGCAAAGCAAGGATGGAAACAAGAGTCAAAGCAATAGTCCAACAAAAATTCTGTCCTGCTCTGCCGAAGTGCTAACATCCAATTGTGTTTTAAGGGAAGCAGAGAAAGAGGCAAAGGGAGGACAGGGTGCAAAAGAAAAGACTGTCAAAATTTCAGCCTTGGAAAATAAAGATGGAATCAGAGACCAAAAGGAAATCTATACTCTTGGTATTCTGAAGCGAGTAGGCCAGCTGACGATCACAAGCCAGAAAGGCTTCAGGACCTGGTATTCTAGTTACTTTGGAACTGCTTCTCTCTTCACCAACAGAACATTTGCAGCTTTTGTATTTTGGGCTTTATTTGCCTATAGCACTTTTGTGATCCCTTTCATCCATCTTCCTGAAATAGTGAAACAGTACAGGTTATCAGCACAGAATGACATCTTTCCTTTGACCTCAATTATTGCAATTGTTCACATTTTGGGGAAGGTCATCCTTGGCATAATCTCTGATTTGCCTTGCATCAGTGCTTGGAATGTCTTCATGGCAGCTAATTTTACTCTTGTCTCTTGCATTTTTATTTTGCCATTAATGCATACATTTGCTAGCCTAGCAGTGGTTTGTGCCCTAATAGGATTTTCTAGTGGATATTTTTCACTTATGCCTGTTGTCACTGAAGATCTAGTAGGGATTAAGCATCTTGCAAATGCCTACGGAATCATCATTTGCGCCAATGGGATATCAGCACTCTTGGGACCACCATTTGCAGGTAAATGTAACATTTTATTGGACTTTCATGTTAATTTAGCAATAGCACTTAGACTTATATACCACACCATAATGCTTTACAGCCCTCTTTGCACAGTTTACAAATGTCAGCATATTGTCCCAACAATCTGGGTCCTCATTTTACTGATCTCGAAAGGATGAAAGTCTGAGTCAACCTTGAGCCGGTCAGGATCAAACTCCTGACTGTAGGCAGAGTCAGCCTGCAAATGCTGCATTCTAACTACTGCCATCATGACTGATCTCTGCCTATATTTACATGCTCAATTACTTTACTTCTCTAGGAAGAAAAGACATAGCAACTGCTTTGATGGCATGCCTGCCAATTATAAAAACCTAATTTGAATATTTTGCATAGCTCTGATACTAAAGTTTGAAAATCAGCAGATATTGTTCATTTTCTACAAAACACCAGCAAAATATGTCAAGGAGAGGCAGGTTTTAGCTATTTCCTTTATAGAAATACTTATTCATTATCCCGTACTACCATTACATTATTGTTATTGTTTTTATTTGTAATAATTAGTGTGATATAGTTATCTCAGAATGCAGGAATGACAGTAATGGTCTTTCAGGAAGTCAGATTCTTACTGAATTTTTTTGGAAAAGGGAATTCTAATACTTAAGAGCATTTTAACAACGGACTCTACTATCTTGAGGGATAGAGGGATAAATTCCTGATGAGGCTGGATGTTTATTCGGATTACTTTAATTTGGATGCCATTATGGAACAGGAGTTTGAAATGCATGGCTGAAATGTTGTTGTTTTTTCTGACCAGGATTCTACAATTTTAATAAATATGAAGTAGAGAAAGGCAAAGAAATTGAAAAGAGAAGTAAACAGGAATACATGTATTTTTATCACATGCACTTATGTTTAGTGAAAATAGGATTTAGGACTTAGATCAGCAAACTGTGCAAAATATGCCACCCATTTTTGCAGAATGTTTATTGGCAAACATTATTTTTGGGTGGCATGATTTGGTTTACTTTTATGCAAATAAAAATAAACTCCATCTGAATCCCTTAGCCAAATTACCTTTGAAAGAATGGGAACTGAATTGGTCAGTGTCACATCTACCACAGTGACAGCAAAGTTGCCAATCTAAGTGGATGTTCCAGACGTTTTATAGAAAAGGTGCATTTAAATATACATTTGAAGAAACACATTAGTATCCCGCTAGTGTTTCAGGCTTAAGACAATAAGGGAGAAAGGACTGATTTGAGAGAGTGGGGAAATTAATGTAATGTATGATGATCTGGTTACAGATGAAAAAAGAAGTTAGACATAGATTCATGTCAACGAGTAATACTGTATTAATAGAAAAAGTAATGTTCTTTGCTTCTTGACGTCATTGATTCCATTGACTGCTTTCTTTTTATTTTCTAGGATGGATTTATGATCTCACACAAAAATATGACTTTTCTTTCTACATATGTGGCTTCCTTTATATGGTGGGAATACTTACTTTGCTCATTCAGCCTTATATGGACAAGGAAAAGCCATCATCAGGAAAAAATATAGAAAATGAAAATGTTTAGAACCATTCATGTTTTATGGAAGAAAACTGGCATTTCTGAAGGAAGTATCAAATTATATATCTGATTTTGCTAACAGTGTTAAATAAAACTGAAAATCTCAATCCTTATACAGAGGTGCATGTCAATTGATAATTGAATATTAATGTTTGTGAAATTGGAGATAAAAGGCAGGAAACAAAGAGCTTGGGTATGAAGTGAATATTTGCCATCAAAGGCCAAATATTGGTCAGTGTGAGAAAAAGTCTGCAAATAATCCTTTGCACCCTTTGCCAAAAATAATAAGTAGGAGAAAGAAGATTCAAATCTTGGGGCATGCATATAAATACTGTCAAGTTCCTAGTTTGGTAGAATGGATTTTCATCTTTCTGCAATTGCTTGCTGCTATAATAGGATATCAAGTACAGATTCCTTTGAGACTGCAAAGTTCAGCAGGAAGGTTATTGCAAGAGACTAAAGCAGATATACCTGACATTTCTCCTTATTTCTGATCCACTGAAAGACAAGTTCGGATTTTCTAGACCAAGACCATGGTTACTGACCCCCTTTTGTTATCCTCTTTACCATGGGTTACATTTTAATGCTTTGCTCCAAAATCAGTATCAAATAGCAACCTAGAAAGATCAATCCATTCAAAGAATCATCTAGCTCTGCTAATGGACCAGAATTTTCCATAGCCAAACACATCACTAATCCTATTGCAGTTTCCAATTGACTTAGCAACTATTGGTGCAATAGCTGCTATAATTACAGTTCTCCCATGTTCTCTATTTTGCCTGGCAAATATGATGGGAATGTGGGCAAAATTATGATCTTTCACACTCGGTGTGAAGTACACTTTTCAAAAACCTGGAGAATTTACTACAGATCAGTTCTTCATAAGATTCATATTAATATTGAATAATGGACGGTGGTATAAAACTTCCCATCCCTTCTAATTCAAAATAGTCTAAATGTGGATAATGATGATGATTTTGTGATGTGTTTGAGGAGTGTTTTTGATAATTCTGCTGAAATCAACTGCCTGTGACAAGATGCTTAACGAGTGCATATGTGGTAGACTTAGATTTAGGTCAAGATTTAAACTGAACTATAAAGGGATTAAACCACCAGTTTAAAGAGGGCCTAGCTGATGAGCTATGGGATGAGTTCACTGGGGAGGGAATTTCAGCGATCCTACCTGTGTCAATCTAATTTTGAATCTGAAAACAGAAAACTCGAATCATGACAATGCTACTGTGAGAAAAGAAAAGCTCATGGTTCTCTCGCCTTCTTTCCTCTTCTTGCTCATTACAATATTCTAGTGGCAGTTGCAAGCAAGCTAGAAGAATCTTTCTGTAAATGAAAAAACAGTACTGACGTGCAGAAGACTTTGCTTGTATTGTTAAGAATTGAGCCATTTTGCTCAGGAACATCTTGCTTAGTCTCTCCTTCCTGTTGTAACAATTAAGTTCTATAATTATGGAGAAAAGAGGTACTTTGCAAACAGATATGCACTCCAGAAAACAACTTTGTCAGAGCTGAGGATTTCTAAAAATTTTGAAGGGTCAAGGGTTTTGACCATAGATATCAACATAGCACCATTTGTTTCTATGGAGATTCTTAATCATCTGGGTCATGGTTGTCCCAAAGGTGCTTTTCAAAAGCTACCGTAACTAGAGTTTCTTTGTTTTTTTCCTTAAAGACATTTAGCTTCTCATCCAACAAACTTATTCAGTTCTCTCTTCTTCAGTCTGAAGAAGCTTCTTGGATGAGAAGCGAAACGTCTTCAAGGGAAAAAAAAATCAACAAAGTCCAATTGCCTTTTGAAAAGCACGTTTGGGACTATGCGGTCCTTTGTGTTACTCTTAAGATTTAAGATGGTATGCAATACAACTATGTTCTCCAATATGAGCCAACAGTGTGTGGTAGCAGCTAAAAAAAATCCAATGCAATCCTAAATTGCATTAACAGAGGGATTCAGTCAAAATCACTTGAGGTACTAATACCACTCTATAAAGTCTTAATATGACCACACCTAGAATACTGCAATCAATTTTGGTCTCAACAATATAAAAAATATGTTGAGACTAGAAAAATGCAGAGAAGAGCAATAAAGATGATTAGGGGACTGGAGGCTAAAACAGGAACTGGGCATGGCTAGTCTAGTGAACAGAACAACCAGGGGAGACATGATAGAAGTGTTCCAATATTTGAGGGGCTATCACAGAGATGAGGGGTTCAACCTATTTTCCAAAGTAACTGAAGGCCAGACAAGGAATAACAGATGGAAACTGATCAAAGAGAGATTCAACTTGGAAATGAGACATTTCCTGACAGTGAGAACAATCAACCAATGGAACAGACTGCCTTCAGCTGTTGTTAGTGCTTCATCACTGGAGGCTTTCAAGAAGAGACTGGGCTGCCATCTGTCAGAAATGATGTAGGGACTCCTGCTTGGGAAGGGGGTTGGACTAGGTGACCTACAAGGTCTATTCTATTCTATTCTATTCTATTCTATTCTATTCTATTCTATTCTATTCTATTCTATTCTATTCTATTCTATTCTATTCTACATGGGCAATTTTATGACCTCTGCAATCATGCACTACTATGCCTTGCCTTCTCAGCATAATAAAGTCCCAATGTGGATGAAAATATCAGTGACAAGCTCTTAAGATCTGGCTCAGTTTCTGAATGCACAGAGTCATTCCTGATATCATTATCAAGAACTTATTTACCTTAATTTGAAATCCTGATGCATTTTCCTATTGTTTGGCAATGGCTTAACTTCAGATTCATAATGTGTGTATTTATTGGGACCAAGAAACCATTATGTTTGATATTTAGTTATGCTAGAATAATAGATTTCAAGATCTAACTCACTCCATCAGTTAGATTCCATCTGCTATTTTATCTGCCAGATACGTTGACCACACAAACATTTTGGGAAGTGAAAAAACAAAATTTACTCACCCAATGGTTTTGTAAAATTATCATTGGAACTAAGATCTCAGCAAAATGTTTGTATCTGGAACTCAATTGGTGTGCCTAAATGAATGTATTAATGACAAATTGTAAATGGGATGAATGGATATCATTACTTTTTATTATTCTATTATTTGTTTTATTCTTTCTTTTTCACTTGTCTGAATGTAAATATTGTAGAATAAGCAATTAAATGGGTTTTGTTCACCAGTCTTCTATGTTACTTGGAACTCTGTCTTTTTTATGAAAAAAAGAAATATCTCTTAATGTAGTTCATAATTTTAGATCTGGAACTCTTGTTACCTTCTTTCACTTATTTCTACTTAAAATAGATAGATAAAACATACATTTTTTACCAAATTTTATTTGGGAGACGTTATATCCTAACCATATGAAAGGGGCATAAATATTTAACAGTATTTGATACCAGTTACAAGTTTCAATATGTTGTAATGGAACTCAATTTGGCCAATTTTCCTGCAGTCTTCATTAATTTATTAATCACACTTTTCCCTTTGGACAAATACCTGTCTAGTTTACCAGTTAATTTATTCTGAAAAATAAGATGAGTGTTTTGCACACAGACTTCAAGTTACTGCTAACAATCTGAGTGTTTACTTGAAAGAAAAATCAATTGGCCTTCTTTGGATATTGTATTTCCTTAAAAGGTAGGCAAATGAATCCTTTTGTGAAGGCTCTCCTATCTCAGGACCACCATCTTCACTTTTGTCAACTTCCAGTGTTTCCTGTGCTTGCTAACTTTTGTAAGTTTATTCTACATTTTACCATTTTAGGCTATGCCACTCATAGAATTGCTAAACTTTTAACTGAGATCCTGGCACTCAACCTTCTTTCCAACCCATTTCTGCCATCTAAATCTCTCCCTCCCTTTGTTATTAAAAATGATGCCTCAAGTTTTACTGTAAGCAATGCTTTTACAGCCTATGCTGCAGGCAATCTGTTTCTTTGCATATTTTTGTCTGGATAACTTTTGCCAGCTGAGAGGAATTACTAAGTTTTAATAAAGAGTTTTTGCCATAAAGGAGGCCTTTCTGGAAGGAATAAAACTCTAACCAGCGGTGCTGATTCTGGTACTTCTGCTGAGTCCTGACACCCAGAAGAAGTGCCAATTAGCTGGAAAGCAGCGCTGATCCTGGTGCTTCTGCTGAGCCCTGACAGCCCTGCAGCTCCAGCCGTCTCTCGCTCAGGCTTCTGCGGTGCTGCGCCAGTTCAACTCATTCCCCTCCCCCGCTACCACTTTTCTAGGATGGTCGCGTACCACCTGCCAGGTGCCAATGTACCACAGGTGGTACCCATACCACTGGTTGAAAAGCCCTGGACTAGAAGACTTTCAAGGCTCCTTCCAACTCCATTATTCTGCCGAAGTTTTTATATAATTAAACTGAACATTAAACTATATTGCACAGTATTATTTAATTTTCAATATAAGGATTTTATCTAGATATTTATAATAAAAAGACAAATTTTTTTTCTACCACATATAAAATCAAATATTTAGAAATTTCTAAATGGAATATTTTATTAAAGGACAGACATATTAGTAGCAAATGTGCTAACTAAAATATTGGCATATGTAATTAATGAAATAGAAAACAAATAAAAAGATACTGAAAGAAACCCACACACATTTGTTTCTGTAGTAGATAATTCTAGTCTTGAAAGTATAATTATTTTAAAATTATAACACCAAGCACCCTATATCAATAGGAAAAAAATAGGTATAATGTTTTTTGAAGTTGTTAAGTTAAAGTAGAAAATGGTCATGTCTGCATTGTTTCAGATCATCTAGCTGTATTTTAAATTTTTTTAAAGTAGAAACACTATTTTCCTATTATAAGATTAATGGCCCCATCTTTATAAATATTTTATAAAGAATTATGTTAGGTAACAAAAAGATCCTTTATAGTGCAAATAATCAGGGTCCTTATGAACAATATTGCTTTATCATTCAGTCTATGATATTTTTGAGCCACTCAGGATGAATCAGCATTTTAAAACTACAGAAAAAGCATTACACATTTTTATACATTTATGAAAGAACAAGGGATTTAATATGCTGCAAATGTATAACTCACAGTATGACTCTCATGTGTCTGGAAGTTAACACTCTTGCCTGGCAAATACATTTCTTGGTAAATTCAATGCTACTCAGTTTTGTAGAAATGCTTATCAGGAGAAATTGTTTCACAGGCAAAGGATGTAAGACTCCTCTCCCTAATTTTTTTTAGGGATAGATTTTCTGAGGACTTTAGAATTAAAGCTTGACAAAGAAATGTTTGCTTTGTCAATGAAATTGTGGGATAGAAATGTTAATAATTTAATTAAAGGAAGAATACATAACAGATTTATAGCAAAAGAAACCAAAAAACAAATGAGTTTTCATTATCCCAGTCTTACTATTTGACATTAATTTGGATTAATTTGGGGGATTTTTAACTTTTCTTGATAATTGTAGCTGATTACATTTGCCATCTCCTGGAAGTTCTCATTTTATTTTCTTAGAATTCTATAGATATTGTGTCATTTCAGGTATTGTATGAAAAGAACAACAACAGCTTTCTCTATGTATCCATACATTCATATTATTAATCACTGCTGATAATAGTGGTATAAAATAAAAGGTGGCTGCTACCTGCTGGGCACCAAATACAGTCCCAATAAAGCAAAAAAAGACATTAAAAGACAATAAAATGTGAATAATTTAAATTTACTGAAAACAAATGGAGAACAAAATGCAATTTAAATGAAATATTAAATGAAAATGTATGGAATAATATAGTATAGTATAACAAAGATTTTCTCAGACATCTCTAATAGCATATTTTAAGGCAGCCTATATATTCAAATCTTGTGATCAGATTTTTTTTCTAAAAAGCTAAACAAGATGTTCAGCTTACCCCCCCCCCAAAAAAAAAGAAAAAAAAAGAAAAAAATCCACACATTTCAAAATGTTTAATTAGGAAAAATACTTGTCTAATCAGTCAGACTTTCAGAAGAAGCAGCTGACTTATTTCTCCTTCTTCGGAGCTGTAATTGCAGCTGAAGCTTGTTAGTGAAGAAGAACTGCTTCCACCCAATTTCTTGTGCCAGGGACTTCATTTCTGGTGTGATGGTGCCCAATAAATCTTGCACAATCATTTCCCATAGTTTGTCAGAGTTGCATAACTATTTGTAAAGAAATAAAAAGTATGAGCAGATAAAAATAAATTAATTTTATTAGAAGTAAATAAATATTAGGATCTGATTCCATTGGGCTGTTTGAGTTCCAGTATTTGCAAGTTTTTTCAAAAATGAAACAGACAATTGCACAATGATGTTCATATCCATAATTTAGATAAGATAAGATAGATAAGATAACCTTTATTGTCATTTTTTTACTGTAGGCACAACGGCACACATCAAAAATGAAATTTAGTTGCCCGCTCTCAAAGTGAAACACATACATGACACACACAACATATGTATAGACCCATACCCCTACATATACATAACAAATAAATATTAAATACTGTCCACCTTGAATATATAACAAAAGGAGGAAGCTTGAGAGTTCACATTTATAGTACCTGTTATCACCATGAGTATCAACTCTACATTTTAAAAATAATTCAAATACTACTTAGGAACCATCCTTTATTTCAGTTACTTATTACAACCATTCATTTTGAATCTGATGATGTTGCTCCAGTTGAGTCTGTGCTTCAGGATTGTCAGCCTCAGGACCCAATAGGTCCGGAGTCATTTGAGCCTGATCAGCCACAGGTATCTTCTGTTCTGGTATAACAGTCTGATAACATTACACAACCCCAAGCCCCAGGTTTAGACATCTACAGAGGCAAGCAGAGCAATTCTCCTCAATGAGACTCCTCACTAAACAAACTGTGAGGCATGAGTGGTTGCAGCCAACTATTAGCAGACAGATTTAGGTAGCTGCTTTCCTTGCAGACTTTTGCTGGAGATAACCATTTGGCTTTCTAACTTGTGACTCTTTGGCTGACTACCTTATTTGACATTCTGTGGCTCTTGGAACATATTTGGGTGATGCTTTTGCTTCTTGGCCTGCAACAGCATTTTCCAGGCAAATGCATTTTACTAGGCATCTGAGCTACATTCCTATTTGTTGTTATCTGTTTTAACTGAAGTACATATTTCAGCTTTGCAAGTGTGTGCCAGCAACCTTGAAACAAAAATTTTTCGAACTCTTCCTAATTTTAAGATTTTATGCTAATAATAAAAACACTAGTAACTGGTTGACCTGGGCTACCCTTATAGAGAAAACAGGAAGTAGACAAGAACAGAAATTTATGGCCTTCGATATATTAGCTATTATCCCATGGAGTATGGGGCAGTAGTGGGATTCGCCAGTTCTCATCACTTTGGCAGAACCGGTAGCTAATTTTTTGTTGCCCAGGCCCAGAATGGACTTCCTGAAGTGGCATCCATACAGAGAACCGGTTGTTCATATATTTGAATCCCACCACTGAGTATGGGCAATAGTCACAAACAATGGAAGTTCAATAACATTCAAATATTCCTCACAGTTGAATTTGGAGTTTGGCCAACTGTGATTAAGAAGCTATATATGCTACCAGAAATTAAAACATAAAACATCTGACAATTTATTTGAATGTAAATAAACTGGATCATCAAGCATAAGTATATATTTTTAATGCAGGAAATAAAAGCAGAATGGTTTGTATGGTTGTTTGTATCATAGATAACTTTGATTTGCTTTTTAAAACGAACCTTAGATAACATGTTTTAAAAAATAAAATTCTTTATCAAATTTATCTTTATGTCACATAACAGAGCTGCAACACTCTGATACTACATATCTGATCTGTAATCATTTATGTGAATCAAATAATCTATTTACCTAGGGATAAATCTTAATTATGTTTGATAGATAAATGTAGGATTACTTTCTAAAACCTTTTTTTCTTGAAGCTTCTTAATATTTTAATTTTTTAGAATGTTTTACTAAAAGAACTAATAAACCATAATTATAATCAAAATTAAACTCTGTTAAAAATTCATCTCCATTACTTTCTATTTTGTATTAGGTTTAAGCTCCCTCTACTGGCATTTTAATGATTTCAAAATTTAGAGACGATAGAAATGGCAAGGCACTTTATTATAATAACGAATGGTGCAGATCATCCCTAGTTAACGTGCCAGATGAAATGCAGATATACAATATATTATCAATAATAGTATCTTATGACAGTGTAACAAAGTTAAATTTGTCAAGTCAAATGGTTATATATAACATAAGGAAGAAATCACTGAGCTATGCAATCCAATTTAAAAATACAGTCTCCTTTGAATCGCAGTTGAATTCTAGTGCCTTCCTATAAAAGGGCACTACTGTTTCCTCTTCCAGGATGCTATTCAATTTCCCAATCTAGTCTGCAACACTGGCATTTCTGCTAGTGTTTTATCAAAATACTAACCAAACACGAAGTTGGTTTATTGCATGGATTTTGAATAGTACAGCTACCCACATTTAAGCCTCTTATGCTGCTAAATAGAAATATTAGCTATTCAAAAAAAAAATGAAAAGGAAAAGAACATTGATACTGTACATATTGTATGGAGGACAGCCTTCCACAATTAGCTTAGCAAGTTGAGGTTTTACTATAAGACTTTAATAAAGAAATCAAAGTACCATAAATCTTTAGAAATGAGATATTTATGCAGAACTAGAACTAAAAGCTCACACATATCAAGTTCATTTTTACCGTTTCAAATCTGTGTGATACTTGGGAAAGCCTTGCAATGTCTTCAAGATCCAAATAAGACATGATGTACAGAAGTAAAGTATCAGGCAGTCGCACGAGGTAATCAAAATCACCTCTGCACAGATTGAAGATATGCTCCAGAGTGCTTGCTCCAAACACAATGGCTATTTGAACTGCAATTTTAGAAAGTACAACTAAGTCAGAGAAACTTAAGTATAATCAATACATATTAAACAGGTTTATTGCTTACAATTTAGACAGTACTTAAGGAATCATTGCTAAAACCCGCTGATTCTTGAGTTGTTGAACTCATTTGAGAATCAGTATTATAACAGATTTCAACCTCATCCTGAAATGATCTGGAATGGTAAATTCCATAATTCTCAGCAAGGTGGAAAACACCACCATATAATAACAGTGATTCTTCTTTACTATTCTCTACTAGAGCTGTACAAAGCATTTGAAAAGGAGCTATTATAATATGCATTTCACAAGTGAAACATCTATCCTTGAAGCATTATAGCAGCCTTTTCCCTTGAAAGATTTGACCCAAGGCCCAACCGTGGTTGCTTTTTATGTATCTGCATAGAGATAATGCTTCCATTGGACTGTCAGAAAAAGCAAATCTTGAAATTGCGGGATGGTGACAATAACGAAAATGAGGGTGAAGGATGAAAGATAATGAAGAACGCTAATTGGCTGTAAAAGAAGACAACATAGAGATGTGTACCTTCTGGAGGCTGATCTTAGCATCATGGAGTAAAAGGCTTTTCTATTCTTTTGAGTGGAACAGAAAGTTTTGGAATGATTTTTTTAAACTATGTTTATGTCTTGATGCTTGCCCATTCTCAACAGGGTGCATATCACATTGAACAGAGCTGCTAGATGATATTTTACAATGCAATAAACACAGAAAAATCTATTTCTTTACTGCTGTATAGTCACATTGGAGATTCAAACCTGAGCTCATCTTTATGTTCAGTTTTAGTCACTACTTATTTTATACCACTGATGCTGCAGGTTTCTCTTCAATTGTTTTATATTACAGAGCTCCTTCGTGAATGAAGGAATTTCCTGGGGTTGACAGGCAGGCAGAAGTTGTTTGATAGCAATTGCATTTAGTGTGTTTATCACTTCTGAGTTTCAGAGACTGACCAAGTATGTAACTAAACTATTTGCCAGTTCAATGAGAAAATCTCCAAGGAATCTGAATGATTTCCTGTAGGAATCTATTCAGATCCATAAGGTATCTGGGGTAGCATCCAAATGTGTCTTCCATTTATAGAGGGTAGTAGTGCCAACAAGCCCCCATACTGACTTAAGATTGCTCTGTCCAATAACAATAGGTTGGAATTATTGATGAACCCAATCCTAAAGACACTTGAACTATTAAAGAGGTTAGAGATCCCTGTGAGTGATTTTCAGGTTGTATTGCCAGTAGGAATGCTGCTGTATATAAATCTATGCCAACACAGCTTGGTGGGGGCCTATGGGACCAACAGATTTGTCCCTCCTGTGAAATTTCTTACTATCAGGAAAGGGACATTTTTGCCCCGTTCTATTTCCCTCACAAAGTTACCAAAAAGGATTAGGTGTCAACTTCTGAAATGAACTTGGCTGAAACCATCTTTTGTCGTTGTGTTACCTTGACATTAGGATTATAATTTCATTTAAAAAATTATTTTACATTTTTAATCTTCCTTTATTGTTTTTATAAATAACTTAAGGAGAAAACCTAGCTAATAATTCTCCCTATTGCTATTTTCTCCATAACAACAATCCTGTGAGGTAGGTTGGTCTGAGAGAGTATGACTGGCCCAAAGTCACTTACCTGGCTTTCAGGGCTGGGACTAGAAGACAGTCTTCTGATTTTAGTCTGGTGTCTTAACCACTACACCAAACTGACTCTCTTAGATGTATGACACTCCATTTGTTTATATAATTACACTTTCCTAGATGATTATGCAAAAAACCCCTGATATTGTATTTATACATTTTGTAGAAAACTAAGAGATGAATTCCATTTCATGAGCTATAATAAAATACAACATAGACATGGATTCAGATATTGTCTTTCTGCTAATGGAATCTTCCCAACAAAGCACTTCTATCAAAATAGCTTCATTAAGCTGCTAGATGCAGTGTTTCTCAACCTTGACAATTTTAAGGCATGTGAAGTTGGCTGTGGAATTCTGGGAGTTGAAGTCCACATGCCTTAAAATTGTCAAGGTTGAGAAACATTGTGCTAGAGCATTACTGTGAGGATGGAACCCTTAAATATTTTTTATTGACAATACAGAATGAACAAGTTTGAAGCATGTGCCTGCACACATGCTTACACAGAGATATTATAGTTCCGATGTGTATAGAATCATGCATTTCCACAAAATCATATCTTGTATAAAATTATTTTAAATAGCATAGCAACACTATGCATAAATTGGAAAACTGCATTATTAGTATTATTACACTTATTTTTCATGATATGATGTTCATTTATCATTAGAAACATTTAAACATTATTATCAGTTCTTCACTATTTAAATGTTTATTCCATAAGCATTTTGCTATAAGCAATACCTCACACAATGTTTTTCAGGGAAAAATAATGACTGACATAGAATGGTTTGACAAATTTAATTTTACTTTATATTTTGAGATTAAAAAAAACATTTTATGATAGCATGTCTGTAAATGCCTCCTGATATTACAGTGGAACTGAGCAAGGATTGCTTAAAAATGGCTAATGTTGTACTATCCCGCCAAAATATCTCTACATCTTCTTTTACTTTAATCCAATTATAATTATGTAGTGTCTGCCTTCTTGGAAAAAATAATAATAAAGGCCTTGAGGCTGTTCACTGAATTCTGTCACTACATATTTGTCTAAATATAAGGTCTGCAGAATTTCCAATATTGCTGCCTAAGCTTGAAAAGTTTATTTTTGCCCGTCATAACCAACTTTTCATTATACAGTAACTCATTGGATGAAATTACAAATCCCTTTTTATTATGAAATCCACATTGATATTATGAAAATTGGGGTGTGGTTGAGATATGACCAAAAGAAACTTAACTTTGTCCAAAATCAAGAAAATGACTTAATATCTGTTTATATATTTCTCATACGCTGTTGTTTAAAACAGAATACTGTAAGTTGCTGGATGTAATGTGTAATGATTTGAAGTGTATACTTTTTCTTTGTGTATGTTACTTTTTGAGAGTATAGTGTTGAAATATACACTGTAATAGTATTATATGAAATAATATATTCATATTATTATATTGTAATTATTTATGCTTTGTTTATTTAGTTGCTTGCTTATTGTATACAGTAATGCCCAGAGTTGTAGTTATTTGAGTTGATAGCCAACTCACTTGTTAAGTTGGGCTGCTATAATAAATAAATAAATAAATAAATAGTATTTCTCTCCTATTATTTAGTTCATGACTGGGAAAAATTCACCTAGCTTCCTGAATAATAGATCATCTAAACTTTCCAAAACATATCTGATTCATCTACATTTTATGCAAATTTTATCAACTGTAAGTAAACAAGATGTAAGACAATTCGAGTGTATTTTAGGGCAGGGGTCCCCAACCCCCGGGCCATGGACTGGTACCAATCCGAGGCAAGGCAGCAACCGGGCTGCACAAACAAGCAAAGCCCTATCTGAGGGATGCAGGTAGCACACAAAACCACGCCCCCTCCAGTTGGCGGAAAAACCTCTCTCCATGTAACCAGTCCCTTGTACCCAAAAGGTTGGGGACCTCTGTTTTAGGGAATACAAATTCATATTTTGGAGGGAGATAAATTAGGAGGACTATGCAGCAGCTTTCATTACAAAAATGGCTTTGGACTATGGAGAGATCAAGATTGCAACTCAAACAGATGAGATTTTTCTTGGGACTGCAATTCTTGAAAAAGATGGGATTGTTTTAAAGAGTTGCAGATAGGTGCTATGTTTGCACACAGAACATACTAAAGGAACTTTTAGAATTAAATCCAAAGCATTATACTGTAGAATGTTACAATTCTATTAACATTTGAAGAATATGATATTTTTCATTAAGTTTCCTAAATGACATAAGGGAACTGTCACCATCAGTAAATAAGAATTTTAAAGAACACCGAAATTCTTCAAAAGTAGATTTGTTCCTCCACATGTTGGTGCATATTATTGCATTTTCATATAGAGTTTATCTGTTGTAAATAGATGAATAGGAATCCATAGATTATTTCCTATGCCACAAATAACAGATATTTAATCTCAAATTTTAACATTTTTTAAAAAAAGACATCAGATTATTAGCACTATGTTATGCCTTCACATTTGTCATGAAAATAAAATAGCGTTCTACTACCAGAAAGACTAATTTATACAAAATTGTTAAAAGTAGGACTTATCACATTTTCTTCAAACATGCATCTTCTTCAAAGACTAGTACACTCATTGAGCTATGACTAAATTCATAGTATTCTACTTTGGAGGGAGGGATCATCCAAGAAATCTTCATGAGATTCTTTGAGTTCTCCAGGCCTTGCTTCACGGAATTCACTCCGAAGAGAAATTTTCCACCACCTGAAAATCACCTATGAATGGAGAATAGTGAGCAGTATTTAGAGAAATTATTTAGATAGCTGGTATAGTGATTAAGGAGATGGATTAGAAATGGGGATGCTCAGATTAATCAAAGATGACTTGGGGCTAGTCACTTCTCTGTCCTAATCAGCATCAGGCTTTATGGCAAGCTTACTGAACATTTCCTGCTCCACTGTTATCATGTATTGATAAGCTTCACTGCAAAAACAAGGCAAACCTATGAAAGAAGCAGACCCTGCACATTGAGACATTCAGAACATTAATATTTATATAAAATAATTCAGGATGGATATTAATAAATATATTGGAATGTAAAATCTCTAACTGGCTTCCTTCTGAGAAAGCACATAACTTCTTTACTAGTAATCGTAGATGATCTTGCAGAAATCCATTTAACACTGGTTCGTTTATTAATGATTTACTCAGTCCAATTTTGCAGATTCACACAATACAGTAAACTACAAAATAACCACGGATTTACATTGAGCCAAAATATGATTGGGTAATTTGTGATCCAGTCACAGAAATATAACACAGGATTAATTTAGCCATGGTGGTGCCTGCACCAAAAAAGAGAACACTTCATATAACTTGTTTTCCTTTGCAGTTGAATCTACTGGTCTTGTCAGGCATCAGATTTTATGGTTCGGAGATGCTGTTTCAAAGATAAATGGACTTGTCAGTAAAAAAAGTTTATGTGCAATGTTATTATTATGTTAGGATGAATACCTGGGAGGCCCAGATTCCACAGCTATTTGATACATGTTGTGGACCTGGGATTGTCCAATTTTAATTTGTTTTTGTGTCTTTATTCACACATCCATTTAAAAAAAACAACACTGGGAATACAAGTGCCGCAAATGCCTTTTCTAAGCCTCCTCTACTCCCCTGAAGCAGCCTGTGCTCCTCTATGCTTGGATTTTGTCTCCCTCTTGTCTCCATTTATGCACCCTACTGAAAGAGTTCAGCTTTTCTCCTGCACAAAAGGGAATTTATTTGGTAGAATTCAAGAGCAGAGCCTCTGTGCATGGAAGGGAACATACAGCATATAAGAAAGTATATACTTTCTTAACAATCCAAATATATTCCTAAGCTAAAAAACATGGAACAGCTTTGTTACAACAAAGCAATTTCCAATTCCCACAAATGATTTTTCTTTGCTCCTTTGCTATTCTTTTCCCAGGAAATGAAGTAAGAATCTAATTGTCTCTCATTACTGCACTACCTAGTCTCAGGAAAGTACTTTCAACAGAAAATCTGTGAATAGTTTGCCAGTGCCAGATTTTGGTACAACAGGAACTAAGAGACCTAAACCTTAGCATGTTATGAAATATAGTACTGACTACATACACATTGCCTCGCTGATTCTTACAGAGGAAATAAGCATTTTTCCATGAAACTGTACATAATGACTGCAAGGTGAATTGCAATTTCACTCTTTACTTCCTCTTCTATGCTTTCAAAACAGGGCAGTTTTGAGAAACAGGAAGAGGAGTTACTTGGCTTGTATTGAATAGAATTTTTCACATCTATAATTGTAACTAATTAAAAAAGAGAGTGACAGAAGAACTGTTTTTGATGAAATAAAAAGAAAATCTTAATTTATTATATAGTTATCCACCGCAAAAACAAACAACAAAATATAGGCAGACCTTTCTGGATATAAAGTTTGAGAAACTATCTGATTATTCAGATACATGCAATTAAATGTATAAATACAACATTAATCAATTTGCCATACTTAATACTAGTAAGGTTTTTAAAATCTTAGCATGAATAGCTGTATCATATACACGCTGATATGAAATTATTTTTTCTATTATCATTATTCCTTTTATAAGGAATATTCCCTTCCTATTCTGATTTACATAAATATACTCATTAAAGTAATTGCTGAAAATCCAGAGATTTCCCCCCCCAATATTTCTTGGAAAAGACATAGAAATGCTTAAAACATTAGTTTTTGCAAAACGTTTTTGAGGCATGTGAAGTTTAAAGTAAACATTTATATTAGGAAGCTTTGAATCTTTTAGAAGATGATCCTTCTTAGAAGAATGTTTTTAAAGAAAAAATAATAATTTAATTCAAATATCTTAAAAAGATATGTACTACACCTAAGTGGATTTACTTGGGAATCTTAAATCATCATAAGATTCAGCATTTAATGGGAACCCAACAATGTTTAAACTAACCATTGATTAGTGTCATTTGTGAACCTAGCCAGAGTGTAAAATTGTGAAATAAAAGTACATTGGTCCAATAAAATCTGGCCAATCACTTATGATATTCTTATTAAAAATGATGGATACATGCTCAAAATCATATCAGGGAAACTGTTTGGCTTTTTTCTTCCATTTTAGCTTGACTTGGAATTTGCATGTGAGTTGTTTATGATCTGTTCCACAGTCAGCCCTAGCTAGTCTTTGCTGTTATAATTAAGCTCTTCCACTTCCTTATGCTAATAATATAGTCAGTTTTATTTCTGTGTACACCATATACATATCTATATATAGGTATTGATATGATTGTTGGAATATAGTGTAAGTAATTAAGAAGTGACAGTATTGGCAGAAATTGATAAGTTGAACTCTTGCTTCATTTCAGTTTCTTAGGCCATACAGTTTAATTATATTTTTCTTTGTAATATTTCCAACGTTGGTACTCCAGTCTCCAAATACAAGCAGCACATCTTGCTTACATATTTTGTCAACTTCAGATTAACCCCCTCTTCTGCATCAGTAGTTGCACTATAAACTTGAATAAGCATCATAATAAACGGTTGCCTGTGAAGTATAATTGATACTATTCAATCATTGATTGCATTGTTCCCAAGTACAGTCTTTGTTTTAGCTTTCCTGGCTATGAAAGAAACTCTGGTTCCTCTTTGTTTTTCATATTTCTAATAATAAACAGAATCACCTTTTGATTGAAAATTTCCAATTCCAGTCAATTTTGACGCAATGATGCCAGAAAGGTCAATGTATAGTCAATTCATTTTGTCTTTCACTGTATGGATTCTCTCATGTATATGCATCTCATATTTATTTCCTATTGTAATTTGTCTTTGCAGCTTCAGATTTTCCTTTCTTGTATGGCAACCTCAGCAACTAAATATCTAAAAGGTTTTAATCTAGCCATTTTTTAAACATCACCAATATCCCAAAAGATACTCAGCTCTTCCTCAATAACATGTTGAGTGCCATCAGACTTAAGAGGCCAATCAACCATTATTATATTATCAATTTTATATTGTCTATTCATTGTTAAATATAGGAGTGGTTTGCCACTGCCATCTCTTCCATGGTATGAAAAGATGCCTTTGCTGTTGCCATTAAAGTAATTTTCTGCTTCCAGTATCTTGCTATGTTGCTGATGTCCCATAAAAATGCCTGTCCACTTTAGCTAAACAGCTGTGCTGGAATTATATAATCATGATGTACACTCCTGCCATTCTTGCTCACCTCTCCTAGAAACATTCTGTCATCTCATTGAAGTAGGAGAGAAGGATTTGAGGGGGCATGTCTTCTATTAGGAAATCATTAAGATATGATCCAGTGTTGAATTACTTTTTAAGCAATTTTATTGTTTTTTTAAAGTGACAATTCAGTTACCAGAAAAAAAAAACCCTTATTACATTTACTTAAAAGCAACTGTAAGGAACTACAATTGTGACAGCTGCAGTAGCTTAATTGAAATCTGGAAATTTTACCTTAATCATTTGGTTTTTGAATCCTTGCCCTAATTTATCTGCTTAAACATTCAGCTCAGGTTCTTGCATTTACTACATACTGATCTTTTCTACGTATTTCAGATATTTTAGATTGTACCAGCTATAATCCCTTGCTACTAATTGGGCTGTTTGAGTATGGGAATAAAATCCAAAACAGATGGAGGATATAACACTAATTTGTTTAGCACATAGTTTCTAAAACACTAGTACTGAAAAATATTTATTTAGGAATAAGAAATATAAAACACACTGCTCTTTCAAAGAATCTTACTTTCATGTAATGTTGTAGAAGTGTAAAAGGTAAAGTGTTTATAATAAACATTTTTCAAAATTGTGTAATTATTGCCTATCTTTCTCTAGCTAGCTGTTCTTGAACAAGGGTATTCAATTTTTTGAACTATTTTTCTTGTTCACATAATAGGGAATGAATGTAAAAAACAGGAATTTTATTTAACAGTAAAATGAGAGAGTTATACATGTCAGTTTCTGCCTCTCTTCTATTCGGAGGCATACAAATTATTATGAATCAAACATGAATATAAATCTAATTATAAAGGACTAAATTAGAAGGTTTATTATGGCTTTAACTATTGAACATATATATACCTGTTATTTGAGGCAAATAAGCATCAGAAATTAGGGCAAATTTAAAGAAATGATTGCTTTCCAAATATTACTATCACTTTCAGAATGTCAGACAATGGCCATGCCGACTAGGATTTAGAAGTGATGTAGTTTATGCCTATCTCAGTATTAGGAGCTGAGGGCCCCATCCGCGAAAATCATCTTGTAACTACATCTGGACAATTTTTTTTTTTAGCCAAAGCTAGCATTAGCACTGCAGTCCATCCTTATTAATGGACTTACATTCCAGCCCTGAATTAGGAACTGTTCGTAAAAACATGAGCACTCGGCGAATTTCTCTCCCCCCTGCCCCCGCTTTCCTTCATTTATTTTGCCTGCAATGAACGTATCTTCATAAAGGTAATTAACACTCCTTTCCTTTCGTCGGGGTATCGTGCACTATTCTTTCTTTCTCAATACTTAGTCACTCTCCAATAGAAATTCCAAAAACAAATCTCTGAAGGACGACAAAAGGGAGAAAAAACAAATATACTCACATCCTTCCTAGTAACGGTGATTTGGTAGAAGTCTTTGCTAGGTGCCGGGGCTTGTCCGCGCGTCTCGAACAAAGTATCGTCCAGGAGGGACGCCATTTTAGGACGCCAACTCCCAGTCGCTCTGGCAACCAGGAAGGGGCGGGCGAATGGAAGGTCACTGGAAGCCCAGCCCCCTCTCTTAAAGGAGACGATCAGTTTTTAGTGTTAGAAGTCACGGAGGTTTTATCACCCCAAGGAAGGAAAGAGGAGCCTCGGAATCGCCACAGTTGATGGGGAAACACCGTATGAGAGCGACTGGAGCGATCTCGCTGACCCTGAAGCAATAACGCTTGCACGTACCCCGGAGGTGACGACCCCAGCGGAGGGATACCTCTTTTTCAGCCAAGGAACGTCTGAGACAAGCGGAGGGGGACAGGAAGGATAGAACTGCTGCCGATCTTTAAAGAGAAGGAGGGGGGCTGCCGGCTCCGCGGCAGGGAGCGCTGAAGCAGGGAGAACACCCGCTGCTGTGAGGGGGGAAGACGGGGGCCCTCGGCCCCCTTTGGGGGTGAAGTAGTCCCCGGCCTCCCCCTACGCCGCTGGAGGGGTACGGTAGCGGAGGCAGACGGCGCACTGATCGGTGCTGCGGCTTCAGCTGATAATTGAAGGGAAGAGGCGCCGGGCAGGACAGAAAAGGAGCCAGGGCTACCGGGGAGGCACGGAGTGCTTTTGCGGAGGCCGCGTCGGGACAAACTAGGTACTGTGCGAAGGAGGGAGGAGTGGGGAGAAGACAACACGGGCGAGGGCGACTTATTTTTCTAGGTGACGCTTTTTATGGGAGTAGAAGGTCCCTCCTTTTCCTTCGTTTCCCTGCCTGCTTTTTACTGAGGGCCGAAGTGGGGGATGGGTGGCAGGAAGGGCCTGGTTTGCAGAGCTTGACAGAGGAGGAGGCTTGGGGCGAGGGAGTCCTGGGCCGGGGAGGGGAAGACGGGCAGAGGGGGAGTTGGCTGTCTCATGGGTCGAGGCCTTTCGGAGGTATGAGGAAGTGATCGCCCGGAAAGAAGGTGCTTTTTATACTGAGGTGGGGAAAACTCCCAGGGTCAAGGGGTTCCCCCAAAGCGAAGAAGTGACGAAAGGGAAGCCAGGGTGGCAGAAATGGAGCTGCTAAAATGGCCAAGCGGTAGAGTGAAGCTTATCGTGATTCAGCCGTTCCCTTTCTTTCTTTTCCTGTCTTTCTTCTGCTAGCTTTGATGTATTAAAGGGGTGAATTTGAAGGCCCCTGTTCCAACAGTACCGAAAACTGACTCGGGCTCTTTTCTGCGGTTTGGGTCTATCCTAACCCCTTTGCCTACTTTGCTCTCCCCCCTCAGTAAAGATTGTCTTTATGGTTTTGTGTGGCTGTTAGATACAAAAGGACAGCTTTAATGTTTATCCTGAATCCGATTTGCATTTCGCTGTGCCTCTTTTCTCCTCAGGCTAATCACTATTCTCCCTCCTCCCCCCCCCCCGCTTCTCTCTTATTTATTTTTTCTTGGATGCTGTTATTGAGCCCCCTTGAATACACTTAGGAGAAACAAGGGGAAAAACAACCCTTCCCAACCAGACGATAACACTTCCTTGTTTAAAAAATAAAAAAGCTAAATTATCAGTTGATATAATGCTGACCTGGATTGTTGGGGCCGAAAACAGGGGAAATCATATTGTGTAGTTGTGGGGTGGGGGAAAATGATCGTTAATAGATTCCCTTAGGTGTTGAATCCTAATACTGGAGCAGATTGTTTTCACCCTGTAATTTTAGAGCTGGTTTGTGTTACTGGTATATTCGAGAAGAAACTAGCCTACCTTGTGGTTTGTTTGCATAACGCGTCGTATTTAGATATTCACATTCTTCTCCCCCTTCCTGCCCGCCGAACAACTTGAGCTTCTGCCGACTAGTACCGGGCTAACATTCAAACTGATCTCGAGGCGTTTGCCAGCCTTGCAGGCCGGGCTGCCTGCTGTACAACTTTTATTGTTCCTTTCTCCTAATGGGCAGCCTTGTCGCGGTGGGGGTGTTCTTCCTAGTGGGTTTAAAAGACATCAGGAATTTGAAAAAGTTTACATTAGGAACAAGAAAACATTAAGGCGGGGAGAGTGGAAAGTTTTGTCAAGAGCTTTACGAAAGAAACATCGATGTATGGAACAAAGGTTCTGTCTGTATTACAGAGGCCTACATAACTAGGCCTGACTATGTCGCATTTACCGAGAAAAGAAATGAGAGCTTGGCATTGGATACAGTAAATGTGTTCACTGTCTGGAACACATTTCAGAAATATTTCTAGAATTCGTTAGACTTAATTTCAGGATTGCTTTGTCAGTATAGCCCTGATCTAATAATTTCACGGAGAATTCCTTACTTTTAAGCTTTGCATTAGCCCAGTTAATTAATCTAAGCATTGAATTGATACAGCTTTAAAGCCACATCCCATTACTTTTTTGACCAAGTCATTTCCCTATTTTACAATGACTTTATTACAAGAGTTGGTATTAGATCTGTGAAAGATTATGAAAGAATTTGTTGTTTGTTTTGTCTGATCCTATATTCCATAAATAAGGTCTTCACCAACTGATGACATGTTTACAGTCTGCCTGTATGTTAACAGAAATGTGAAGGAGGTGAAGTTTTATTGTCCAGCAAAATCAAATTTCAAAACTTTTGAAGTTTTAAATGTTAACTATTAAGTTTTCATAAATTGCATTCAATATATCAATATAAGTTTCTATTCAAGTTTATTAATAACTTGATATTAATTGATGTCATTCTTACTGAACACTGATTAGGGTTGGAATTTTATGTATTTGAGAATATGCTGTATTAAAACTGAATTAGGTTTGGGCTGTAACTTCTCTTTCATAAAAGTTTTAAAATCATAAACCCACTTGCATCAAATAGTTTAAAGAAAAGCATTAGAAGTTTAAAAGATAAAAGGGAGTGTATGTTTGAAGCATTAAAAGGTGGTCTTTATCCTAACCACTTAGTATACAATAGCCTTGTACTCACAGGTGCTGTTTTACTATTAGTTACGTTTGAAAATTTCCTGTACTTTTTTGGAGAGAGGGGGATGTTCCATGCTGACATTCTTATTCTTTTCCTCTATATTGTTGACAGATAAACACATTGGATAGAGGCTACACTGAATAAGAATAGTACCTAGGCAAAAGGCTATACTTCTGTTGACTGGCTGGCTCTTCCCAATTATAGGAACTGCATTTACGATCAAATAAGAAATATAAAAATAGTTTCAGTAAATGTATGATATCAGCAAAGCATTGGGAATGCTGATGTGGTCGAAAAGATGGAGATAAGAAAGGTAAAGCCTAATAGAAACAGTGTTAGATACAGGATAGTTGAAAAGTATAAAGGATTAGTAACATTTTGTTACACTTGTAGTGAATTGTGTGTGTATTTTTAGTATTAAATGGATTTAGTATAGTAGATTCTGATTTTGGATATATGGAAATATTTTGGAGGCTTTGTTATCTTGCTTTATGGATATGATGTTGGCACCTAAGAACTGAAAATACTTTTCAGTTGAGAATATTTATCTGCTTTATGCTTTGTACTGTTTAAAAGACATGTCTGAGAACACCAGATTGTGTCAGGGGAAAAAAAGACAGTGTAAACAGGTTACTTATATACATATGTAATTTCTCTTTTTCTTTATACTTGAAATAATAGAATACTCTGAAACTTCCACTAAGGCCCTTGCGTTCAAAAATATAAATGAAAAGATCATTCTCATAAACAAAACCTCCTGTTTCTTCAGTTAACCGAAGGTATTTAGCATAGCATTCAACTGATTTGAAGATACCTGACTGAAAGAATTATTAAAATGGAGATGCTGAAATTTTTTAATGAATAATGTAAAGTTATGGGCACTTAAGATGTAAGAACATCCTACATAATACAAAAACTTAATAGCATCCTGAGATTGTATTTGCCTGCATTACAATATTTTCAACTTTATTTAAAGTTTTAGCTATATTGTACGCAATGTATTCTTTTCCTGGTCAGGTAAACTTATCATTTCTGCTTCCTGTGAAATTTTCATACAATAATTCTGTGAATGAAATGGTTGATTTTAGTAATATTAGACACTTTGAGGTGTTCTTTCCAAACTATTGCTGCCAGGTATCTTTATTTCTTTTATTCCTGTTTTTGCAGTAAAAACAACAACTCCCAAACAGTTGTATAGTAGACATGTCTCAGCTGGATTTCCTTGAGCTGGTGGCTTTTATATGTGTTGGGACTTTAGTTCCCAGAATCAGCCTAGAAATTGTTGGTTAGAAATTCTGGGGCTGCAGTCCCAACACACATGGAATATGTGAAATTGGAGAAAGTTTGCCTAAGTCATAGACTTAATTTAAAACTTCTTCAGTATTATTAATATATGCAGATAGCCATATATTTAAATAAATTATTTATATTAATAGATCTAAATCTCTCATATCTTAATATTAAATCTTACAATCACTCAAAGAATATGGGTTCCCCTAGCCGAGGCTCATGTTTCACAAATAGATTTATTTATGCATGCGTGCATACATTCTCTTATCAATTTTGAATCTTAACTACATAAAATTTGAAATTGTGTTTCTAAAATAGTTTAGAAGCCACAACTATAAGTTTGAGTGAGAATTAATAGAACAGTATCTGCTACTTTAGCATCTTCTAATTGAATTCAAATAATATATTAAAACACCAAGAGTAAAATATCTAGCTAATTTTATCTGATTTCAGAAAATTAAGCTGTATTAGATCAGGTTAATATTTTGTTGGGAGGCTACTAGGAAATAGAGCTTGAGAAGTTAAAAAAATATCCCAGAAGAGGGCAGTGGCAAATAACTTCCATATTGTTTCCAAGAAAATTACACATGATTTGTTCATGAATTACCAGGAATTCAGTTCTAAATTTTCTAATTGAAGTATTTTGCCTTTATAAGAGCAACATTTCCAAAGGCTGCTTCAGTCCTAGGCTCTAGGTCATGTTTCTCAACCTTGGCAACATTGCTTGCTGGAGAATTTTGGGAGTTGAAGTCCACACATCGTAAAGTTGCCAAGGTTGAGAAACAATGCTTTCTAGGAAATAGTTTGATATGCTGGGTTCCTATACTTTTAGCATCCTTGAATAGCCACTTTGTTTTCCTTCTGGTTGGAGAGAGGACTCATATTCTACATATATACTGGTGAGCCATTGAAGTGCATGTATGACTAGGTAAGAAACTTTGGCATAAATTTTAAAATGGATTCAGGTTCAGCCAGGGCACAAAACTTTCAATTAAATGTGAATGAATCAGGTATGAAAATTGTAGCATCTATAGGTTATATTGATGTTACTGAATATTAGCAACAATTATTGTTTAATTATCAAACAATTATCAACCCTATCAGGTAAACCAGGCGGGAAGCAAAGCTACATGAGCTAATTTTACTTTATTGTAAGGGTACATTAATAGAGTCTTGCAAGTCTGAAGGTACAAATTTCTGGCTATCACTTTTAATTGTCAGATCAATTGAGCCAGGTCTTTCCTAAGTTTCTTTCTCTGAGGCACTGAAGGTTCTTTCCTCTCTTGTCTGATTGTTTCCTAGGTGGCATCTCCTCCCCTAGCTTCCCAAGGTCATCCACTCATTACATTGCTTCTATCCTTTGTCTACCCCTTTTCAGTGACTTCACATTGGCTGAATGTCAATACTTAGTGTTTGTGATAATATAGCTATGATTTAACATTTGATCAGAAATAATGATTAGTGCTCTATTTTAGTATAGAAAATGCAGAACTGAGGCCTGTGGGGGGTATATGTGGTCCTCCAAGTTATTTTCTGTGGTTTAAAATAATACTTAGGGGAAGCTGAGGCTGCTGAAGCAATGTGAGAATATTTTGTGCTGGATAAATATGCAGACTAATCCTAGGAAACATTTCCAGAAGAGAGGATTGGTATGTTGGTGATGACCTGGCACTTTGTCCCAACAATAGTGGGCTTGTACAGTTGACTCTTATACTATTATCAGGGCCTTTTTAGAATCTTCACCTGTGCTGCTTGGCAGGAGCAGTGTAGAACAACGCTTGGGCAAGGAGACCAAGCCTTCCTAAGGGGAGGAATGAAAAAGATGGTTGAGGAGTAAGACTGGATCTGGCTGCATTACCATGAAATTTTTCTGCTTTACAAGGAGTAGAAAGACAACAAGCAAGCAAAATATCTCTGCCAGGTAATGAAAAAAACAGACTCTGACAGGCTAGGGAGAGAAGAAGAGAAAATGTAAATGAGAAAAAAAACTGAAAGAAAGGGGACCTTTCTGCTTAGAAAAGTTGGATTTGGGCAGTTTTAAATGGGTTTTCTAAATTAGGGCATACTAATTTGAAATTAAAAAAAACTCAACATGCTGACTACTAAAACCAAATATTGATATTCCATTTAATGAAACGTCTCTTCTGCGTTTCACAATAAAAATTTTAAACTAATACATGTATGTTTAATGGCACGTTATGGCGAGCTTTTTTTTTCATTGTTAGCTCAACATTGTTTTGCATCAATGTTTGAAAAGAGTACTGTGTTGTGGCTATTAAGCTAATGTTATAGTCCTCATAAATCACTTGTGACTTGAGTTTGAGACTTCTGTTTGAAAACATTTAATACAATGATAACCAAGAAAATTATCAGGATTGGTACAGAATTAAACAATGCAAAAAGTATTTGGACTTGTTTGCCTTTAGCAAAACTTGAGATTTCTTCATTCAGTATTTCCCAGCCTAGAATTCATGTGGATGCAGCATATTGCATGAGTTATTTATATTGGTTTGGTCTGCTGAGGACTACATTATTTGATTTTATCCATTTATCTTAAACAGTGCAATTACTATTGACTAATTTACTGGGGCTGTAATCTTATAAAAAATAACTTTTGTGCAACTCTAAGCTTGCTCCCTATAATAGTTGCTAGTTTTAATTTAGCCAAGTATGATGTTTTAATAAATAATACAGAATAAATTGAGTATTTGAACATAAATATTCTGGTTTGTGAAGTACCCTTAATAGCAAGAATCCACAAATAAAAAATTAGCAGATTCCTTTAATGGGAAGCAGTGCTGTCTTTTAGGGCACTGGAATGTTTCATGAAAAACTTGTACTTATAGTTCATCCAAATACTTCTTAATATTTTATAGTATCCTGCATGAACTCTTAGGAGGGGTATGCAGACGAGGTTAGAATTGGTCAAATAGCACTTAGGAAGAGAGAGACGTTTAAGATTGTGATTGGTAGAAAACTATAGTTTTCTTAATCATTGTACTGATTAGTTTTCTACTGAGATAAATATATCACTCCAGATGAAATCTTAGTTTTATTTCCTTCCCTATTACAGTTTAGTTATCATTTATTTACTACATCTATATACTGCCCATCTTGCCTGGATGCAACTCTAGGCAGCCTGCAATCATAACCCCCCCATATGAAACATTAAAACAAATAGTAACATTAAATGTGGTTTAATATCAACAAATATGGGAAAGAAGGGAACATGATGCATATGGGGAGGAGACGGAGTCTTAGCTTATTAACCACCTTCAGAATGACATACCCCATTTAGGTCCCAGGCCAATTGGCAGAGCCAGGTCTCTAGGCTCTTTTGGAAGGCCACAAGGGTGGGTTTGTATCTAACCTTGGAGTATAATGTTCCAGAGGACAGGAGCTATGGAAGAAAAGGCTCTTGTTCTGGACCCCACTAGCCAGAATTCCTTGACTGATGGGGTCTGCAGCATGCTGCTGGTGAGAGTGGGGTGGGCCAATCTTATTGGGGTGAGACGGATCTTCAAATAACCTGGATCTGTCCCATGCAGAGTTGGATTAGTTAACCACTAAAAGTTAAATATACATGATAAACATATTTTTGAGGCAGTCCTGCTAACAGGTTTACAAAAGTTGTTAGAGAAGAGCCCTTTCCTTATCACATCAAATGCTGTACATGATAACTAGGATTTCTAAATATGTATTTAATCTTTTTAAGAAGACTATCAACAGTGATTATATGACCTGAACATTTACAGGAGACAGGACATTTACAGTCTTTTGCAGTAGTCTAGACTAGAAATTGAAATCTCTTGTCCATTGTTGGATATCTAACCTGTTAGCTAGTATAAAATTGTTCCACAGATACTGAATCAGTTGTGAAGTAATACAGAAGATAGACACTGGACTGAAGGGAAGAACTTGATCTTTACATCAGATGAGCTTGTTAATATGCCATTTAGAACATCAGAGCATATGAATGCATCCCTGTAAAAATCTGATAGTGACTTTCATAGTCATTTTAAGGAGGAGAGCTATATGGAGGAATGCAGAGTTCCTATTTTGGTTTTCTTATTAAAGTATATATTATGTGTATTATTAATATGGTATAACATTCTGACTATGACAAGTTTGATTAATGATATTATGAAAATTGTGTATTCTCAAACTTCCTTCTGAACATATGAATCCAAAGATAAAGGTACTGGAAGCTAAGCCATATGATTTAAATTTGGAATGAATAGAACATTGGATCTCTAGAGAAAGTTGTAAACTAGAAAGAACACATCTTTGAATGAAGTAGATAAAAGTGAATTCTCCAGTCCTCAGATACAGAGCTTCACTATTTCTATTGAAATTGGAGGATACCATGCTATAATTTATAAATTTATTAAGTAAATATTTATAAATTGTAATTGATTTTTAATTGTTATGAGCCTGTGAAGTTTGGTGGCATACAAGTCTAATTATTATTATTATTGTTATTATTATTATTGGTTAATCTTCAATTCAATTCATAGTTTGGGACTGGTAAAAATTCAAAACTAAGTTATGGCATGATATGATTACTTTTTCTATAGTTTATCCATAAACTTTCAGTAGTGCAATACATTTTCATGGTGATATAAGAATAGGGGGATAAGCTTTCAAACAATTGCAGATAAAAGGAGGTAGCAGAATTTAGAACAGTAAAGGGGCCATAATGCAGATTCTGTCCATTATCAAATACATACTCTTTTCAGTAACTTGTAACAAAAACAAGTAAGTTGAGGTTTTTCAGGACTTGTTTGTCCTAAACATTAAACTCAGTCATCTTGTGTGGCCTGAACTACTTAGAGTCACTCCTGGTATTCAGTGTGTGTGAATTTTATGACAAAATATGCTTTTTATCGGTGAAGATTAATGTACCATTTGTGGTACCTTCTTGACAGAATTGTTCCTTGGTAATGCTTGGTTTAGTACAGGAGTAGACAACCTTGGCTCTTTTATGACTCATAGACTTCAACTCCCAGAATTCCTGAGCCAGCATGGCTCAGCTTGGAAACCTCTCCCTTTCCCTCAGCAGGGCTGGCTCAGGAATTCTGAGAGTTGAAGTCCACGAGTCATAAAAGAGCCAAGGTTGCCTACTCCTGGTTTAGTAGAACTCTGCATAGCTTCCTATTTGATTAGAAGTGATGATTCAGTATGAGTAGTTGCACAAATGCAGCATCTATCTGTGGCTTATTAAAATAGCCATGCCCTTTCTAGGACTATGCAACTACTGTACAAGATGTGAAGTCCTAAAATGTGTGTGTTCCGAAACACTTTATCAGTCCAGATCCAAAGCATTGCCTAGTTTTATTAAAATACATTCTTGTTGTTTGATGTAAATTGAATATATGTTCTGATTGTATATCATACAAATCAATTTTGAGCAATACTTTTTTCAGATTAATTTTCATCAAATTAGATATGGATAACTTGTAGGGCATGGCTTCTGAATTTTTTTCTGGCCTGTTTTAGCAGTGAGCATAAGTTTTTTTGAACATTAGGGAGGGACTAATTCAGGGGTGTCAAACTCAATTTCATTGAGGGCTGCATCAGCATTGTTGTTTCCCTTGGGGGGCTGGGTGTGTGTGGCCAGAGTGGGTGCAGCCTACTGGGTGGGTGTGGATGGAGTGAGGTGTGTGTGATTTCGGCAAGCAGCGCCTTGCTCTCCTCACAGCGCCAAGAGGTTGAGCCAGGCGGTGCGAAGCTTGCCAGCTTTGCACCTTGCTGCCTGCTGAAACTGGGCAGGCTGGGGGCTAGGCAGTATTGCACTTATCAGATTCCCGCCACCCGGCTCAGCTCTTGGCGCTGTGAGGAGAGTGCCCCGCTGCCTGCCAAAACCCCTCCCCCGGAGCCCATCAAGCCGAATATGTGAAGTAGGCGAGGGCCATTTTTTCATTCCTCACAAAGGGTGAACCTCCCCAGCATGCACCCAGGGGGTGGGATGGACACGGCAGGGGCTGGTTCCTCGCTGTTTCTAGACGGTCTTGTGAAGCTAAGACTGAATGCATTTCAGCATAGATGGCCACCACAAAATTGTACATTGGCTCCCGGCCGGCCTGGGCCAGTGCCAAGGCAGCAGGGGCTGTTCCCTCACTGTTTCCAGGATGGCTTCACAGGCCACATGAAACCACTTCACGGGCCGCATCCAGCCACCGGGCCTTCTGTTTGACATGTCTGGTCTAATTGGACATATATATGTTGTACTTGTGTTTATCTATTTGTCTGTTTGGAGAAATCTTGTCTGAAATGTTTTTCTTTCTAGCCATTGGGCATATCTAGCCTATCCTCAAACTCAGTCTTTATTTTACGGACTTTCCCCACCATACTAAATTTGGTCCCATAATGATTTTGGCAGTTATCCTGCTGATGGGCAGACAGGCAAATAAATGGAGCTATAAGCCTCTTTATGTAATTTCCTTCCAAAATTCCATAGGAGACGAAAGAATAAAAATGGAATATTGTTTTTAGCACTATGCAAACAGATATATACAACTTCAGTCTTAACAACTGAACCAGTTTTAGTTCAATTAATTCTTGTAAATGTTTAAAAGAGTGAGGTTCTTTTTGCCATTATGTACTGGCAGGATAGCCATCATTAGTTTCAAATTGTACTAATTTGTTCTATCTGGCTTGCTTTAACAAATGATAAATTGGATATAATTCTAGCAAAAAAAATACACATTTTTAAAAAAAATTAAAGGTAAAGGTAATGCCAGGAATTTAAACTGGTGACTTCCATAAGAGGTCAATTCATCGCTCAGGTATCTCTCTTATTTAAAATTTGGAAAACGAAGACAAACTTTCTTCCTTTTTTGGTTTTCAACTTATTTCTAATTTTGAATTAATTATTTCAGAGAAAGAAGAAGCTACTGTTGTTAAAAATGGGATTATTTCAGTGATTTATGAAGCCTTGTGTTAAAATGTTTTCCATCATCTTACTCATGTGATTTTATTTCAAACCTCATTAGCAAATATTTATTTCTTGAGCATTTTGTGTTTTGCTCTGAAAGTTGTTATAGCTAATATAGACAATGATGAATGCTGGGTGCCTCTGCAATATTGATAACTCTTTTCCTAAATTGGGAAACATTAATTCTTTTGGGCAGAGTTGGGCTTCAGGGTTAAGTGACTGTAGTTTAGAGAGCAGATTTCCTGACATTTCATTGACAACTGTGGTAGGCATCTTCAGAGGCAAAGTGATAATGTATGTTAGTGAAAGAAAACAATTGGATGTTTTTTATCAATTTTTTAAACTGAGTTCAAATGAATTTAAAATATAACTCTGTATTCGGCTGTGTTGTGTGTGTATTAATAGTATCACTAATTAAAAACAGGAAAAAGGTTGAAAATAAATTCAGATAAAAATTGAAATATTTAGTTGAAATTACATGGGCATGTATGCATATTTTCTTAAATACCTTATGTTTCAGAGGTCTGAGTAAAGTATTAATTTAATCTAATTTAGAGAACTTGATCGTATCCTGATACCTCCTGAAATATCTGAGACATATTGGTGATATCTTCATATTGCATTTTATACTATAATATTCTTCTGTATTTTGATTGTTCAGAATGGAAGGAAGACTCAAACAGAGGGGAAGAGCTAGTCCAGACATGTCAAACTCGCGACATCACATGACGTCGCGCAGTGTATCGGGCCGGTTTTGCCATTGCCGGCAATGGGGTGGGTGCGGCTTCCAGATGATGCGTCTGGCCCATGGGCTGGCAGCTTGACACCCCTGAATTAGTCCCTTGAAATAACTTTCCTTTTCCCAAACGAAAGACTTTATTATCCTCTGAAAGCTTGCTAATTTAGAGTGTGTACATTTGATTAAATTCTGAAACATGAGCTACATGGACTTTGATATAAAATTGTGTTAGAATCTACCTTAATTTTATGAAAGATTGTTGAAATTATTGTATATATGCACATGCATATAAATGATATGCATATGCAGAAGAACAATAGGGGAAGGGGAAAATATGTACAAAGATGTTCCTTGTTCTGAATGAGTGAGCTTTATGTTGATAAGTACTATTTGATTCTCTGCATATAAAATGTGCTCATTTAGATGAGCCCTGTTGGTGTCCAACAAAGGAAAAGGAAAAGGAAAAAAATGTATATTTTTTAAAAACCATAATTTATAACTCTTTCATGACTGAGAGTTTATAAACTCTGGAAAAATTAAGACATGTAAAAAGGATAGGCTATGAAAAAAAATTACAGATAGCTATTATATGCTGTTGCACTGAAGAAGTTTTAAATGCAGTTAAGAAAACCTAAGGATTTATTTTTTAAAAAATCTCTTGCTTTTTGCATACTTTACCATTATGGTTTAGCATAATAAAATGAATTATTTTCATAATAATAAAATATTAATGAAGATAAATCATGATTATATCATGGCGCAGATAATGTATGAACCTAGTTTTCCTATGAGAAAAATACTGTACATGTGACAGAAGACACAGTAGCTGATTAGTTGTGATTTGCCAGTCCTCTTGTCTGGCTGATAATGTTAGCAATCTTATGCTGGCTATCATTTCCTATCTTTATGCTGGCTGGTTGGCTGAGAGCCTATCACCCAATCCTTTCCATTTAAAAACCAAACAAAACACTGAGCCACCAGCACTTATTATTTTATTTACAAGAATAGTTATGGGGCTTCTATGGAATTCAAGGTAATTGTAAATAGAGATAAGGCTAGTGTTTTTTGATCAGCAATTTTCTATCTTTTTAATCTCATTCCAAACTGAAATATTTCAAAATCTCAGAATAGGACGAGGGACTAGCAAGTGTTAAGGTAGGACATTGTCGCCCATGGGCAATAGTGCTTGGACTCTTAGGCAAAAAGTGAATATTTTCTGGAAACTAAAAATCATGTTGTATATTGTTTAAAGTGAAATGCTGCTGATGAAAGAGTTAGTGATACGCTAGGGCAGTGGTTCTCAACATTTCTAATGCCGCGACCCCATAATACAGTTCCCCATGTTGTGGTGACCCCCAACCACTTATACATCACTGGGTGCCAGGGGCGTGGCCAAAGAAAAAGGGAAAAAAATGGCGGACAGCCTTGTTTGGCGACCCCCGTGAAATGGTCGTTCGACCCCAATTGGGGTCCCGACCCACAGGTTGAGAACCACTGCGCTAGGGAAAGTCCATTGTTGTATGCTTAGTGTTTTGAAATCACATACTGTACTAAGCCATCATTGAAGCACTTCTGAAATGTTTCACTGTTTAGATTTGGGCTTCATTTGCAGATTAGAAAGTTTTTGTAAATAATCTTTGTCTTAAGGATAGATTTCACATTTTTGTAGTAACTGCACATGTTTTTAAGCACATAATAAATATTTTGCAATTTGTTAAGAGGGGTGTAGTACAGGTAGTCTTTGCCTTACAACCATTTGTTTATGACATGTTCAAAGTTACAGCATCACTGAAAAAAGTGATTTACAAGTGGTAATCCTACTAAAAAGCAGAGGCATCACCCTGCCAACAAAAGTGTGTATAGTCAAGGCCATGGTTTTCCTAGTTGCAATGTATGGATGTGAAAATTGGACCATAAGAAAGGCTGAATGACAAAGAATTGAGGCCTTTGAACTATGGAGCTGGAGAAGACTCCTGCGAGTCCCTTGGACTGCAAGGCATTCAAACCAGTCAGTCCTAGAAGAGATCAACCCTGACTGCTCTTTAGAAGGCCAGATCCTGAAGATGAAACTCAAATACTTTGGCCACCTAATGAGAAGGAAGGACTCACTGGAGAAGGGCCTAATGCTGGGAAAGATAGAGGGCAATAGAAGAAGGGGACGACAGAGAATGAGGTGGCTGGATGGAGTCACTGAAGCAATAGGCGTGAACTTAAATGAACTCCAGAAGATAGTAGAGGACAGGAAGACCTGGAGGAACGTTGTCCATGGGGTTGTGATGGGTCGGACACGACTTCGCAATTAACAACAACATCCTACTTACAATCATTGTAACATTCTCCATGGTCATGTGAACAGATGTTGGATGCTTGGCAACCAGTATGTATTTACGATGGTTGCAGTTTTTCTGGAGTTTTGTGATTACTATTTGTGATCTTCCCAGTCTGCCTGGGACAAGCAAAGTTAATTAAATGGTTTGCTTAATAACCAAAAAAGGTATAAAATTGAGTGCTTAGCAGCAGAAATTCTGTCCCAATTGTCATAAGTTGAAGATTACCTGTATATACATGAATGGAGTGGGCCATGTGTTGTGAATTCAGCATAGTAGAGCACTAGTTGTGGTCATCCACAGATGGAGAAAGGGCAAAATGTGCAAGATAATTTCATCCCCAAAATCCTGCAATTTCTGTTCTGATTTCTGATGCAACAATATAAAAGCAACATTTGTGTAACGATGACACAAAGTATGTGTTATCATTTTGTTATAATTATGGTTTGCTGCAGACTCTGTTAGCCCTAGCTATTTCAAAGGAATTGCAAAGTTGATCACTATACTTCTTAGTAGTTAGTTAAAATGTACACAATGGTCCTCAAATTGCAGCCACTCATTTAATGACCATTCAAAGATACAGTGGCCCTGAATAAGAAGCACTTCTGACTGGTCCACAAATTTGTGATTATTGCAGCGCCCCCACAGTAATGTGTACATGACCCAGGCACTTGGTGCCCAGCTTGTGCTGACAAGGCAGTTAGCCACAATCATGTGATAGTTATTTCCAATATTTTCTGCTGGCTTCTTATGAGCGAAGCCAATGGAGAAGCCAGTGGGAAGTTGTAAGTTGCTTTCACTCCCTTCCCTTTTCCACTTGCCCATGTTCCTTAGCACTTGCCTGTAGCATCTCTGCATATAACCCGCTCTTAAGTGCCTGCCTGTAGTTGCTCACTTGCACATCTGCACGTGCCCTGGAACTCCTGTCCATGACGCTCCATAGTACTTGAACCCACCAGCTTCCTTGTCTTGGACTCCCGCCTCCTCATGCTTAATGACCCATATAGTCCTGGGGTTAAACAGCAATCAACTGCGGGTTTGTGCATTGCTAAGCAATGCATTTATATGACATGTTTTTACAACTACATTGCTTGCCTACAGAAATTCCTGGCACAATTATCACTGTAACCTAAGGATTACTTATATGCTGTCATTTCCTGTAATGGGGATATGTGAATGACCTTGGGGAAAGAAGAGAAGAAATTCTGCCTAGGAAACAGACAAGAGAGGCAGGAGCCCTCAATGGCTTAATGGTCAGAAAGAGAAACTTCTAATGGATCAGTAAGTTAAAAATGGCAGTGGGAAGTTTGTACCTTCAGATCTACAAGATTTTGTTAATGTAGCCTTACAATAATGTAGGATTCATGTAATTCCTCTTCCTGTCTGGTTTATTTGGGAGGGCTGAAATTTCATCTAGAAAATGTACAATCTTGAGCTCAGCCTTCTGATTTTCTGAAGGGTACAGTGACAGTAATACATCAAAAGGGGTGAAACCTTTAAAAAAAACATTGGCTATGATTAGAATAATAGATTGTTTCAACTCCCCCCCCCCAATGGCTAGTTTGTTTTTACTTGACATATTGAAAATGGGATTCTCTCACTCAGGTAATTCGCTCTAGAAGCCACAAGTACAGCACTTCTGACTCATTTTAGATTAAAAACCAAACAAAAATAAAATTACAATAAAATACCCCATTCAAATGTTTGAAAATAGTTTGAGAGCAGAGTAGGATTGCAAGAATCCAAGTTTCATCTGACTTATTTTCTTTGTGGCAAGATTCCAATACATTTACTACAGGTAGTCCTCACTTAATGTCCATTCAGTTACATAGTTAAAATTATGGCACTGAATGAATGGACTTATGGCCTATGTCTGAACGTTATGGCCATTGTAGTGCCCCCACAGTCACGTGATTGTGATGGTTGTTTGGCAGTCAGCATGTGCGATCTTTCCTGCAGGCTTCCGCAGAAAGTTAACGAGAAAGCCATTAGGGAAGGTTGCAAGCCATAGCCTTCTACCAGAGGAGTCCCTCCTGAAGGCTGGCTGCAAAAGGCTGTCATGAAATCCAAGCAGTAAATCTTCCTTGGATTTTGGCGGTGATTTTTTCCACCTAGCCTCCTTGAGAGCAAAAGAATTGTGCAAGGTGAAATCAATCTATCAAGCAGCAGTTTCACTCTCAAAGCTGGCCAGATGAGAGAGAATGACTAGTTTCAGGGGCATGTCTGCTATGTAAATTATAGCTGATTTTTAACTGTTTTTTTAATGGAGCACGTAAAGTCCAGATGGGTAACTACATGGTTTGTAAGAGAGTTGATGAATTTGATTTGCAAGTAAGTAGAGAGTCCTTGACTTACACCAGTTGCTTAGCAACCATATGAAATTACAATGGACTCCCCAAAAGGTACTTATCATTAGTTCTGAAGTTTCAATGGCTGCTCCTCCTCCCTTCCCGCATCCATGTGTCCGGAATTTGGGTGCTCAGCAACTGGCCCACATTTAGGGTTGTTTCCAGTATCTCGTGATCATGTGTTTATGATTCACAACATTTTTGCTTTGTACACACCATGTCTATGTGCTTCTATACTCTGTTTAAGAATATTTTTTATTTTTATAGGCGAAATGGGCTAGGTGACTGTGTTTCACATGCAACAGAGGTCTAAATATTAAATAGCATAATTAACATAATGTTCAGAAAAAATTCCTTGCTTTGAAATTCCATAAACATCATTATTAAAGAAATCTTGAAAAAATTGGCAGGTTGGTAGTGGAAAGGATTACAAATTTCTTAGTCAATTTATTCTCTTACTTTGTAAAATCAGAAAAATATGAGTTCATTATTATCATTTTTTTCTTTTAATAGTAGACAGTTGTAGGGAAGTTTGCATTTTCTACTAATCGACCTCGTTAGCCAATTAAAAGTAATCTTTTAATATGGTATATCCTGTCAGATCTGTTTATACTATGATATTGGGAGTATTTCAGCAAATAATTCTTACCTCTTGATTAAAATCTATCTTGCTCTTCCTGTATATGAAATATCTTCTCTTTTTTCACTGCATTGTGATAGGCCATTATTGAACTAAAATGGACTATTGGTCCATTTTTTATGATATAACTTTCATTGGATAATATTGCAAGAAAATAGTGATCCTGCGTAGTTTTTTGTAGCTTAAATATTGGAGCCAAAATAAGAAAATACTGATATTTAATCTTGAATTTTATCTACTCTTTTTGTATCCCAGCTGTTTATTCATTGTGTTAACTTTGGATCAATGTAGTTTGTGCATTTAAAAAACACCAGTATTGTCTATTCATTTTTTTTCCAGGCTGAACAATTGCATTATTTTCTATTGATGTGAGATATCATTTCCCTATCCTTAAAAACTGAATGAAATTTGATAGAGTTCTATTTTTTTTAAACTCTGGGATTATGTTTCATAATGAAATATATAACGTAATAATTTGAAAAAAATAGAAATTATTCTAGTAGGTAATTGAGAGGTAATTTAAACATTTCATAAAATCGGTTATTGAATGAAACAGTTACAATGCTTGATTCTCTATTTTATAAAACTGAAGTGTTAAAATAACCTTTAACATAAAATGGAAAGAGCAAGAGCAAAACAACATGTTGTAAGTTTCATAGTTATACTATTCAAGGTTTTTTTGCTGTACAGTAGTACGTGTCAGCCCGCATACAAACAATTTTGTTGGTAAATGTCCTATATTTTGATTAAATAAAAATGTTTGTTTTGTTTTTCAGTGAATGGTAGTGTCTAGAAAGGGTATGTCCCTTCAGGAGAGAGGTGCCAATGTCCAACCGGCCTAATAACAGTCCAGGGGGGTCACTGCGACGTTCACAAAGGAACACAGTCGGGGCCCAATCACAAGACGACGCAGTAGGAGGAAGGTATGCTAATTTCTTCAAATTTATCAAAAGTCAGCATAGTTTATTGTACAAAAGAAGCTACAATATCTTTTAAATATAAACTGGGGCTTGAATGTACTAATTAATATTTTGGATATTTTTGAATACACTGTTAACTAAAATGACAGGAAATTACGTAACTTTCTCCTAAGCACTAACTAAAAGAGCTAATTATTGATATTGCTATCTGAATTGAATATAGTAACAGCAAATACGAATCACATAGAACAACTGCAAAGAACAATTTTAAACAATGTACTATATTTTAAGGGAGAAGTGTACAAATATGGTTATACATACCAGAGTGAAATAATGTTTTCCCATTAAGATAGCGGAAACCAATAGCAGTGTAAAAATCAGGACCCCACTGATACTACTAGTTAGCGTAGTCAGGTTTTGATTGAACAGTTGGTTTGGGGGGCTGGAAAACTTTTCCAGTAAACTGAAGAACCTATTACAGTCTCCCACCCTTCTAGATAAACTTCTGATAAGAGTTGTGATTGGCAGATAGTTTTCTGCCAGGTTATGACGTTGGGAAAGGAAAATCAGTGTTTAATGTTTAATAAACCCTAAATATCTGATTTCAGGATACTACTATCCTGAAGTGGAACAATGGCTATGGTGGGAAGATATGACTTAGCATTGGGGACAGGACATTTATTTTGCTTTAGTTTTCTGCTGGCTGAAGGATAGATGGACAATCTTTAATTTAGGTGTGAGAAAATGGCAGTGTCTGCATCTTTTTCTTACCTAGCAGAAATTCATAATGAGCTTGAAAGCTTTTTCTCTTTTTTTACTATTTAAATACCACTTAATGTTAATATCTATATAACATATTTAGCAATTTCTACTGATATTCTATTTAGTTAATGTGTTGAAGGGCTTAAATAGTATGCAAGTTGTGTTTTAAAAAGGAGTTATGTAGCTAAGATCATTAGAACTGTAGGGATAAGATGAATTTGAACTACTGTAGATTTGATCTATTGTAAGTGGCCATTCTGGTGGTCAGTTTACTTTGAGTTTAAAGAAGCTTAAAATGGTTACTCCCTAGAACTGTATCTTAAACAGAAATATAACTTAGGTGTGTGCTTGTGAAATAACACTGTCAATGTCTGGAGCAAGATTTATTAAAGAATTAAAACTGATATAGCATTCACTCTAAATAAGATTTTGGTTTCAGTAAATATTGAAAATTATTTTCTCAAAATTTATAACTGAAGAACAACAGTAGGTTTTTAATAATTTTTCACTGAAAAAATTCATGTTTTCTGGATTTTCATGCAAAATACTTTTATGTTTTTTTTCCTCCCAGTTGTTTCAGCATTACACCAATAATTTCCTCTTTACTAATGGTAGGATACTTGTTTGCCTGGGGAAATTGAAGGATATCTAACAAACTAATCTCTAAGATCATGTTTGAAGAAATACATCCTGAGTTGAAATGCAATATTATCAAAGGATTAAGAGTAAATAGTTTAAATTATAAAAAAAGTAATATTGTTTCATGAGATGCACTAAAATTCTGAGTATTTTGTAATAGCTACTTTCAGAGTAGAAATAGCTCACCTTTAAATTTTTTAGGGAATACAGATGCTTCATGGAAATACTTTTTGTAGATGCTGAATGATTACATATTACAGGTAGATTTCTGATAGTTGATAATCCTTAGTTTTCAATTTAAAGTAGTTATTTTCTACATGAATCTGTATTTATTCATTATAGTTGCAGGCTATTTTTCTTTTTAATGCATTATACAGTAATGCTGTGTTCAGGTAGTCATTGCTGAACAACAGTAATTGAAATCAGCAAATCCATTGCTAAGTGACGCGATCATACTGTGTGATGTCAGAAGACTAACTTAAAATGCAGTTGCAGCAGTCTCAGTTGCTGTCAATAGGCGAATCTTGTGCATTTACAATATACCATGGTTGGGGGATCACCATTTGTGACCACCTAATGGCTTCTGTATCTACTTTGTTTGTTGGATATTGCAATGGAGGTTACAATTAGCAATTGTGGGACACTGAGACTGTCATAATTATGAGTCAATTGCCAAATCATGATTACCTGATTTTCAGCCCGAATCATTATTATGTGATCTTGCGGATGCTGTGATAGCTGCAACTATGAGGAGCAATCATAGGTTCTCATTCATCTCCATCATAACTTTGAATGATCACTGAATGAGAGGTCACTGAACTGCTGTATAAAATTTTTTATGTTGGCACCAATCTCTTTTGGGTACAGTTTCCAGAATGCTATACCTGCCCTTTTTTGAATCTATAAGTTATTAACATTGAAATATTAAGAGGTAATAATCAAGTACTGTTTCTTTCTGCAGTCTAGAAAATATTTCTAACTTCAAAGTGAAATTTATTTATTTATTTATGAGACTTATTTATTTATGAGACTTATATACCGCTTAAGTGCAAGCACTCTCTAAGCGGTGTACACCAGTAAGCAATGTATATATATATTTACATTGCCCCCAACAATCTGGGTCCTCATTTTACCTACCCTGGAAGGATGGAAGGCTGAGTCAACCTTGAGCCGGTGAGATTTGAACCGCTGACTTGCTGAACACAGTCAGCTAAAGTGGCCTGCAGTACTTCACTCTAACTGCTGCGCCACCTCGGCTCTATATTTGATATATAGTTAACGTAAGAAGCTCAGCTCTATAAATTCATTTACATTTTGAATAAATTTATAAGTTCTCCAGCATGATGGATGGAGAATCCACAATGGGTTAATTCAGTCCTCCTGCCCAATCAGACTATGTCAGTCAAAGTTGTCACGCCTGTCCTGGTCTGGGACCTCCCAGTTTCGACTTAGTCTGTTTGCCCAGAAGGACGTGACAATTTTGACTCCCAAATTCTTTGTTCTGGCAGGTTTGACTCATATGGAAAAATTTCCCTTTTTAACCTATTAGTGGATTCTCCTTGGCAGGACAGTCAGAAGTCACTCAGCTTCTGTCCAGCTCTCCTCTCAGAAACTTCAGGCTTCTGTCATCTGAAGCCTTTCTTAGTGACAGCTCCTTAGGTTTGAACTGCAGCCACCATTTTGTGGCCGCTAATCTGTCAAATTTCTGAAGGATCATTTACTAGGAACTCAGCCACAACTGGGAGGATTAGTTCAGCGCGATTGCTATACTCTTGCTGCTGCTGCCTCAGCAATTAACAGATTTGCTAGGCAGTTCCTTGTCACTATCAACTATTTTTGTCCTCAGACTGCCCACTGCTGCTATCAGCTGTTTTTCAGACTCGAACTCCCCGCTGCTGCTAGGAGGCGCTGCGACTGCCGCGCCTCTCAACTGTTTGGCACGGAATTCTAGGCTTTCCCTGGGCAATCTGCCGCTTTTAACCAGTTGCTCAGGAAGAGAGGGAGACTGCTCCAGGCGTTTCTCCCAGCCTTTTAGAGTGGCGATTCTGTCGCCTCACATTCAAACTCACCAGGAATGTACCATTCCTTGTACAAAAATGAACAATTATTTATCTTTGAAGGCTTGCAATTTGGAGGAGGCTAGGTCCGGTGCGCACAGCGCCTGTCTAAATGGCCACTAGACAATATTTCTCAGTCAGCGTTTGCCAGCTTCCTCGCCTTACCAGTTGCGGATGACATTTTGAATACCGTCACAGAATGGCTCTATCCTTTTCCTGCTTGTTGTGGGCGCCATTTTGGTTGCCTCACGACAGCCACTGAGCCTCACTTGCTCACATCTAGCTCAAGGGCAGCACAATTGACAGGTTCCCCCCTTCTGAAATTTGCTTGTCAAACACCTGAATCACAGAGGGCCAGCCTTTCACCATCCATGATTACAAGATCACTATCTGGCAGCTTCTCTCCAACACCAATTCTCTCTCATAACCTTTACAAGCAATTCATTATCACAGGCCTTTACCGCTTAGAACTCCTTCACCTTAGCCAATCTTCCACTCTGCATCTAGTGGTTGCTCGCTAGGCCCTGACCATCGCCACTAAGTGAGACACTTGAGATCTCGTCACTCAGCTGGACATAAGACTGCATTATGGACAACACTGACTTGTCCCAGTGACGAGCGCTCTAATGTGCTCAGCGTGAACCCGGTTTTGCTGGTGGGCCGGACTATGCTGCACGTCAGTCCCATCGCAGTGGGCAACTGACGATTCTCTTGCAGACAGAGATTGTTTTCAGTGGTCAACTGGAACCTTCTCATTTCATCATGGCAGAAAACACTGAGCCACAGGCTTCTGTTTTGATCAGGCAACCTAAACACAAGTCCCCTTGCAAGAGGCCGCGGCTAAGGTAAAGGCCAAATCTAAATCTAAGGGCAAGTAAGTCAGCTGAAAAGCAGGCCAGCCTCGCACATCGTGCCTTGGAGAAGCAGTTCTCCCGGGCACAATGACTTGCGGCAGGGGAAGTGGGCAAACCACCACTTCTCCCACTTGGGGCTGCTCACAATTTATTGCTTCAGCACAGGCATGGTCCCCGGACCGGGAGCCTGAGCAGGTCACTATATGGACCTTTGGTCAGGAATGTCCACCCCTTTTTGGGGAGGGACTTGAACCACAGGGTCCCTCTACGGAACCTGCAGCAACATTTACCCCGACAGCAGCAGGGCTTCGCCCTTCACAGGATCCTTCATTTGCTGATCAGCTGCAGGCCATGATATCTCAGGCAGTCCTTCAAGCGATGGCTTCCTCTGGACATCAACAATCTTCATCCATTCCAAGACCTTCATCAGCTCCAACCATCTTGACACGACCTATAGTGATCGACCGTCCAGATTCAATCTCGCCTCCTCATTCCCTGGGAAGCGACTCTATAAGCTCTGCTGATTATGACTGCACTGGAGATCAGTGGTTGGATTGTGAGGAGCCTTCACAAGATTCTCATCCCATGGTAGAACTCTTTAACTCTGCGCTCTTTCCATCTCTACTTCGCAGGGCATGTGCAGCGGGTAAGATCAACCCAGACCCTATTCCCACCCCGGAACTGTCCTCTACTCAGGACATGGATCTGTTATTTTCGGAACTGGTAGTCAGGCGTCAACATATCCTCTGTCCCCCTTTATTCCTCAAAAACATTCAAGGACAATGGGAATTCCCAGGCACCCAACCTTCCCAGGGGGGAGCAGAGTGCAAGTTAGTGGATATGGCCCCGATCTTAACAGATCTATTGGAGGTGCCTATGGTGGACGACTCCCTAGCCCCACTATTCTCATCATCCAGGTTGCCAGGAGATATCTCTGATGCCCTAAGAGCAGAGGACAAAAAAATCAGAGCTCTCCTTGCGTAAAGCACACCAGGCATCAGCATGGGCAGCAAAGCGGCAACCACCATGCCATTCTTTGCCAGAATTTTCCTCATCTGGCTCAGACAACTTCAGGTGACAATTCCCCTAGAGGAGGTGAGGATCAGCTCAGAGTACATGGTGGACATATCCTTGTACACTGCCAGACATTCGGCCTGAGCGATGGCTTCCAGCGTCGTCGCGCGACAACTGCTTTGGCTCAAGAACTGGAGAGCAGAGAGTAAAAACAAATGGCATGTGGCCACAGCTCCATTTAAGGGAGAACGACTATTTGGAGAGGCACTAATGCCCTATTTAGTGGAGAATAAACAAAAACAGAAGGTGATCTCTCATCTGATTAGGAGAGCAAATAGGCGGTTCTTTCCCTAGGCTGGTCTTCAGTCCTTTCGGATGGGACCAACCACAGAGGCTGGACAAACATCCAGGCCCTTTGTTCCCAAAACAGACCGTTCATTCGACAGGGTGAGTTACAGGGACTGACCCCGACAGCAAACCCAGGGTAAGGCACCCTTTCAAGGCAGAGGAGGCCATACCTTTCGTCGCTCCAAGTGACTTAGGGGAATCCTTCCCCATTGGTGGCAGACTCGCTCTATTTATCCACCAATGGGAAAACACAGTCACAGACTCCTGGGTACTATGCACCATAAGGGAGGGTCTGTCCCTGGAGTTTGTAACCAGACCTATAGATCATTTCATTTCTTGTCCAATGTTAAGGAACCCAACAAAGGGGTCTCATGATAGACGCCATTCGACATTTATTAAACATCGGGGCCATAGAGGAGGTCCCAGCGGACCAGGTAGGAAAGGGATATTACTCCATCCTTTTTGTGGTCCCAAAATTCTCTGGAGGATGGAGGGCAATCCTTGACCTCAAGGGTCTGAACTACCATCTCGAGTATCGGAAGTTCAAGATGCAGATGCTCCATTCCATCCTGGGCAGCGTCAGGCGAGGGGATTTCATGACATCCGTCGATCTCACAGAGGCATATTTACACATCCCCATCCTCCCGGATCATCAACAATTTCTGTGGTTTTGTTATGCCAACCGTCACTTCCAATACAGGGCCCTGCCGTTCGGCCTCTCGTCAGCCCCCAGGGTCTTCACCAAGATCCTGGCTGTTCTCGTGGCACACTTAAGGTTGGTACCAGTACGCGTCCAGTGTTACCTGGACGACATCCTGATCCAATCATCCTCCATCCCGACTGCCCAGTCAGATCTGGCTCTAACAATCAGGACTCTTGATAAACTTTCAGAAAAGTCAGACGGTCCCCTCGACCTGCCTCCTACCTCTCGGTGCGGTAATGGACACAAACTCTTGTCATGTTTACCTGTCAAAGGACCGTCAAAACAGCATCCGAGACCTGGTCCTCAGGGTCCGCAGGGAGCGTGTAGTGACACTAGCTTTGCTCTCCCAGCTGCTGGGGAAGTTAATATCTTGCATAGCACTAGTGCCCTGGGCCAGACTACACTCCCGGACCCTTTAGTGGTTCTTGCTATCATTTCAGAGACTGGACACCAGCTCCTCCAACCAACAAGGAACAGTTCCATGTCAGGTCCTCCGATCTCTCAATTGGTGGGCATCCTCGGCCATAAGCAGGGGGTCACTCTTGTGACCATATTGTGACCATGGATGGCAGTCTATTTGGCTGGGGGGGCGCACCTCCAATCTCAGATGGCTCAGGGTCGATGGTCGCAATTGGACCTGACGCACAACATCAATTGGTTGGAGCTCAGGGCGATCCATCAGGCTCTCCGCCACTTCCACATCGAGATTGGGGGGAGCAACATGTGCTGGTCCTCATGGACAATATAGCTGCAAAGGCCCATGTGAACCGGCAAGGGGGCACTCGTTCCAGTTCCCTCATGAAGGAGGCTTGGTCGCTGGGTTCCTAGGCAAGGTCAACCTTCTTTCCATCAGGGCTGAGACATCTCGGGATAGGCGAATCGGCAAGTGGACTTCCCCAGCAGGTCAACAGTGGACCATTCAGAATGGCGGCTGCACCCAGATCTCTTTACAGAGATGACAGACAGGTTTGGCCATCCACTCCTGGACCTGTTCGCTTCGCCGGAGAACGCACAACTTCCCAGATTCTTTTCCCATTTTCCTTCTGGGGGCGGAGGGAACGGATGCCCTCTGCAGTACATGGCCATGGGGTCTGTTGTACGCCTTTCCTCCTCTCCCTCTGATTCCGGCAGTTATCAGAAGGATACTACAGGAGCAGGCGGAATTAATATTCATTGCACCACACTGGCCATGACGACCGTGGTTTGCAGACCTCGTGAGCCTTTCAACGACTCCATGGCGGATTCCAGAGAGTCGCATAGTTCTAACACAAGGGGCTCTGCAACATCCAGAGCCCCAATGGCTCCAATTAGCCGCCTGGCGCTTGAGCGCCGTACCCTGATACAGGAGTCATACTCGTCAGGCGTGATTGACATGATTCAGGCATCCAGGAGACTAGAGACTAACCGCATTTATGATCACACTTGGCAGAATTTCTGCCACTGGTGTGACAAGATCCACTTGAGTCTCTTGGAAGTGAGCATCCCAAGGGTCTTGGACTATTTATTAGAGGGTATCAACAAGGGATATTTCCATGTACTTTGCTTGTCAGAAGACGACTCGGAAGGTAGCACATGGAGATCACATAACCCAGGATGCTTCAGCCTTCATAAATATACGCCAGTTGCCAAGTGCCAGAATTTTGATCACATGACCGTGGGAATGCTGTGCTAGTCGTAAGTGTAAGGACCAGTCACCTTTGTAAGTCACCGTTGTAAATGTGTTGTGCTGTTGTAAATTCAAATAGTTGCTAAATGAATGGTTGTAAGTCGAGGACTACCTGTACAAAACAGAATATCTTGTTTTAAGCTTAAATTTGGATTGTATTTAAAAAATTCTCCTGAACATTAGCTAAAACTGTAAGATTTGTATTGTTGTAGGACAACTTTCTTAACTGCCTCATATGACTTTGATTCTGTGAAATTCATAACATCTTTTTTGGCATCTTAAACTCCAGAATAAATTATCACTTGTATGTATGTATGTATGTATTTGATTGATTGATTGATTGATTGATTGATTTGTGTGTCTAAAGGTGACTTTTTGAGCATTATAGAACAGTATTTTATGCATCTTTTACAATGTTTTAATTTAACCACACCACAATTTTTCAAATGTATAACAAAACAGTTCCATTCATGAAGCGCTGGAATAAAATTGGATGAGTAAGAGGACAAGTAAAAATATTTCAAATGGAAAATAATTCTGAAGAATATCAAATCAACCTTTATTGTCAAAATACAACATGTGTGCAATGAGAGAGGCATATTTGTGCTTTGGCTGACAAAAGCCTCTTGAAGGAGAAACAGTCTCCCATAACATAGACTCCAAATAATTTTTTGAAAGTTATTACATTAAGTTCAGGGTTTTTTGTAGTAATTTCTAGTAGTACAGCCTATGTACAAAAACATAAATAAGCATATTTGAAACATCTTTATCCCACATCATGGTAAGCATGCTTAGCATTTGTCAACTTGAGTTGATGCTATATCAGATTTGTTCCTTTCAAGATTATAAAGATTATACTTTATCTTTTAATCAAATGATTACTCAATTATTTACTGTCTTAGGCCACATCCATACACTTGTTTTGCCATGTTCCTCCCATTCTGAAACCAGCAGGAAATTCTGTCTCTTGCTGCACCCAGAGCCTAGCTGGAATGATTCCATGCTGTGCTACTGTTAATATAGCTTTAATGCACAACAGTCTAAGGACTCACCATTTGAAATTTCTCCTTCAGTTAGCAAGTACAATGTTTTGGTTGCTCCATGTATTTCAGTTTTTTTCTTTTTGTTGTACTACCAGTTAATTGAATTTTTAGTTATATGTAATTCTGCCCACTATGTAGCAGCAATGAAAAGAGATTTAAAAATATCTCTTCAGTGCTATCATGTGGTCACCCAGATTTGTGTAGTTGATATACCATCTCTTGGTGTATTGTTGAAAAGATGATATTTGAGAAAGTTTAAATGTAGAGGTTGGTTTGGGAGCTGTAAACTGTCCTAAGAACAGTGTAAGGAGAGGAAATAAGGTCATCTCTGGGAGAAGGTGAGAAGAAAGATTTGCAGGGAAGAAAATTCCTTGCCATGCATGTTTTATATGGTTTCCTTATTATTTGCCCTCAAGGTCTTCTCTTGACTATATCTGTGGACACCTGACTTCTTATGAAAAGTCTAAGATATAATTAAAGTGAAACAAAATGTATTCATTACTTAAAATATACTCTTTTACATGTTACAGGAAGTTACATGTTTTCAAGTCCATGAGCTACCATTATAGTTTTCCTTAACTAAGCTCATTCACAATCAAATACATTATCTGGGTCCAGACAGTGGTTTTAACCTGTGGGCTTTCTTATGGTTTAGGGCTATAGTATCTGAAGGAATATTTCTTTCAAACCAAATCCTGAGACGATTTCTGAAGATCTTGTTCCAGGTGCTCTCCCATCCTGAGGTGTGTTAGCTACCTGAGGATCGGCCTTTTCAAAAGTACTCTCTGCTCCCCTATTTAGGAGAGATTCCTTCAGTGAAGTATGCTAGGTATCTTTTTGAGTGTGTGTGTGTGTGTGTGTGTGTGTGTGTGTGTGTGTGAGAGAGAGAGAGAGAGAGAGAGAGAGAGAGAGAGAGAGAGAGAGAGAGAGAGAGAGGGGTAAATACAATTTTAGCCTTCCGGGTCTCTTAATAATGTTCAAATGCTGCTCTGATATAACTATTACTGCTTTTATTTTCTGATTTTTTTGCTTATTACTTTATTTTGTTTTTTGCATGGTATTTATAAATATGTTCATTTAGATTTATTTGTAATAGTAAATTGTAAAGTGTTCTTTTAAAGGAAATTGATAAGGAATGGATTTGAATAAATAAAAGTAAATGACATTTGGGGACAAAGCTGTTACAAAGTACATGCATGGTTACTGAAATAGATGCTCTTTCTTGCATTCATCCTCTACATACAGGTAGTCTTTAGTTAGCAACTGTCCTGTTTAATGACCATTCAAAATTACAACGATATCTGTTTCCTGGAAGTGACAATAGCACTTCCTATCCCCATCTCCATTTCTTCCATTTGCTTTCATTATTTATATCTTTCATTCTTTTTCTGGATTTTCAAGTAAACTTGCCTATCCATATTCCATGGGTTTTATGGTTGATCAAATCCTTAAATTGTGCGCTCATGTTCAAATAGAAATATCATTTGTAGGATCATATTGTCAAATTAAACATCTCTGGAGTAGTTAATATCATTTACATCATTTCATCTTCATGATGTAAGCTGCCCAGAATTGCTTGGTAGATAAATGGGCTGCATACAAATTTAATAAATAATAATAAATAAGTTTTGACTAACCCAGGCTGCATTTAAGCAATTTCTTTCTTTTTATTTTTACAGCAGGGCTTGCAAATTTCTCTAAAATCAGCTAATTTTTATTTTTGTACAGGTGGGACTTGTTTAATCAAAATCACAGTAATTTAATGTAGTTTAAATCTGTTGAGAAAGAAAGCACAAATGTTCAGGAATATTTTTCAAAGTAACTCAGTATAAGTCGTTAAATAAAATAGGCATATATTAACAATAAAAGAAAGTAGAAGTTTTCGAACAGCTTACAGTTTCTAAAACTTTAATGTAAATTATTGGAACAATAGGAAGAACAAAACATCAAAAGAAAATCTAATGTTTTAAACATAATTTCAGGTATAGGAGTTCATAGCTTAGTAGCACTGTTCCCTAAACATGTTATGCAACTTAATGAGAAACTGTGTTATAAATTCAGTGTGTAAATACTCCTTATGTATGTTTGTGTTTGTGTCCCAGTGTTTTTCATAGGTTTCTGTTTTTAACTTTCTGCTGACAGGTCACATTTAGGGCAGGCAAAACATAAGGCACGTAGCCCTTCTGAAAGTAGAAAATCTATTTCAAAGGCACCCAAAGTGCAGTCCAATACTACTACTGAACAGTCCAAAGGACACTTTTCTAAAAGGTAATAGCTTTATATTTTGAATTCACTAATGTAACTTCAATGGAATATGCTGCAAACATGCTGATTTATTATAAACATTGAAATAACTTTTACCTGATTTGAGTAAACAGAAAAAATTTCAATTTCAGACATTCAGATTTGAAATATAAGTACATGGTGATGAAAATTTGACAAGCCTGATGTCAGCAGAATGAAAGGTGTCCGTTTGAGAATAAAAAGCAGTATACTTGCAAATCTGTTCTAACCTGCAAGATAGAGAATAGATGAATATTATTTATGGCAGATTGGTGTTTTAATAAACTTGTTTGTAGATATTGAAAATTAGAGATATAACCTGCTCAGAAATAATTTGGGAGAAATGCTTTAGCCTTGTGCAAACATAGCACTTCTCTGCTATTTGCTAAAGTATGCAAGTCTTTTTTAAAGCTTCCATGGAAGTAAAAAAAAGATGAAACAGCTTTAAGAGTCATGTTAAAGAGACACTGCTTTAATTATTTTTTTCCTTAAAGGAACAACATATCTTTGTGAAATTGCTTCCTGTAATTAATAATAGAAAAATGATGTGCTCATGCAAAGTCAAAAGCATTCTTTCATTTTCAAGGTTTGTGAAGCCTTTCTGAATTCAGCTGGCTGTCTGAATCATAATCTGTTTATTCATTTCAAAAGATGAATAGGTATTTTGATTTTTTAAATTTCCTATTTGGGAAATTTAATGGAGTCCTCTTTATCTAGTGAAATAACAGTTCAATTGTCCAAGTAATATGGAATCAGATTGTTTCATTGAACACTTTACCATCTTTAATTTTGTTCAGTATTTGCACTTTTCATTGTGAAACTCAGTATAGTCCCAAGTGAAGTATTACAAGCTCTGATATAAGAACATCAGATGTGAAGCAAGGAAACTTCACTGTGTTGACAATCAGAATTCGTTTGTTGCCATTTCTCATAAAGGTAGTTCTGGGAACAAAATAGCAAAGATATAGAAATTCTTTATTTCGAAAGTGCTCAATAGCATCTCTTTGGTGGAATTTGACACTGATTATTGAATATGTTTGTCTCTAGTTGGCAAGAAACCATGTTGAACCTGCAGGTGTGATATAAGTAGTTTATTTTTGCATTTAAAGCTTTCCCCCCTCCCTCCCCCAAAAGTGAAGCTTAATACAAGATGTAGTTTGTGCCTTGGCCTGTAACCCATTCAAATTTGCTGTATTTACTACATAGAAATTCTTAACTTTCTAGCCCAGTGTTTCTCAATCTTGGCAATTGTAAGGTGCATAGATAGCAATTCCCAGAATTCCCCAGCCGGTTGAGAAACAGTGTTCTAGGTCGCAGGCATGTCAAACTGCTGGCCCATGGGCTGGATGCGCCACGGCGAAACCGCGCCCACCCTATTGCAGGCAATGGGGAAAAAGACGCAATACGTCGCACAACATCACGTGACGTTGTAAGTTTGACATGCCTGTTCTAGGTTAATGAATATATTTAAGTTAAGAGCATGTTTTGGGTATTTTTATAAAATAACTGTGATCTGTGATCACAAAATATGATTGCATTTATTTCCATTCCCCATCTTTCCTCATAACTTATAACTTCTAAAGAACAGGTGATTTTATACTCTTCAAATACTGGATCACACGACCCAGTAATTTTATTTTGAAAAGATGTTTAGAGATTATGTCATTTTTGAAAATAAATATGAAGCCAAAGATAGTCATATTGTAATGTGCCAGCTTTCTATTTCTTTTTGTAATTTTTTTTTTAAAGCCAAGTTGGGCAAAAAAACTAATAAATATCCAAGAAATTATCTATGGTCAGACTCCAGAATTATATTTGCTACTGTTCCTTCATATAATTTACTATAAATCAGTGGTGGCGAACCTATGGCACACATGCCAGAGGCGGCACTCAGAGCCCTCTCTATCGGCACGCGCGCCATGTGCTGGAGATGGCAACCATCCCTCTTCAACCAGCCGCCCGCTAACATGGCTGGATGCATCCCAGCACAGCTGGTTTCCCTCCCCCGTCCCATCCCTCCTGACCTCACATGCTCTCCTTTGCCTGGACACGACCCACTGCATCGCCTCCTCAGCTGTCGGCCGTCTGTCCAGATGAGAGGCAGCTTCTCTGAACTGCTGGTGGTAGGCTGCAGAGCCCCAGAGTGCACCAGTTGAGGGGCCGGCAGGCTGCGGCTGCTGACGAACACTGTCAGCCCCCATGCGCTCGCTGGCCTCCGTGCGGGGGCCGATGGTGTCAGACAGCAGCCGCCCCGGCCCCTGCCTCGCCTTGCCCTGCAACAATGGCACCCCACCCTGCCTCGCCTCACCCTGCAGGATGACCCTCCTGCCCACTGTCCCACCTGCCAGAGACCCCCTGGATCTCCCCCAATCCTGCCCGGTCCCCACAGGCATTCCTCCCCACCAGCGAGGTGACCATGCCCACCTTGGACACACCCACCCAGTCTGCTTTGACCACCGCAGACACGCTCACCCAGTGGGCCATGCCCACCCGGCACCCGGCGATACATAAGTGGGTTTTGGGTTGCAGTTTGGGCACTTGGTCTCTAAAAGGTTCGCCATCGCTGCTATAAATAAACTCCCAGCTGAAAATGTTGCACAATTATACTAAATATTAACTTTAAAAATTACTTAAATATAATTCATGCTTTGGGAGTTTTCAGCATTAATTGTTTAGTATGTTTGAAAGATACAAATCTATCAGCAGTAAGAGAATTTGTAAACCTTTGTAGCACAACTACTTAGTTGATTATTATGATTTGGCTCAAAGCCTTGCTCTGAATCTGTGTTCTTATACAGAGGTAATATAGTAACTGTTCACCTACATTTTCTTGAAAAGTACAAATTAAATAGCCAGATGATTTCTGCAGGTTTTAAAAATACCATTTTCTTTGCTGAGTAGTAATATTGAATTTATGTTTACCTTCTCAGAGGCTGTAGCTCATCTGCTATTATAATTCCACAACAAGAGGCTCTGGACACAGACAGTACTTTAGAGCAACAAAAAACTGGGCAGGTGCCTAAAAGAGACAGCTCTCAAGGAGTGAAACGCAGTGCTAGCCCAGATTACAACCAGACAAATTCTCCTAGCCCTGCCAAAAAAACCAAAGCACTTCAGCACGCTGATTCTTCTTCGGACTTGGAAAGAAATAAATCTCAGACTAAGTCTAAGAAAAGACATTTGCATCAAGAGCAAGAGTCAAAGTCTTCACAATTGCCATCAACCAGTAAAGCTCACACCAGAAAGGGTGGAGCTACTGTTAGCTCCAGAAGCCAGAAACGGAAAAGGACCGAAACCTTAACTATTGTAAAGAGTCGTTCAGCAACTGAATCAACTGGCAGTGAAGAGAGACCAGCAAAACCCACCAAGCTGGCTTCAAAATCAGTGAGCTCAGCCAAAGCTGGGTGCAGTACCATCACAGATTCCTCCTCTTCAGCCTCTACATCTTCCTCCTCCTCTGTTGTTGCTTCTGCATCTTCTGCTGTTTCTCAAGGTGCTAGAGTCAAACAGGGAAAAGACCAGAGCAAGGCCAGGCGCTCCAGATCTGCATCCAGTCCCAGCCCACGGAGGAGTAGCAGGGATAAAGAACAAAATAAAATAGGTGGCTCTTCAAAGTTTGATTGGGCTGCTCGTTTTAGCCCCAAAGTTAGTTTGCCTAAAACAAAACTTTCTCTACCGGGCTCTTCTAAGCCAGAGGCATCAAAACCTGGGCCTTCAGGATTACAAGCTAAACTAGCAAGTGAGTTGTTGAAAATGTTTTAATTTCTCTGAGATCTTAGAAATTTATTATTATTGTAAATTAGCTATTGTAATAATTTAGTAAGATCTGCATTAAGTCATATGAATGATAACTTACCTGATATAATCACTGCATGATTAGTAAGTTCAAGAAAAGGCTATTGGGGCTCTAAGCAAGGAGTGTATATTTCAGGTGCAAAGAAACATTAGTTCTTACTCTTGATCTCTGTTCCAATGGTATGTCTTTTTACTCTTAAGTTCTTTGTTTATAATGGACTAGGAAAGATTTAACTTTTCAGTGCCCTCTAGTTTTTATATATTTTTCCTGCATTTCAAGCTATCCTACTTTTTAGCATATTTTATGTTGAATGAGTCCACTTTTCTTATTTCTTAAGTTGTATCTTCCAACCAAGAATAGGAATTATTTATTCATAATCCTGTGTGGCAAAGAGGAGAGAAGGGTATCAACACCAGGGTTACTAAGTGTAGAAAAGGTGATCAGATCTAAATAATGAAATTTTTTGCAACATTTTCTACTGCAACATAACTTAGAGACTGAAAGGATTCTGTTCAGAGTTTCTCTTTGATACTTAAATTATCAATTATCAACTAACATATCCTGTTTTTCCAGTAGATTTCTAACTTTGCAATCCATATCATTTATAAATATACATATTTACCATGTGCTATAAGAAAACAATGCATACTTTTGCAGTAAATATTTAGTTTAAGGAGAACAATTTTGAAATTAAAAAATCTCCTATTTTGTCACTGTAGTCTATACTACCATATGTTCAAAGCAAGAATATTCAATATTAGCCTGGAATGTTATGCGCAAAGGGAAGGGAAATTCAGATCTTGGCATCCATCATGCCGTGCTGACACGTCTCTACACTAATAAAGGTTTTTTTAGGTTAAACTATGCCTGAAAATTCTTTGAAGTGTTTCATTAGTCAGACACATGACAATATGTTTGTGTACATGTTTGGTGATGTATAATATCTAAAAATAATTTGTTCTGTAAAATTCAGGATAGAGTGTATCATATTTATAATTCTTGCTATCTGAAACTATATTCATTGGATTTAGTGTAGAACATGAATATTTTTTATGTAAATATTGAAAATCTAGAGCACTACTGTGTGATGCTGATTTTTAATATATGTATTTGCTGGGCCATTTCATGTCTAGATATAGTTTGAACTAAACAGGTTTTTTAAAACCTGGAATTAGTTAAAATTAAATCTGTGTGCAGTTTAATTCATATAAAATTTATTACGTTTCTAATATTTCCAAATGAGTTTAGAAAGGCTACTACAAAATACCAGAATGCTGCTTCTGAGTCGAAACAAAACAATTTCTACGTGTTCCTTTCTTAACAAAAATTGCCTAGTCCATACTGTTTTGAGAAAATCAGATGCCTCTAGGAAAATCATAGACTATGAACAAATACTTCTGTTTACCAGAAATTAGTCTTGAGAAGTATGTTCCTTTTGATACTGTTTGTGATAAATAGACATATTGACAGTTAAAAGCCTTTGACAGCTTCAACCTTATGAAATGTTCTATTTTTTTTAATAACAATCCAAATTGTTCATCATTCTGTAGCAAATTTTAGAGGAAGGATTGTGAAGAACTACTTAAATAGCAGATATTCAAGTCTGTCCTGTGTTGACAGGGAGGATGGGATGAAGGAAGCAGAGCAAGACATAGTCCTTTACCCAATCAGAAGAATTTTAATATCTGAAGAGGGGTAATATCAAAGAGCATTTAGACTAAATTTTTAGAAAAGAATAACTTTTTATTTAAAAATGTTTTACTAATATGCCTGAGTATGTTTACAGTCTAAATATTAGTGCACAGATTTGAAAAAGATTTGCTTGTCTAAAAATTAAGCCTTTTCTTTTTCTTTTTTGCTGTTCAACCTTATAGTTTAGAATCAAAATTTTCTGTTAAAGTAGAATTCTTTTCTACGGCACTGGCTGAAACTTCAAGGTTTTAGCACCAACAGATATTCCTTCAAAACGATTTCTAATATTTGTTTATTAATTTTCTTCAGAAAAAAATTAAGGAGAAATCAGAGTAGTTGAAATGTGGGCAAACTCATTTCTAACTTTAGTTGAAATTGTGCCTTGGCACTCTGTTTTTTTACGTATGTTCAGTTGAGTTTGTTCTTTTTCTTTTGCCAGTGGCACAGTAGACATCTCATCCATTTCATCCCTCTCAATTGTTCCATATACTATGGGATGAAGAGGTCTATGGATTAGGAGAGTGGGCACAATTCTATCCTGAGCCCCAGTAACCTTCCTATTTCAAGTGGCAACTAAGAGCTTGGCAGGACTGTGCAGTAGATCTGCAGTTATAACCTCTAGTTCTTTCTGAAATCCGTCCAGTCCCATTAGTTGCTGGGAGTGAAGCGGCTTAATAGGTCCTCAAGGGAGAGCGGATACAGCTCATGTTTTCTTCACCAAGCTGTGATCTGACCACAACAGCTGATGGCATTTAAAAGAAGCACTCTAAAGGCTTCCCCCTCTCCTGCTTTTAATTTCTAGAGAACTTGGGAAGGGCCCTTCTGAGATACTTATTCCACTCCCATTCCTCTATTCTGCTCAGATTTCATTTATCAGACCATTGTCTAGTTTGTGGCTCTTCTTTCTGTCTCCCATGTTCTCACAGCCCATTGCAACATCTGAATATCCTCAGAATATTGATGGTACCTAATCCCATGCTGTCAAATGACCTCATGTATATGTTAAATAGGAAGGCAGAGAGAGTTGAGCCTTGGGGGATCCCACATAAGAGGGCTGCAGGATATATCTGTCCCCGATCTACATTGGTTGGAGCTGATCCCAGAGGAAGGAGGAAAGTCAGCTCTCCCCAACTCCTATTCTCCCCAACTCCTGTTTTCTCCCCAACTCCTATTCAATACCATGTTGAAAGGTATTGAAGGCTGCCAATAGAAATCAGGGAGAATATAAGTATAGACACACTATTCTCCTTCCAGCGACCATCTAATGCTGTTTCAGTCCCATACTCTAACCTGAAAACCAACTGGAAGGGGTCCAGATAATCTGGCTCATCCAGGACTTTCTGAAGTTGTAAAGCAACCATCTTGTCAACAACCTTCCCTAGTAAGGAAAGATTGGAGACAGGGTGAAACTTTTCTGAAATAGTTGAGTCTAGGAATGGATTCTTATGGTAGGAGGAAGGAACAAATCACTGTCTCTTTAAGGGATGGTGATACCTCCCCTTCTCTAAAATAACTGTGGCTTCAAAACCTGACAGATTCTAACAAGATTCTAGCTTTGGTTTGTACCAAAGATGTTCCATTATTCAGATTTTTGCAGAGGTATTTATAATCTGGAGGTCATTTTGGAGTTGGGGAAAGAGAAAGAGACTTCAGATTTATTCCCTGGCTATGGCCAGGAGAATCTTTGCAAAGCTCCATTTTGTACATTAGTTCCATATTAAGAGACTTTGTTGATGACTACTCTGCACCTCACAACTGGGACTTGTTTTGCATCCCAAATCCTAGGGAATGTTGATAACAAGGACTCTGAGGGTGAGTCATTTGGAATAGGAACCACTCTCCCTGGATATAAAGATATATAATTTTCTTGCTATTACTTTAGAGGCTGTTAATGCCTGGTTCTTCCAAGTGGCTTGTGGGATCAGACGGATAATTGAATTACTTCTGAAAATGATGTGCCAGGAATTGTTAAGGTTTAGAATAGTTAAATATTACATTGGGTTGCACTTTTTATTCTCTGATTTTGCTTTGTTACTGCTATTTATTTTTTAATATCTGATTACTAGATCTTGGAATATATCTTTCAGACTTTCATCCAATTTGAGCAGCATGTAGATCTTAATAAATAAAATACATTTGTTAAATAAAAAGACAACTTTTAAATATTTATGTACGTGTCATTACAACTTTCATTCTACATTTTGAAATTCCTCGTCACAGATAGTGGCTAATGATCTATATTTCCAATTAGGAAGTGATTTGGCCTAGTAATTTCATTAGATTGTACTATTGTGCTGAATTTGTGTAAAAAACTTGATGAATGCTAACTGAAGTGTTTTTCTAGAATTAAGATGTGGGAGGGGGAAGAAACCTGCTACATAGTAGTAATAGTTTCACATATTTGCTAATTTAAAATTGTACTTCAAAATATATTAGAAAATTCTGTTGCTTCCTTGTTTTTTCTCAGATTTCAGCCTACTAACTCAGCTCCCTTTCTCTTGCCTCTGTTACAAGGGCAACAATATAGTTTTACTATAGATCAGTGGTGGCGAACCTATGGCACGGGTGCCAGAGGCGGCACTCAGCCCTCTCTGTGAGCACGCGCACCGTTGCCCCAGTCCTAGGCCTTCAGTTGGGTTTTATAAAACCTTTTCGCTTTAGGCCTCCACCGCCGTGTGCAAAAAAAAAAAAGTTTCAGTCAATTTCAACTTCTCACAGGAAAAAAAAAGATCTTGCGAAGTTGAAATTGACTGATTGAACATTTTAGTCCCACCCACTTTTCAGTCCCATTACCGCCGCAGCCATGCCCACCCAATTGGCCACACCTACCCAATTGGCCACACCTACCCAATTGGCCACACCCAGCCAATGGGCCACACCCACCCGGCACTCGATGATGTATAAGTGGGTTTTGGGTTGTAGTTTGGGCACTCAGTCTCTAAAGAGTTTGCCATTACTGCTATAGATAGCCAGTAGAGGGAGCAACAATAGCAATATAATGATGTTATCACTTAAATGGATTCATTAGTAGCCATAGTAAGTAGTTTACATAGAGTTGTATAGCGCTTTAGTTTAATCCACAAAAGGTACTTCTGAACATCCAAGGAAACAAATATGATATCATATCCTATAATTTGTAAACGAATCAGGACTTTGGGATTATGTAATAGCTGCGTGGGTATAACCATGCATATGTCAAAAAAAAGTTATAGATAAACGTTGCATTTGTGCTCCATTGCATTTTGAAGCAAGTCTTTAGAAATTGAATTCAAAGAATTGCACAGCCCTAGCTGTGAATCATACAGTACTACAGTGATTTAAATAAATTTAAATAAACCCATAAATAAGACCTTGAGGAGTTTCTTTTTTTCTTTGATCAGTATTCAAAATTTATAATTTGACATGTTTAACTTGTACAGAAATAATACCAGCATATAGTACAAATATTCTTTCTCCTTTCCAGTATTTTGCCTTTTCCCCCTGCAAATTAAAATAAAAGATGAGATAGCATTAGTATAAACTATTTTTAATTCTAATGTTACACTTTCTACTCGTAAAAGAAAAGATAATGCTCATGTCCCTTATTCTCTCCAGGAGAAGGGAAGAATTTTTTTCTTTCTATGATCATGCATATGGGAACATCCTAAACTGTGTCAGCACCTTATTATTTTCCATAGTTTCAAGAAATGTCCTTCAGTTATGTTTTGGAAAGAAATTATAGCTTAAGTCATGCCATTTATTGAGATAGAAAGGATTTGGTTCCCTTCATTTTGTGCAGGTATTTATGACTTTCTAAAAAAAGAAAATTAAACTACTCCGCTTTTTAATTTCATATAAAAGTCTATTTTAGCTTCAACAATGATTGAAAATTAATCCCTGTTTGAATTTCTTGTATCTCATCATATTTTGATGATTCTCCCTATACATCAGTTCTTCATTGCAGAATAATTAGGTTGTTGACATTAGAAGGCAATTTCTTTTAGGTAGGTTGATATATCAAAATGTTCATATGGTATATGGACGTATTTTTTGATATGAGAGATTATTTTGTGGTGTTTCATTTCATACAAGATATTCTATATAGTATTGTCAAATGTTTTGATATTCTGATATTGAACTAGTTTCCAAAAGTGTCCTGGGCAGAGAACAGCACTGTTTTGAGATAAAATTAGATTGAAACTGATATAGACTTCCATAGATCATAGCATAGAACTGGACATGCTATGGGACATGCAGTTGCATGAGATAGAATTTAAGGAAGAACTGATAAGGTTCAAGTCAGTCATGGAAGTTCAGTGGGTCAGACATTCTTAGGCCAACAATCTCACAAAATTGTACTTGTAGAAAAAAAAATAGCAGAATAATATTCAGCAAATGAGTACCTGGAGGAAAGTGAAAATATAAATCTAACAAATACCAGGTTATTTTTTTTTTTACTGGTGAGAATATTGAAATGCTTCCCTAATAGCACACAGTAATAGTATAATGTGTAGTGTATAAAATAAATACATTTTTAACCTTACCATATTTTTATTTTTCTTAAATCATCTCTGCGTAGAAGTTCTCTTTCATGATGGGTAAAGATAATGAGTAAAAAGAGTAAAGAGCGTAATGAAAGGGAACATTTCATGTTGGGAAACGTGAAGAAATATAAGCTGTCATTATTACCCATCTTCTATTTGTTTAGGCTTGAGAAAATCTACAAAAAAGCGCAGTGAATCACCACCTGCTGAGCTCCCCAGTTTGAGGCGGAGCACACGGCAAAAGACCACGGGCTCCTGTGCTAGTACCAGGTATAATGTGATATAAAATTACGAACACTTTAAAATAGTTGAAAAAATTGCATTTGGGAAAAGCTTATAAAAATTTAAATGAACATAACAGACAGTTTATATTTGTGTGCTTGATAGCATGTTTAATTTGATAACTTTAATGATATGAGAAATAGAATAACATATTAAATCACAGTTTGAAATAAGCAATCTGTTCTCAATATTGTACTGAAGTAGCAGGTCCACACTAAATATTTTGCGGATTCCAAATATGATAACTATATCCAGTTGAAACAACTTTCTTAATCATTTGAAATATATGTAAACTTATTTCCCATTTGTGCCATCCTCTTATTGTTCCCACCATGCTCATTTTGGAACACTGTGAGATACAGCACATCTTAAATTATTGGTTCCTATTAACATTTAACCAGAAACTCTGGTTGTCAGGTTTTAATTAAAACAGGATCTTAGACTATAGTTTAAAGTTTCATAGTTTGAGATATAAGGGAAATAATACCTAATTCAAGACACATCAAGAAGGAAAGCAGGTTGTAATAAGGTTAAGTTATAACTCAATTTATATTGCTGACATACAAGCATTTGAATTAGGCCATTCAACAATTCTATGAATTTCTCTTTCAAAAATATGTTCTGTAAGAACTGTTCATTTAAACCAGGTTTCTAGGGAGTAATTATATATTGTGTAACTATAGATTGTACAAGCATGTTTGTTAGAAACATAAAGTTTAAGTAAAAGTCCTGAAATGCTGGTCAGTTGTGCAGAACTTTATATAATATTTAACCATAAATTAAGTAATTGCTCTATCTTTATGAAATAGCTAGATTGGTGTCTCTCTCTTTTAATCTTTTGGAAGTTTGTTAAGGATATATTTTTCTGATAAACTTTTAAGAAGTAGATGGTGAATTTGCAGCTGCTGCTCTTTTATTAATTTTTAATGTGGCAATTTTGTTTGTCCCATATAATTTTTATTGTTGTGATTGGGATTTTTGTAACTGTCAGCTTCCCAAAGTGCTTTGATAATGTTATTTAATAAGACAACAAATTAGCCAAATCTTTGAAGAAGCAATACCATGCTACATATTTAAAATACATTGAATAGCATAAAATTGTGAACATAAAAAAGTCTTCAAAAACTAGTAGAGGTGATTGCATGAGGATAGGATTTAAATATGACTCAAATATAGGTAGTGGGGGGAAACGTATGAGAAGACTGTACTAATTTTCTCAGTATAAAACAATATTGATAATATATAAAAGATAACAGTCTAAAACTCTTTAGTCAGAGAAGTCATATGGCTGATGGAGTATTTAAATATTTCAACAAGTAGGTAGAAAGACTTTGAAATCAATATAGAAAAAATAGAATATTATACATAGGTCTATACATTGAAAAAGTGATGTTTGGTAAGCTGATAAAACAAATAATATACTTGAGGATACTTGAGTGGTGGACAAATGTAACAGAACAAGTAGTGAAATGATGTGGATTTGGAAAATAAGTGAAAATGTTACTAAGGGACATAGGAATAAAAATAAAATATTTTTGAAAAGAAATATTTTGAATCAATCTTAATAGATTCTCTATGGTTTAAATTCCATAGTTCTTGGCAGTAAGTACAAGTAGCTCTCGAGTTATGACTACTTGTTCAGCAACCATTCAAAGTTACAGTGGCTTTGAACAAGTGGTAATTTTGACCAATCCTCAAAGTTCTGGCTGTTGCAGCATTCCCCAGTCACTTGTTCATGACTCAGATGCTTGGCAACCTCATACGTATAACAATTGCAGCATCCCACAGTTATGTGATTGTGTTTGTAAAGTTCCCTGCTAGCGTACTACAAGCAAATTCAGTGAGGATGCTGTAGAGGAGGTTGCAAGTTGCTCCTGCCACTTTTTCTCCCAAGGAGATCTTCAGCAGAGTACAACATCTGTAGCATCCCCCCATTCCATAACTCATGCAAACCTCCTGCTCCTACTGGCTCACCCATAATCCATAGTATCCACTGAGCCCCCGCTGGCCTGTCAATGGCCCCAGCCAACGTGCCTGCATGCTGTAGTGCATGTGGCTTCCACTGACAGGCCTGCAGACTTTCCTGACCCACTTGCACTGTGTAGCACCTATCTGTAGCAATCATCCCACCCACATACCCTGAGCTCTGTAATTCCTGCCTGTGATAGCTGCAGATATCCCAGCAGCACTTACATATCCTCTTAAGCACCTAGCCTGGGACTCCTGTCTCTTCCCACTTGATGACTTGTGCCATACTGGGGTTATGACAGCTAAGTGACATGGTCACATAACATTGCACTTTTATGACCATATCACTTAGCAATAAATGTTTTGGTCCCAAATGCTGTCATAACCTGAAAACTACATGTTGATTTGCAAGTGAAATAATCAATTACTTTTGATTGGGAGCTGCCCAGAGTTGGTTATAAGATGGATTGTTACATAAATGTTTTAAATAAACAAAATATAATTTAACAGAAGATTAAAGATTTTTGGGATGGCATTTGAAATATTTGTTGATCCTAGCTCAGTGGGAGGGTTTTAAAAATTGTATCTATATTTCCACAGGAAATCTAAATCTTTTGCTTGCTGTATAGATTTTGAAAATAGATGGACATTAACATGGAAGTATTTCTCCATGAATTAGGTCATTACAGTCAGCTAAGCCAAGATGTGAAATTGATGGTATACAGGTAGTCTTTGACATACGATCATAATTGAACCTAAAATTTCTGTTGTTAAGTGAGACATTTGTTAAGTGAGTTTTGCCCCATTTTACAACCTTTCTTGTCACAGTTGTTAAGTGAATCACTGCAACTGATAGTAATCTGGTTGTTAAGTGAATCCAGTCTTCCCATTGACTTTGCTTATTAGCAGTGGTCATAAGTATGAAACAGTTGCCAGGTATCTGAATTTTGATCATATGACCATGAGGATGCTGCAAAGGTTATAACTGTGAAAAATGGTCATAAGTCACTTTTTTCAGGGCCATTGTAACTTCAAACAGTCACTAAATCAGCGGTTCTCAACCTATGGGTCGTGACCCCATTTGGGGTCGAACGACCATTTTACGGGGTTCGCCAAACAACGCGATCCGCCATTTCCCCCCCTCGGGGCGCCGCCGTGCATGGGGCCGCACATGCGCGCCGCGCACGGGGGCGCCGCCACGCATGGGTGCCGCACATGGGGGCGCCGCCGCGCATGTGTGCTGCGCATGCGCGGTGCGTCCGTGTGACGGGGGTCGCCGTCACACAAACGTTGAGAAATGCTGCACTAAATGAACGATTGTAAGTCGAGGACTACCTGTACTTCTTATATAAAAAAGCACTACTATAGGCTGTATAGGGTTTCATTTGAATCCATTGTAAAGTAAAAACATAATCTAGAAGGTTTCTGATTGTACCTGTTTTTTTAGTCGGCGAGGCTCTGGCCTGGGCAAAAGAGGAGCAGCTGAGGCTCGCCGACAGGAGAAAATGGCTGATCCTGATAACAATCAGGATGGTGTTAATTCTTCAGCTGCACGAGCTGATGAGGCTCCACAAGGAGCTGCAGGTAAGGAAAACAATACCTATAAGTTTTAGGTTACTTTCACTATATAGTACTTTCTTCTAATACAGTGCTGGGTTTAACAGGAAATACTGTGCTGGAACTGATTTTGCTTGTCATGTGTAGAGAAATCCTGCTAGAGTTTCTCCTTGTAAAGTTCATAGGTTGAGCACAAGATGACAGACATTATCCAAAGTAGGCCTTCTTTTATGGAATAGGATCCCTCCAGAAATACAGAAATCCCCATATTGTTTACATTCTTTAACCAAGTTACATAGATATTATTTCAGTAAACCTCTATCCTACCCAATTATGAAAGGCATATATCTTTTTTTTTACTGTGATTGTATTTTTTCCTTTTCCTGTTGTAAATTTCCTACAGTCCTCAAGGATTTGAACACTTTATAATTATTGTTAACAAAGTAAGTTAAGTTTATAAGCATTTTTAAAATTTGAATTACAGGTAGTCCTTAACTTATGACTGTTCATTTAATGATGATTTGGAATTATAACAGTCTTGGAAATGGTGCTGTATGGACTGTAAAACATTTCTGGCCATTGTATTACCATCCCTACAGTCATGTGATTGCAATCTGGGTGCTTGGCAACCTCTTTGCACTTACAATCAATTGCCAAGCTTCCTGCAATTATATGATTCCTATTTGCAGCCTTCTCTGCTGGTTTCCCCAGAAACTCAGTGGAGAAGCTGGCAGGGAAAGTTACAAGCTGCTGTTGCCTGCTGAGAGGACTCCCTCTTGTCTCTGGGAGAGTTGCCAGATGAATGGAGCTCAGATGCTAAAGATTTCAAGTTCTCTTCCTGCAACTTGTGAGAGCTTAATTGCTCTGGCAGGATAAAGAAACAGAGCTCAGATCTCCTTTCCTGCAGCCTGCCAAAGGAGAGTTCTCTTTCACATACAGGGGAGCTGAACTTGGCAGGCAGCTCTTTCAGTCCATCTTCTTTACAACCCAGGAAATTGCTTAACCAGTACTAATGGGAGTGCCTGGATGGAGTTATTGAATGAAGCAGTCATGTAGGCATCTCACTTAATCTTGCTTCAATCGATGACTGATATTCCGATCCCAATTATGGTTGAAAGTTGAGGATACTGAAATAGATTTTAAACCCTCTTATGTGTTCTGATAAATTTAAGACTTTAAAAATAATGTATGGTATGAGCTGAGCTTATTTAAATAAAGAAACAATTAAAAACTTAATACCATTTCTAAAATATTGTAGATGGTTAAAATAGCATTTTGAAGTCTTGTTTCTGCATTTTTAAAGGCAAAATTACATTTAGAAAGCGCTAGCTGCACACTGTGATGCTATGTAATTGATAGTATTGCTAATTTCTACTAGAATAGATTTATTTGTTTACTGGGTGGAGAGTTATCGGAGATGAAGCAACAGAGAAAAGACCTGTATTTGACTGAATACAGATGTGAACTTGAGTTTGAGGCTACAGTGTACTATGGCAGTAAGCATGGCAAGAATAATTTTTCATGCTTTTATTATGCCCTTGTAGTCCTGGTTGGTTGTTCTGTTTAAAGTGTTGTGGCTCTTTGGAGGAAAATAGGCTAAAATACCATGTTTTGAGTCACTGTGAAGAGTTTGTGGGCTAAAATCACTTAGATTCACTCTCAATTTGAATGTTAATTGATTGTTAATGGGTCAGATCTATGAAGATAATTTTGCAAGATTATGTGGGATTACTTTAAAGGGGTCAGTTAGTTCTGATTTCTGCTAAATTAGCATAGCCACTTGATCTTGAATCTTCCTTCTGGCTGATGAAAAACTCCAAAAGTGTGACAGAATGCTGAGTTTGGATGGTGATTAATAATTTTTGAAGGAAAAGATGATGCTGTCTGACTTGAAGGAGACATAGTGTGCTCTGTTATCAAGCAGCCTTCACTTGACCCAGTATTTTAGATTAGCTATTCACTTTTGGCCTTCACTTGACCTAGCAATTTAGATTAGCTTTCACCAGCCCATGATCTTTCCTTCTGGGAGAATATTATTGAAAGTTTGAGGGTTGGTGGCTGTTGAAGTTGGATGGAATTCTGGAGAAAATAGATTAGTCCTTGCAGTCAAGGTTTAGGCTCAGGTACAGAGAAAATGAATTCACATTAGTCTCTCAAGAACAAGGTGGATAAATTTGAACCTCCTGATCTTTCAGTGGTTTTCAATATAATTAATCATAGTATCCTTCTAAACCATATGTGAGATTTGATATTAGGGGCATTGTATTGTGGTTTTTCTTTCTAAGTACTGATTCAAATCAGTCATTAAAGGTGAGAGGACAGACCTTAAGACCTTTTACTGTGGAGAGACATAAGTACTTTCCCTCTTCCTATTTAAAATGTAAATGAAGCTGCTAAGGCTGGTCTTTACTAAGATAGATTCAGGTATCACCAGTAAGCAGACGATACTGATTGGTATCTTAATTCTGGGCTGGTCAGGAGACATTATTGAGAATATAGGGAGATTGTGAGGGTATGTTCCAGAGATGCTTCATGTTTAACTCTGGACAGGGCATACTAACCCAATCAAAGTGGGTTGGTAATCTGTAGGTGTCAACCTGCAGCTCAAATATCCAAATAAAAGTCCAGCCTCATTTTCATTTCTGAAAAGATTACTGTTTTATTGAACACATGGCCTGGTACAGGAAAACTAACTCTAAAATCCTAAGGCATCAAACCATAGCATATAACAATGAATTTTATGATGCTTATGCAACCACAAGCAGGTGTTTACTGATAGCTCAGGTTGTTGTGCATAGTCATGATTTAACAGTTAGTTTAATTGGACCTTCATGTTGGACTTGATCTTTTCTTCCTGACATATTCTCTTTCTAATAACATACAATTGTTCAAGGTTTTATAATTGAAGTTAAGGAAAAGCCCTTATCACTATTAATTAATTTGGGATGAGAGTTGCTATTGCTTGTTAAGTAAATATAATATTTGAGAACGGGAAAAAATCTCAAATTTTTTTTTAACTGGTTTACAATGTTTTTACTATAGTTTAAAAGGAGCCAGGGTTTTTCCTGTAGCGATCCAGTTAAATACATTTTTACCTGATATATTCAATATGTTTTGATAAAAATATTATTAAATGCAATTAAAGAAATGAAATTGTTATCAATGTGTGGTGATCAATAGGCTTATTTTTCTTATTTTCTGATTTAAACAGAATAACAATTAACATTGTATTATTATATTTTTGGTTAAGGTGTTAGTGCTTCCTTTGGAAAAATTTCTTAGAGATGTGAACATGTTCCTTGATTTTTGTGGGAAATATTTCTTTACAATAGTAATTTTCATTCTTTTTTGGGGTTTGTGAAGATGTTATACCAATACTTTTTGGTATACATTTCAGATCTGTGTACTATAATTTCAGATCTGTCAAGCTCTTGTGAGGAACCTTTAACCTTGATCATATTTTATAGAGTTATCAGATTTGTGTTTAATTATTTTTCCTTATTTCAAATAAAAATCAGAAAAATGAGTAAAAATTCAGAAGGTTTCAATCATATGCATGGTTGAAAGCCTAAATTGACTGTTCAAGTGCAGTCTTTCTATACTGTGTAAGTCAAAACGAAAAATAAACCTGCTGTTTCGTTTGCTCATTCCAATTCCTACTGAGGTTGTTAAAGATTTTCTTTGACAACTTTGGAAGGAAGATTTCTGAGTTTGTAAGTACGTAAGCTGCATGATTTATTAATGTCATTTATTTTGTGTTCTTCATTAGCTTCTAGTTCTGTTGCTGGGGCTGTGGGCATGACCACCTCTGGTGAAAGTGAATCAGATGATTCTGAGATGGGAAGATTACAAGGTACATACTAAGCTTACATTATATAAATAACAATTTTAAGGTTACAACTCTCTAAATTTCTTTTAAACCAAGCGTGTCAAACTCACGATGTCATGTGACGTCACGCGACGTATCATGACTTTTTCCCCAGTGCTGGCAATGGGGTGGGCGTGGTTTTGGTGTGACGCATCTGACCCATAGGCTGGCAGTTTGACATGCCTGTTTTAAACAGTTGTAGCCTTTCTTAGAACCCTTTTCTGATGTTCACTTCAATTTTTTTTCTATAACTTGAACAAAATGCTTGGTCTTTTTGACCAAGTAATTAAAGGTCTGCTAAAGCACAGTGGCATATCAATCATCTTTGGCATAAATGAGTACATTGGAATTATTATTATGATTTAAAGAATTGTAATAAGTTGTAAAATCTATTTTATTTAGGGAAACTGGTTTTTAGAAACTGGTTTACTTTTTAACATCTGGTTTTTTCTCCTTAGTATTCAAAGGCATTTATTACTAGAGAAACTCCTGCAATCTATGTAGATATATACTTTTATTTAGAATTCAGACCCCTTTTATTCTTAAAGATATTTTTAGTTCATCTAAGCAAAGTACACAAGGGAGCCTGTGACCTCTAAATTTTGTTTGTACTCCTGCTCTTAACATTCTTGACTATTGTCATGCCTATTAAGCTGTTGGAAATCAAAATCCATTATTATTTGTAGGGATGCAAATTTTGTATTTTTAATATGAAAGAAGAGCAGGTTTCCTTGATTTTGGCTTAGAGAGGTAAAGCTAAAGTAGCATGTATCTAACATGACTTTTCAAAACTTTACAAAATTTAAAACTTTGTGCAGAAACAAAAATATATCTGGCCATTAAAACTGCATAATGATAAATTTGAACGTTAGTGGCATTCAAGAAGAAATTGTTTTATGTCTTGTTGTTGTTGTTAACTGCGAAGTCGTGTCCGACCCATCGCGACCCCATGGACAACGTTCCTCCAGGTCTTCCTGTCCTCTACCATCTTCTGGAGTCCATTTAAATTCACACCTACTACTTCAGTGACTCCATCCAGCCATCTCATTCTCTGTCGTCCCCTTCTTCTATTGCCCTCAATCTTTCCCAGCATTAGGCTCTTCTCCAGTGAATCCTTCCTTCTCATTAGGTGGCCAAAGGACTTGAGTTTCAACTTCAGGATCTGGCCTTCTAAAGAGCAGTCGGGGTTGATCTCTTCTAGGACTGACCGGTTTGAACGCCTTGCAGTCCAAGGGACTCGCAGGAGTCTTCTCCAGCACCATAGTTCAAAGGCCTCAATTCTTTGGCGCTCAGCCTTTCTTATGGTCCAACTTTCACAGCCATACATTGCAACTGGGAAAACATGGCCTGGACTATACGCACTTTTGTTGGCAGGGTGATGTCTCTGCTTTTTAGTATGCTGTCTAGATTTGCCATAGCTTTCCTCCCCAGGAGCAAGCGTCTTTTAATTTCTTGGCTGCAGTCCCCATCTGAGGTGATCTTTGAGCCCAGAAAAATAAAATCTGTCACTACCTCCATTTCTTCCCCATATATTTGCCAGGAATTGAGAGGGCCGGATGCCATGATTTTGGTTTTCTTAATGTTGAGTTTCAAGCCAACTTTTCCACTCTCCTTCTTCACCCGCATCAAGAGGCTCTTTAGTTCCTCTTCACTTTCTGCCATTAGAGTGGTATCATCTGCATATCTTAGGTTGTTGATATTTCTCCCGGCAATCTTAATTCCAACTTTGATTCATCTAGCCCTGCCTTTCTCATGATGTGCTCTGCATATAAGTTAAATAGGCAGGGCGACAGTATACAGCCTTGCCGGACTCCTTTTCCAATTTTGAACCAATCAGTGGTTCCGTGTTTGGTTCTCACTGTTGCTTCTTGACCCGCATATAGGTTTCTCAAGAGACAAATGAGATGATCTGGTACTCCCATCTCTTTAAGAACTTGTTGTGATCCACACAATCAAAGGCTTTTGCATAGTCAATGAAGCAGAAGTAGATGTTTTTCTGGAACTCCCTAGCTTTCTCCATGATCCAGCGTATGTTGGCAATTTGATCTCTGGTTCCTCTGCCTCTTCGAAATCCTGCCTGTACTTCTGGTAGTTCTCGATCCACATACTGCTGGAGTCTCGCTTGTAGGATTTTAAGCATAACTTTACTAGCATGTGAAATGAGTGCAATGGTGCGATAGTTTGAACATTCTTTGGCATTGCCTTTCTTTGGAATTGGAATGTAAACTGACCTTTTCCAATCCTGTGGCCACTTTGAGTTTTCCAAATTTGCTGGCAAATTGAGTGTAGCACTTTTACTGCATCGTCTTTTAAGATTTTAAATAGCTCAGCTGGAATACTGTCACCTCCACTAGCTTTGTTGTTGCTCAGATTTTCTAAGGCCCATTTCACTTCACATTCTAGGATGTCTGGTTTGAGGTCAATGACCATCTCATTGTGGTTATCTGGGATGTTAAGCTCATTCTTGTATAGTTCTTCTGTGTAGTTTTATGTCTAGGATTCTATAAAAGTGAAATATCTAACTGCTTAATAATAATTAATCTTGTAAAATAAAAATGCAGAAGTTTCAATCATTTAAATGCTATGAAATGAAAATTTATATTATGTAAATCACAGCTTGTAATTTAATACAAAGAGTTTAATGCAGATTTACATTTTTTTATATATTTCTAGCTCTGTTAGAAGCTAGAGGACTCCCTCCACATCTATTTGGTCCTCTTGGTCCTCGAATGTCTCAGCTATTCCACCGAACAATTGGAAGTGGAGCTAGTAAGTAGACTAATTTGCATATTTTACAATATTTTAGGATAGTAAGTCTTCATTAGGCACCTGCCTAATGGAACAGTTGGAGATATCCATGGACTTCACCTTATTAACTTTCAAGACAGTAGTAAAGTAATAAAGACTGGCGACTTTTACTTTGCAGATATAAATCATCAGAAAAGTATAGAATATTAGTATTCAGTACTATGATCAAGAGTGAAAGTACAAGAAGTTAAAGTGATGCTAAAACCAGTTATGTGCTGTAAGAATGTTCAAGCTTTGCTAATTGAAGTCACACTTTTAAATTATACTTTTCCTGCTTCTCAGTCTAGAAAGTATTTGTAATATCTATGTGAAATATATATATTTGTGACTGAAAGGAAAACTTTTAAACACCATCAATATATAAAAATCATACACCATTTTTAAATAAGGAACTAATGAAGTTATTGTCTACTATAATCAAATACCTGTTGTAAAAATGTGAACAAATATGCTTTGAATTCCTTTTCCTTTTTAGGTTCTAAAGCTCAGCAACTTCTACAAGGGCTTCAAGCCACAGATGAAAGCCAGCAGTTACAGTCAGTGATAGAAATGTGTCAGTTATTGGTCATGGGTAATGAAGAAACTTTAGGAGGTTTTCCAGTCAAGAGTGTTGTTCCAGCTCTGGTAAGCATATTCATTAATTCATATCAGCTTTTACCTTTGGTTCATTATGATTTCATAAAAGACCAAATGGATCAATTGAAACATGTAGATAACTGGATGTAAGTTTTCCACCATATTGTTACTTATTTGAAGGGGTCCATAGCATAAAAAATTATGAACTGTTACAGTAGTTTTCAAACTGTCTTAAAATAATGTAACACTGTACCTAAAATAGTAACATAAATTCTTTAGGGATGGGGAGATGCTAAATTTTAGAAACATTTTTTACTTGCCAACAGTTGTAATTTTTGTGTGATCTGATTGTTGTCTACTCAATATAGTACAAGGCACACTTCATTAACTTATTACTGAGACTGCTAATAAGGAAGATTGTATAAACTATAAAGAAATAGACATAAATACAATAAATCTGCTGCCTTAAGCTTCTGAAGGAAAGGGGGAATATAAATCAATAAGTAAAGAAGATTCTTTTTTTATTATTTACAGATAACTTTGCTACAGATGGAGCACAACTTCGACATTGTGAGTATTTCATCTTAAAGATAGTTTGTGTATACCTACATTTTGATGACAAATGTCTAAATGAGCTACCCATCTTCAGAGTTAGATTCAAGACTAGAAACATTTTGTCTCTAAAGTAATATCTATAGGAACTAGCAGTAGGAAGGGTAAATATTGATTTAATGTTCTGCTTCTGAGCTTCTTTGGATTTCTAGTTAGCTATAGTATGAAAGAAAATGCTGTGTCAAAATAAGTAAGCTTTTGGTGTGACCTAGCAGGAGTGCTTTTGAATTTGATTGCTTTCACAGATGAATCATGCTTGTCGAGCCTTAACCTATATGATGGAAGCACTTCCCAGATCATCTGCGGTTGTGGTGGATGCAATTCCTGTTTTTTTGGAGAAGGTAAAACTGATCAATCAAGAATTGCAATAAAAGACATTGTCAATTAATGTTCTCAAAGTCATTGTTCATTGGCTATACTTAATACTAACTGTGGTACAGGAATTCAGAATTTCCTATAAGTTCTTTTAAGAAGTAAATAATTTTATAATTTATACCTGAATATTCTTAATTATTATTTCATGTCTACTATTATTTAAACATTAATGACATGTACATGTACAGTAGAGAAAGAGCAGGAGCACTATAAAATATAGAACTAGTGCATTTGAGAATAGAAAAAGAGTTTTGAAAAAGTTTAAATATAGAAATGTGAACTCTATCTAATATTGATCAGATAAATTGTAAAATTGAGATTATTTTTGCCTAGTAATCTTTCTACATGTAGCAGTTATCTAAGCATTGTTTATCTAGGCCTAAAGGAAACTTGAAATATGTTCCTTGTGTCCTTTGTACAAAATACTTTTTTTTGTTTGTTTTAATCCCGGGGATTAATTGGCATCTTTGGCTTATTTAATTGTTTTGCTTATATTTTCCCCCGATTTGTAGCCAAACATATTCTTATAATGTTAATGTTTATTTATGAGTTAATCTCCTCTCCCTGAATTTAGTATAAATTCTAGTAGATCAACTTTTTAGATCTTCTAGATAATGCTTCCCAAACTTTTTTGTTCTTTACTCAAAACTATTTATTAGAAAGTCCTTGTTGCCCAATATAAGTAAAAGTCAATTTAAATTTTCCTCTTGTGATTGGGTAATGGGTTTATGTGTTGTTACCCAAAGAGAAACCACTTTTACCTAATTTGGGTAATTTATCCAAGTTTGGGAAGGACTGTTCTAGATTTTTTCTAGATTTTGAAATTATCCATGTGTGTCAGAGAAAATGGCAGCTAATAAATAATACACACTTAGAATAACTAATAGGGTGTCTTTGATAATAAGTTCAGTTCAGGAAGTACTTTTAGTTTTCTTTTAGAATTTCTGGTCCTTATATACTTTAGGCTTCTCTGTATTTTGAAATGTTTTTTTAAAACTGCTAAAATGAATGAGAGGAGAAATATCAATTGAAAATGTAAATGATTTGTTATATAATTTTCATTTGTCCTAGCTTCAAGTTATTCAGTGTATTGATGTGGCAGAGCAAGCACTGACTGCCTTGGAAATGTTATCACGCAGACATAGTAAAGCTATTTTGCAGGCAGTAAGTATTGCTTCCAATTAAAAAAATAGTTATTTTATAGTGATCATTACTATAGTTTTCTGTTCAAGCAAATAAAGACTCCCAGAAATGCCTGCCTCCCCTCTCCCTCTCTCTTATGACTCAAACATTTTTTTTAACTTTTGTTTTTATAGGGGGGCTTAGCAGACTGTTTGCTGTACCTGGAGTTTTTCAGCATAAATGCTCAGAGGAATGCATTAGCTATTGCTGCCAATTGCTGCCAAAGCATCACTCCTGATGAGTTTCACTTTGTTGCAGATTCTCTTCCACTGCTTACCCAAAGGCTAACCCACCAGGTTGGAAAATCTTTTGAACTGTTGTATGGTTTAAGGCTTTCGTGTTGTATGGTTCAAGGTATTTCATGAAGAATTCCCTATAATTCTAAATGATAGTGAGATCCATTATGGGAGAAGATACTTGATATTAACCTAGCTTTATAGCCAAAGTAAAAAAAAGCAATAGATTCAGTTCCTGTCAAATACTGGAGCTGAGTTTAATACTTTTGCTTATTTCTTGGTCACTGTCTTTAAGTTCTGGTTCTTGATATGCCTGACATTGTATATTTGTATATTAAAACATAATATTTGTATTCAAACCATATAGGATAAAAAATCAGTAGAAAGCACTTGCCTTTGTTTTGCACGTTTGGTGGACAACTTCCAACATGAAGAGGTAGAGTCTTTTTTTTCTTCAGTATAATCTTAAAAAGGTGTGATTATATGGAGTATTAATAATTTCTCTATCTTTTCTCAAAGAATCTGCTGCAGCAGGTTGCTTCTAAGGATTTGCTTACAAATATTCAACAACTTCTAGTAGTGACTCCTCCAATTTTGAGCTCAGGGATGTTCATCATGGTGGTGCGCATGTTTTCCCTAATGTGTTCCAACTGTCCTATGCTAGCAGTTCAGCTTATGAAGCAAAGTAAGTTCTTGTGTCAATTATTTTTGTTTTCTAGCTGGTAGTTTTTATAGATGAAGTCCAACAAATCGGTAAGTGCAAAGCTGGTGAAAGGGTGATGCATAGGGTAGCAATAGAAATTATTTTTAATAATCTGACAAGGATACTGCAGCACATTTCTTGAGGAAAAATTTATCAACCTTAGCTGGGAATAAAATCTTGTAGGCCGCTACATAGCAATACCATTCTAGCAGTATAGAAAGATAGTAACATAACTGTAAAAGCTGAAAACAATAGGATAAAAGCAAGTTAGATGAAAGAGAGACAAAGAGAAATGAGTAATATTTTTAAAAAACTTTGGCTCTGGAATGTTATCATACTGGTTGCTATGAACTCCCCTGGCAATGACATTTAATGGCTGAGACACACAAACACAAACGGAACACATGAAACAACATCAACAGAAGATAGATGAAACAATCAACATCTTCAAAGGAATAAAATTCACAAGAGAAGAAAAACACACACCACAGAACAGGTAGTCCTCAATGTAAGACCACAGTTAGGACCAGAATCTTGGTCAGTAAATAAAGCAGTCATTAAACAAGATGTTCACATGACTACTCCTCTCAACCACTACAATCCCGGCACTCCTGATTATGATTATTAGGTGCCAGGTAAGCTGTGTGGGTGACTCGGGATAGGGGGGATCCTGGAGGCTTCACTCAGGAGCTGAAAATCCTCCCTGCCAAAATCCAAGCAGGATTTTCAGCCCCTGAGTGAAGAGATAAGCATGGCCTTTGTCAGGTCTCCCTGGGCCTCCCCTGTACCTCACATTTACATGCTGTCTTTCTGCTTGGATTTTGGCTCCCTCTCATTTCTGGAGATTGGCTAAAAGAGCTGCCTGCCATGGGAGTTCAGCTCCCTTTTAGCTAGCCCTCAGAGACAAGAGTGAGTCTTCACAGCAGGTGGCAACAGCTTGCCACCTTCCCTGACAGTTTACACATTGACCTTCTGGGGACACTGGCAGAGCAGATTGCAAATGGGGATCACATGATCAAAGGGTGATTGGCAACCTGTTGTAAGGGCAAACAGGTTGCCAAGCACCCATATTGCAATCGTGACTGCAATGCTTTGCAACGGCTGGGAGTCCTTTATGGGCTGCCATAATTCCAGACCATTGTTAAACTAATGGTTATAAGTCGAAGACTACCAATAGTCTTCCTGGATATTCTTATCAGCAAACAAAATGGTGGCAAATTAGAAGCAATATATTGAAGAACCATCTACGCTAACCAAGTGCTCCACTACCAAAATAACCTCACTTTCCACTGAAGGAGCTAAGTAAAAACATTATCAGAAGCATACTGCAGCAACTCAGAATGCCAAAAGAAGGAAGCAGACCGCCTATACAGCACCTTCCAACAAGACAGATACCCACACAACTATATCAGAAAATGCCTTACCATTCAATCCACTACACTATAACCAACACAAACTATGAAAAGGATAACATTAGTGTACATCAAACACATTGCACAAGCAACACAGACTAGTACAACCACACGCCACTACCATAGTATACAAACTAATGAAAGGCCTCCAAATCATCTTATATAAACCAAATTATCCAGTAACCAAAGAAGAAAAAACAGAAATCGGGTACAGCGTGTAAGAACTATAATAGCCACTATGTAGGACAGACAGAATATACAATGAAAATTAGTAAATTTCAGAACATATGGACAGACTTAGCCGTAGTTTCAACTGGGAATCTGTGAAGATGCTAGACCAAGTTAAATCCAAAAACAGTAGGGAATCCTGTAAGCTTGGCATTCAGGCAAATCAGCAGGGACATAAACCATATTTACATACCTTTCAAAACAGTCAATAAAAAAGCTAAAAAACAAACAAAAATTATCAGAACACTCCTTGCCAGTAACAATACTCAGATAAGTAAGGATTAATACCAGGCTCAACATAAGACAGACGAGCAGTAAACAATACCCTAATAAAGGAACTACCAACTCAGAGCAATAGTCTAATCAAGTAACTTATCGAGGAGAAAACAACACCTCCATCAATACTGACAGGCCAAGTTACTGTATATGAATAGAGAGCAATTTCCATTCCCTTCCAGCACTGAAGATGTTATCTAGCCAGGTAATAAAATCTCTGCAAGAAAATAACAAAGCTCAGAGAGCACTAAGCACTCCACATATATCATACCATGCTTTATTTAGTGGGTAGCCTTAGAAAAGAGACTCCAAAGATCTGTGGTGATAGATATCGGTGCCGAGCCAAGTAATGAAGGTGTTCAAAGTACAAACTATTTGTTTGAATTGGGACACAAAATTAATTAAGAATCAGGTGTCAAAAGATTGGGGGAACTAAAAAAAAACCAAAAACAAAACAGGACCCTAATACCAAGTCTCTTCAAAAGAATACCACAGCAAATCACTTGAGGTGTTAAAGAAGATTATCAGGATCTTTATTGTCTCTCAGTGACATCTGACAGACCATAAAAGCAATTTCTTTGTCAAAATCCCAATCTAATATTTGACTGAAAAAAATATGAACTTAAAAATATGAACTTTTTAAGTATGAGCTAGCACTGGATGTCTATATACTATTAGCTACAGAAAATGTAACGGGGAAAACATTGTTCTAATGTTGTAGTTTTGGTGTAGTTTTGACATAATCAAAATTCAACAGCTTTTACTGCACTAAACTCTATTTTGCAAAACAGTTTTTAAAAAAAAATTGATGGAGAGTAGAATGAACTGTGGTTTAAGGTAGCTATTGACATAATTGCTTTTATAAAAATGCTTCCTTCCTCTTCTTCTCTTTCTTCCATTCTGTAAATGTTGACATTCCCAAGAAAAACACACATATATATTTGTACAGAAAAGCCTCATTCTAAAAATGATCATTGCAAACATCTTGAGAAGGCCACAATATATCTTTCAGTTGTTGTATGTCATGACGCTTGCCCAAACAGACTTGTACTGAAAGAAAATAATGCCTATCTTGCAGTGTGTCATATCTTTCTGCCTTCAAGGGCATGTGAAGTTGTGGTTTGGCTTTTTTATAATTGTTGTGTCTGGGTACTTAATTCATGTAACTGAAAATTGGATTTGCATAGCATATTCAATTTATTTCATTTTTTGGATGTTCTGATTGCATTTCTTTATTTTATGAAACACGACTATTGATTCCAACAAATTCATGGCAGTTTACAAGTGAATTTCTCGAATCATCATCAAATAATCTGATTTGTATAGCCACCAAAAAACCCCTACCCTATATGTAAAACTAGCATATATAAACATTTTTTTCATAAATCTGATTAAGTTACATCATGTAAATCTGCATAATATGTTTTCAAAGCAACGTTGATTATACATTATAGCAGAAACTAATATTCTAATTGTGTGTTTTTTATTAAAGATATTGCAGAAACTCTTCACTTTCTTCTTTGTGGAGCCTCAAATGGGAGTTGTCAGGAACAAATTGATCTTGTTCCAAGAAGTCCTCAAGAACTGTATGAACTTACTTCACTTATCTGGTAGGTTTTTTCTGAAATTATTATTCAGTTTTTGTCCAGGCTCATATTTCATAATACCTAAAATGAGATGAATACTGTTGCTAAAACACACATTTACTGTTAAAATGTTGACTTATTCTTTTTAGTGAATTGATGCCATGCTTACCTAAAGAAGGAATTTTTGCTGTTGACACTATGCTAAAGAAAGGAAATGCGCAAAACACAGATGGTGCAATATGGCAGTGGCGAGATGACAGGGGTCTCTGGCATCCCTATAACAGAATTGATAGCCGGATAATTGAGGTAGTAATATCAGCATATAAACATCTGCATTTTATATAGGGGGTTGGACATCACCTATCAGACACTGTCATAAATGTAACAACTTCTAATCAAATTTCAACTATGAATTGCAGGTAGATCTTTGGAATTAGCACTAGTAGGCAAGATGTGATACTTATGAATTCAATTTTCATAAATTGCTGAACCATTTGTCTTTTTTATCTGAATGATTAAAATATATTTCTTTCTAATATTGTATATATTGCTATTGAAAAGATGTCTCTACTGTCATTCAGCAGGCTCACAGGGTAGATTAAATAAAATCAAGATTGTTAAACAATCAAACAGAAAAAAGCCAATAAACTTTAAAAGTATTATTCTGACATTAGTCACATATAAAATTAGATGAACTCATAGACCTGATTTCCATATAACATTAAGCCAAAATGGTGGGTAAAAAAATCATGCAGAAGCAAAGCAATCCACCCACTATGGTTTAATATTGTGTGTGAAGTAAGCCATTTAAAGCATTCTTTGATTACTCAGAAGTGTGTTGCTGGATAGGAAGAAGAGGTAGTTGTCCTAAAATAGTTTGTACTTGTATTTAAACTTATTTATTTGTTCTCAGGCAGCTCATCAGGTTGGTGAAGATGAAATAAGTCTATCTACATTGGGACGTGTTTATACAATTGACTTTAATTCTATGCAGCAGATCAATGAGGATACTGGAACAGCTCGTGCCATTCAGAGAAAACCTAATCCTCTAGCCAATACCAGTACTAGTAAGCACTATTTTATTTTTGTCACTGAAGAGTGCTTCCTCTATAGTCTTACAGTTTATTTTTTCATACATTTATTTATTGCTAGTTTTCTATGTACAATTTCATATCTGAGGATGGTCACAATGAAATTGCCAGATTCTCTTGCTCCAAGGGAGATGTAATTAGACAGTGGTATCCCTGTTGGTGGCCCAGGCTGTTAATCTACCTTGAGTAAATCCACCAGTTTTATATATTCATAATCCAAAAAGCAGATCCCACTTTGGGTTACAAATGTCTTCTAGAAAGCATGCTAATAAATTATTGAACTGCATATATCCCATGGTTTCAATGAGCAGATCTGGCCACATAGTCTGCTTCTTCTAGAATCATAGAGATTTAGGAATCTTCTTAAGTCATTAACTCTACTTCTTCTGACTGCAGAACTCCAAATTAAAGTATGCCCAGAAAGGAAGCTTACCAACTTCATCAAGGATTGCATCTACTGTTGAACTGCTCTGACAGTTAACCACACCGTCTGTCTTTGCTTACCTACAGCCGCCATGGCTCCCCCCCTCGCCTCTGCCTCCGCTTGCTGCTTGGAGGGCCGGCTCAGTCGTGGTGCTTGGCCCCACCTGCACTGTGTGGGCTGCAGAGTCCTGACTGCCTCTTGGGGACAGGTGTTCCCCGCCCTTCCCGTTCACCAGAGCTATCGCAGATGGGGCAGCAGGTGGGAGGCTTGTCCTGCTGTGTGGCAGAACTGGAGGATGAGGTTGGATGGCAGGGGCCCAGTGCACAAGGGCAATGGCGTGGCACCACCTCCGCCCCACCATCTGACTCGCCTTGCTTGCCCTGCAGTGGCTGTAGCTGGCGGAGGCAGAGGTGGGGGGGAGTCATGTGATCTGAACATGCCGGGCGGCTGGGCGGCCACCTGCCCTGTTCCAGCCACAGTGGCTGTGGGCTAGCAAAGACAGATGGTCCTTTCCCCCACATTTCTGCTTCCACCTGCAGTGTGGAGGGCTGGCCTGCACCCGCCTGCGCTGCGCAGGCTGCAGAACCACAGAGTGCGCTGGCCAGCAGGCTGCGGCTACTGCTGGACACTGTCAGCCCCCGCAGGCTCGCCGCGTCCTGTGTGTGTACTGGGAAGGTGCCCGGCTGGGCTCGGGCAGGCTGGGGTAGCAGGAACCTGTCCCCCGCCATCTCCAGGGTCAGATTTGGGATGGACCTTGTGTTTCACATGTATGCTCTATATCCTATTTTCTGGGTTCATAAATTACATATCCTAGCATGGCTTTATACGGGTAGCTTTTTCATGATGCAGGTCTGATAGAGTAGTATATTAAGTTATAGTGAGATTTATGCTATTCTGTTGGATCTCACTCATTGGTGGTAGAGTGCTATGCTTAAAATCCCAAGGGAGAATATTTCTTTCAGTGTGGAATGAGAGATAAGTGAAGTTGCCAGTGCTTGCTTACAGACTACCAAAGTGATATATGTCTAAACTTTGTAAGTAATTAAGGATATATTGCAAAACTCAAGGGCGTTTTAGATCCCATGTTTACTTGAACGTTACTTGTATTTGACTGTTTTATTTATATTTTAAATATGTCCTTCATTTTTCAGGATCCATATTCTTTTTTAAAACATTGAGAGTTAGCTTGGTATAATAGTTAAGATGCTGGTCTAGAAACCAGGAGACTATGAGTTGGAGCATTGACAGCTGGCTGAGTAACTTCAAGTCATTCAGGATAATTACTGGGGGGGGGGGGAAATTGGAGGAGGAAGAAGTATTACGTATGTTCACTGCCTTGAGTTATAAAGTAATAAAGACAAAATACAAAATGAATAAACATTCAACAAAACTTTAAGGAAGATTATTTCTTAGTGCTTAGTTTGAAATTTAGTTAGGTATTGGAAAATGTATAATATTTTTTGTAAATATAGGAGTGAAATGTTTTCTAAAAATACTATAATATATAAATGGAATCAAATCAAATCAAATTGAATGCTATGTGTACATTTAGTGCAATATAAATAATTAACCATCTATTTATCCTTTTATAGGCGGACATCCAGAATCAAAGAAAGATGATGCTCGAGCACAGCTAATGAAAGAAGATCCAGAACTAGCTAAATCTTTTATTAAAACCTTATTTGGTGTTCTCTATGAAGTGTATAGTTCTTCAGCTGGACCTGCTGTTAGACACAAGTGCCTTAGAGCAATTCTTAGAATAATTTATTTTGCTGATGCTGAACTTCTGAAAGATGTACTGAAAAATCATGCTGTGTCAAGGTATGTATTAATTCATATCTTTGTTGTGAATGATACTATAAAAATACTTGATTTTTGCTGAAACCAGTATCCTGAAATTTTAATAATTTAATTTAATTTAATTAAGATATTTAATTGTTTAAGGTTTCTGTATTTGGCAATTATAGCTATAATGAGAACTGTTGGGAATGTTAACTAATCAACATTAGATGTTTATTATTTAATATTGTTAAGTTCCAGCTGATATCATTTATTGATATTAATACAGCATGTTTCCTATCTGAGTAGAATCAGGCCATTATCATCCCTGTTTAATACAGTAAGAAAGCTATATGCAAATATTTATTTAAAATTATTGGATTGAGTCCAAGTAAAAATATTTTTGCTGAGGACTAGGCAGGATTCAGAGTGGACTGTTCAACCTTGGACTGCCCATTTAGCCAAAAATTATATTTCACTGCCAAAAGGTTACCTTCATTTTGCGCTATGACAGAAAACACAGTGGATAAAACATTGTTTTTTCTTATTCAGACTCTTTATTTTAACCCCATGTTGAGAGACAGATTTTAATGATGGAAATATTACTACTTAGAGATGAATAAGGCAAGGGTGCATTTTATCCCCTTTCCCCTTTAATTTATTAATAATTGAGGCTCTTACATTTTCTGTTCATTATCCTATAATGTTAGGAAATTGCACTTTCAACTTTGTAGTTGATGTAATTTTTTCTTTCTCCCAAGTGGGAATGAGAAAGGCATTGAGGGATTGGTTTCTTTTTGCCTAAATATTACTTGGAATAAATTATCAAAAAACTAGTATTAGCTTCTGCATTACATATTGTAGGATGCATAAATAGTAAGTATAAATATCTTGAGATGAAGCTGGATTATCGTAGAGCACTTATTTCTTTTATTGGGTCTTATTTAAATTTTCCATTCAAAATTTTATTATTGCAGGTCTTGCTAAGATTTTTTTCTTAGCTTGTTTATGGAGTTCAGATGTGTACTTTAACAAAGTTTAATATACCAGAAAAATGCCAGTCTCAAAATTAATCTTATTTCACCAATGGGGATATTAAGGAATATCTTTTTCTATCATATTGCTGACAAATTGCCTTTAGGAAAATGTTAGTGTGACCTATGATACAAAGGAAGTAAAGAGATAATGAGAAACATTATGCAAAATATGCAAAAAGAGTAAGAAATAATAAGATAAAGAAATTCAAAGTGTGAGACAGGAAAAAGAAATGTAAAGAATAGTTCACATCACTATTATCTGTCCTTGCAAACCACCTTTGTTTCTCTTACCATATTTATATGGTTCTTTTTTATTGCCTTTATTCTTTAACTTATAAGTTCTTTTTGAAGTTCATATCCATCCAACCACAAGTCAGTTGTCTCTTCCTCTTTGACCCATTCATTCTTCCTTTCTCTATTTGTTGATTACAAATTCTTCACTTATTCCCTGTGAATCACCAAACCACTTCACAGTACTTGTTTTTTATTGGCTAGTTTTTTTGCATTCAGTTCCCATTCTCATTTAGCATTCATTCATTTTTGCCCCATTCCTTCATGTTATAATGTCTACACTTCTTCCTTAATTCATTGCATTCAATATAACTTTTATGTTTCCTGACATTCCCAGTTTTCACTTCTACATACCCAAGCAGGCAAAAACAGGATCTCCTTCGTACCCAATTCAACTTATTTTGATAAATATTCATTCCTTGTAATAGACCACATACTACTAACCAGCTTTCTACCAGCATTTGCATTTCTTAAAATTTCTCAATTTTCCCTTCTGTTCAAAACATTTTGCCAAATCTCATCTACTTACTTCTATTTCTCTGTCACGATAACTAAAGTAGTTTTTGATATGCTAATTTTCATGTCTGTACACCTTATTGCATCCCAAATTCTACATAAGGTATCTAGGAGATCTCTGCAATATTATGTGTGTATAGTGCAGACATGTCAAACACAAGCCCCAGGGGCCGGATGTGGCCCGCGAAGTGGTTTCAATGTGGCCCATGAAGCCATCCTGGAAACAGTGAAGGAACGGCCTCCACTGCCTTGGCCCTGGCTGGCCGGGAGCCAATGTACAATTTTGTGGTGGCCATCTTGGCACTTGCCCCAGTCCCACCCCCTTCTGCCCCCTTCAGACCCTCAGATCTGTCCCACTCCTGCCCAGGCCCCCATAGGCACCCTTGATGCGGAATGATGTAGAATTGGCCATGCCCACTCAGTAGGCCACAGCCACTCCATCCACGCCCACCCAGTAGGCTGCACCCACTCTGGCCACACCCACCTGGCCCCCCCAGGGCAACCACAATGCTGATGCGGCCCTCAGTGAAATTGAGTTTGACACCCCTGGTATAGTGTATGTGTGTCCATCTGGTTATACATGCCCTATACTTTCCATTTACTTTTATAACATTCCATCATGTACCACTCCACCTGCTGAATCCAGCCACTAATACTCAACTACATATTTGTGCAAAACATAACCCAATTCTATATCTTATGTTTTGAACAAGTAAAGTATAGTAAATTTCCTTTCTCACATTCATATTATTTCTCAGTGAGAACTGACTCAAATAATATTCAGCAATAAAGATAACAGAAATAAAAACAAAATATTTAGTAATGTATAGTTATTTTCAATTTGGAAAAATATATAGTCTGGCAAACAAACAAACAAATCCATATTCCATTGTTGCTTGCATATTAGCATATTAGGTATGCAATAGAAATGTAAAGTGTATTGCTGATTTTATTTTAATTCCTTTCCTGCCCATCTTCTGCATCATGCTCAATAGTGAAAATATAATAATTTATCAGATTAAATTGCATTTTCCATAATACTTTTTTGTTTGATTGTTACAGTCATATTGCCTCTATGCTGTCAAGTCAAGATCTTAAGATAGTTGTTGGAGCCCTTCAGATGGCAGAAATCTTAATGCAAAAATTACCTGACATTTTCAGTGTTTACTTCAGGAGAGAAGGTAATGCTAACTTTTGACTGGATTCTGGTGTTTGGTATCCTACGTACAGTTTTGATAATATGATTATACATACATATATATATATAAAATCAACTAGTTAAACATTCAGTATTTGTAGAACTATGAAAATTAAACTTAATGCTCTGTGATTCTTAGGCTATAAGGACCCGATGGAGCTCCCTATAATGCTATGTGGGAATGACCTGTGGAGACCGGAAGAAAACCCACATCATAGACAATGGTCTGATAAAAGGCAATTCAGCCCACACTCTCCCTAGTTTCCTAGGGACTAAAAAGAGAGGAAGGGAGAAATACTTTCATTCTAACAAGATTCTATTAATGTAACTTTACAATAATTAAGTGGGATTAGTTCAACCAGGTAAGGTGTGGTTCTTGTCTGGACTACTTTACAAGGTTGATGCCCCATTAATCCTTCTAATGAACTTTAGTTGTACACCATTTCTATCACTAAAATTTAGTGCAACTATTCTGGCCACACAAAGGTTTGGGGGTTGAGTGAGCTGCTCATTCTTCTGAGTGCATATCTAGTATTAGCTGCAGGAGCAGTTTCAAGAGGGAGCTGTTGCATACAACAGGGGCAACCTGAAGAAAAGTTGCTATCATTTTCTCTTGAGTGCTCTTGAATTAGTTATGATTCTGATGACTACTTGGATAGATGTGTGCAGTTTTCTTAGGTGGTTTGCCATTACTTCTTTGGGGATAATTTTTGTCTAGGACTGACAAAGAATGGTCCAAAGTCACCCAGTTGCCTTCCATGCCTAAAGGAGAACTAGAACTTGGGTTTCTTCAGTTTCAGTCTGGCACATTAACCATGATACCATTCTGCCTCTCATCATATATTTAAGATTGTGAAAAATGTTTTAAAATTAATTTCAAAAATGAATTTTCCTGTTTTGAATCCATAATTATTTATTTTGAATGCAAAACAATGTTTCAGTCATCTTGATTGTGTTTGGAGTTTGAACCAAAAGGAACAAGACAGTCTGTGCTTACACTCAACCCAGCTATTGGTCCAAACAGGATATTTTAAATTTGAAATAGCTTGAATTCCAACCATTTTGGATATTCTTGTCTCCATTCATTGACATGCCTTTACTCTGCACTCCCCTACTATACCTTCTCTTTCTTCTTCCTACTTCATCTGAGTGAATATGAAATGTAGACTTTTAATATGGAAAAATGGTTTGGGGAACATTTGCTTCCGAGTTCTGAAGACAGCAAGAAACATCTGTACATTTATAAGAGGAAATTGCTTTCTCTTTTTGGTTAGAAACTGTCAAAGAATGGTTGAAGAGAAAGAAATAAGTTCATTTTTTCTGTTTACTTGTTTATTTTGGGGGGGAGGGTAAATTTACTTGATTTAAGTATTTTATCTTTATCCTACCAATTTTTTGAAAGTAGGATAACATTGCATTATTTCTTAAAGAGTGATGTAATCATTAGCCTATACAAAGACTGGGCATCATGATCTTTGAATGTATATGCAACATTTATTGGTATTGCACATCAGTCATGCAAGAATAGAAAGGCTCCCAAAAAGAGAAGCTACCTTCTGGTAGGTGATTCAATTATAAGGGATGTAAATTTAGGAAAGGACACAGAGGCTTTGAAAGAGGTCAGGTGTCTTCCAGGTGCTACTGCCAGTAGGGACAAGAAGCGTATTTCTAAAATAATCAAGAATGGCAGCAAGGACTGTGATGTGGAGGCTATTGTACACCTTGGCACTAATGATCTGTCCCAAAAAGATGTACTCTCTGTGCAGAATGATTTCCAGAGCTTGGGGAAGGAACTTAGCAGAATAGGCTGTAGGCTTACTTTCTCAGAGGTTTTACCAGTGTATAAGGAGCAAAACGGAAAAGGCCAGCGCATAGCACAATTCAATATGTGGCTAAAGGAATGGTGTAAAGGGGAAGGCTTTGGATATATTAGTCACGATGTCAGTAGCTGGTCCAATCAAAAGATGTACAAAAGAGATGGTTTGCATCCATCAAAAAAAGGGACTGAGTTACTCGGCTATAAATTCACAGATTTTCTGGAGGGAAATTTAAACTAAACAGCGGGGACAGGGAGTTAATTGATACGGAACAACCCTGTCCCCGGCAATTTAAAAACTATAGGGCTATCAGTGCCATGTAGCACAGATGTGTGTGTGGACAAGAATACCAACCTTGCTACCAATCAAAATGAAGCCTCTAATAGCGAGTGCCATATAAAGTGCACTAACCAAATAGGTGGTAAGACAATAGGGGAACTCAGGCACCACACAGGTTATGTAGAAAGGAAACACAGGGCCACCCACAAAGGACTCAAATGTTTATACACCAATGCACAAAGTATGAACAGCAAACAGGGTGAACTAGAAATTCAGGTTAATGAGGGCAGATACGATATTGTTGCCATTACGGAAACATGGTGGGATGAAACTCACACATGGAACACACAGCTAGAGGGATTTAAATTATTTAAAAGAAACAGACCAAATAAAAGAGGAGGTGGAGTTGCTCTCTATATAAGAAATAACTACATCTTCACAGAAATAGAGTACAACAATGATAAAAACTGTCTTGAATGCATTTGGGTCAATATAAAAGGGGGGGGAATGACATTGCCATAGGTGTATACTACAGACCACCCAACCAAACAGAGGAAATAGATGAACTTTTTGCTAGTCAGCTAACTAAGGTATGTAGGAAGCACATCACAATAGTAATGGGGGACTTTAACTACCCTGACATCAACTGGGAGACAAACTCCGCACCAAGTGGAAGATCAAACAGGTTCCTGGCAAACCTAGCAGACAACTTTGTCTCCCAAAAAGTAGAGAATGGAACTAGGGGATTAGCCATTTTGGATCTAATTCTCACTAACAGAGATGAAATGATAGACGGTGTTGGAGCCATAGGAACCCTGGGAGGAAGTGATCATGCAATATTAGAATTCAACATTATAGAAGCACAACCAATAGAACACAGTCAAACTAGAGTCTTGGACTTCAAGAGAGCTAATTTCAATAAACTTAGAGAGGGCTTGGGAAGGATTCCATGGATGAGAATCCTCAAGGGGAAAACAACTCAAGAAGCTTGGGAAATTTTGAAAAATGAGATAATAAAAGCACAGTCTAGCACAATACCAACAAAGAGGAAAAATAACAGCTCTCAAAAGAAACCAGCATGGCTGCATAAAGAACTCTCTGACAAATTGAAAGATAAAAAGGACAAGTATAGAAAGTGGAAAGAGGGGAACATAACTAAGTCAGAATATCAGCAAATAGCCCGAGCCTGCAAAGATGAAGTGAAGAAAGCCAAGGCTCAAAATGAACTGAGGCTTGCGACCAAAGTCAAAAATAACAAAAAAAGCTTCTTTCAACATGTAAAAAACAAGAAAAAAGTGAAGGAAATGATTGGTCCATTAGTGGGTGGAAGTGGCAAGAAGGTGACAAGCAACAGGGAGAAAGCAGAACTATTTAACTCATTTTTTGCATCTGTCTTTACACAAAGGGAAAAAACAGACCAACCTATCAAAAATAGTGCCATAAAAAACAAAACAGAAACACAAGTTAAGATAGGCAAGAAAATGGTTAGTGAGCACCTGTCCAGCCTAGATGAGTTCAAATCGCCAGGACCAGACGGATTACACCCCAGAGTTCTCAAGGAACTGGCAGATGTGATATCGGAGCCACTGAACTATATTTTTCAAAGATCCTGGAACACAGGGGAACTACCAGAGGACTGGAAAAGAGCTGATGTAGTTCCCATCCTCAAAAAAGGAAAAAAAATGGATCCAGGAAATTACAGACCTATCAGCCTGACCTCAATACCTGGGAAGATCCTGGAAAAGATAATCAAACAACGAATCAACGAACACCTAGAGGCAAACAAAGTCATTACTAAAAGCCAACATGGGTTTGTCAAAAATAGATCATGCCAGACAAATCTTATTGCATTCTTTGACCAAGTGACAAAATTAGTGGATCAGAGGAATGCTGTGGACATAATTTACTTGGACTTCAGTAAGGCATTTGATAAAGTAGATCACAACCTACTACTTGACAAGATAGAAAAATGTGGGGTAGACAGAACCACCACCAGATGGATCCGTAGCTGGCTGACCGGCCGTACTCAGCGAGTGGTCCTCAATGGAACTGCATCTATATGGAGGGAAGTGTGTAGTGGGGTGCCCCAGGGCTCTGTTCTGGGCCCAGTACTCTTCAACATCTTCATCAACGATTTGGATGAAGGGATAGATGGGGAACTCATCAAATTTGCAGATGACACCAAGCTGGCAGGAATAGCCAACACTCCAGAAGACAGGCTTCAGATACAGAAGGATCTGGACAGACTTGAACACTGGGCACTAACTAACAAAATGAAATTCAATGGTGAAAAAAGCAAGGTTCTACATTTAGGCAAGAAAAACCAAATGCACAAGTACAGCATAGGTGGCACCATGCTCAATAGTAGTAACTGTGAGAGGGACCTCGGAGTCCTAGTAGACAATCACTTAAATATGAGCCAGCAGTGTGCTGCAGCTGCCAAAAAGGCCAACACAGTGCTAGGCTGCATTAACAGAGGGATAGAATCAAGATCACGTGAAGTATTAATACCACTCTTACAATGCCTTGGTAAGGCCACACTTGGAATACTGCATCCAGTTTTGGTCACCACGATGTAAAAAAGATGTTGAGACTCTAGAAAGAGTACAGAGAAGAGCAACAAAAGATGATTAGGGGACTGGAGGCTAAAACATATAAGGAACGGTTGCGAGAATTGGGTATGTCTAGTTTAACGAAGAGAAGGACAAGGGGGGACATGATAGCAGTATTCCAATATCTCAGGGGCTGCCATAAAGAAGAGGGAATTAAGCTATTTTCCAAAGCACCTGAAGGCAGGACAAGAAGCAACGGGTGGAAACTATCAAGGAGAGAAGCAACCTAGAACTAAGGAGAAACTTCCTGACAGTGAGAACAATTAATCAGTGGAACAGCTTGCCTCCAGAAGCAGTAAATGCTCCAACACTGGAAGTTTTTAAGAAGAGACTGGACAGCCATTTGTCCGAAATGGTGTAGGGTTTCCTGCCCGAGCAGGGGGTTGGACTAGATGACCTCCAAGGTCCCTTCCAACTTTACTACTATTACTATTACTATTTTTTAAAGTAATAATTAAACCATGTTGTATTTATCTTAAAACTAATTTTTTCATCTAATGAACTATAAATTCTGTTACTTTTTTCAGGTGTGATGCACCAGGTGAAGAATTTAGCAGAATCAGAGACTTTACTGACAAGTCCCCCCAAAGTTTGCACTAATGGCTCAGGAACACTTAGTGCTACTACAACAGTAAGCACTGGAACAGCCACTTCTGCTAGCAATGCTGTTTCAGACTTAGGTTCTCCAAGCTTACAGCACAGTAGGGAAGACTCTTTGGACCTGAGTCCACAGGGGTGAGTTCACTTGACTGGGTCTCTGAATTCAGTATTTAATATGCCAATGAGTTTTTTTTTATTGTAAATATTTATTAAGTTTTTAAAATTTTACAAAAACAAAACAACCCATCCCCAAACCTCCCCAACCCTCCCATTCCCTCCCCCGACCTTCCCAGAGCTGAACATAGGCTTAATTAAAATTTCTTCAAATAATCTAAAAGAAAGTATAAACCATAAATAAATCTAAATACTAAATACATTAATTAAACAAATTATAAGATAAGTAACAATAATATATATATAAGAAAACATAACTACCAAAAAAGAATTACTTAAAAGAAAAAAGAATAAAGAATAAGAAAAAAAGATAAAAGAAAGTATAATAAAAATAAAAAATAAAAATAATAAAAAAGAATAAAATCTATAAAATATTTTAAATTTTAAATATAAGTTATTGAAAAGCTAAATAGTATTTTTTAATATCCAACTTATATTGTATAAAATCTATCCACTTTTTCCATACCGCAAAATACTTCTCCTGCGATTGATCCTTCAAGAAAGCCGAAATCTTTGCCATTTCCGCCAAGTAAGAGACTTTAAAAAACCACTCTTGCAAAGTAGGCAGAGATTCCTTCTTCCAACATTGCCCTACTAGCAGCCTTGCGGCTGTAATTAAATTTAACATCAATATAGTCTCTTTAATATCACAGTCAGTAACAATACCTAATAAAAACAATTGTGGGGTAAATTTTACCCTCCTTCTAAAAATTCTTTGAATATTCCACCATATCTTAATCCAAAAGGCTTTTATATTTTTACACGACCACCAAATACGATAGTAGGTAGCATCCAAACAACCACATCTCCAACATTTAGGCTGTAAGTCAGGATACATACGAGACATTTTTTGTGGATCAAGGTGCCATCTGTAAAACATTTTATAAAAATTCTCCCTTAAATTCTGGGCTTGTGTAAATTTGACATTCCTCACCCAAATAATTTCCCAGGTATCTAGTAGAACTGGTTCACCAAAATTTTGTGCCCATTTGATCATACATTCTTTAATTAATTCTGCCTCTGAATCCAATTCTACTAGCACCCCATAAATTCTCTTAATATGAGTTCGTCTTTGATCTTTTACTTGTTTAAGAAAATTTTCATCTTCTCTAAGTAAACCCACATTACAATCTAACTTCCATCTATCCACTATTTGTCTATACTGAAACCATGAATATATAATATTTTCTTGTGCTAGGTTTTCCAAAGATTTTAACTGCCAGTTTTTACCATCCCATCTAAGTAATTGTGCGTAAGAAACACCACCCATCTTAACTCCTCTCCTTATCCCCTCTATCGCATGCCAAGGTACAGCCCATAATGGGATTTTAAAATCACTTCTGTAATATTTCCTCCAAACCCGAAATAGAGAAATCCTTATAATATGAGATTTAAAAACCCTATCAACTTTTTTGTTAAAAATTAAATAGGCATGCCATCCAAAAAGTAAATCCCAACCCTCCAAGAGGAGTATTTCTACATTTGTTAGATTAACCCAATCACTAATTAATGTTAAAACTACCGCATCATAGTACAATTTCAAATTCGGTACCTTGAGTCCACCTCTCTCACGAATGTCTTGTATTATTTTAAGCTTTACTCTTGGTTTTTTGCCCGCCCAAATAAACTTATTGATACCTTTCTGCCATTCATTTAAATTAGTCTCATTCTTTAAGATAGGTATCATTTGAAACAAAAAAAGGAACTTTGGCAGAACATTCATTTTAATCACCGCAATTCTTCCCAAAAGGGATAACCCCCAAATATTTTACCTTATCAACAACCTCAAAGTCTGTCAACTTAACCAAAGTCTGCTTATCCAAATTGGTCATATTTTTAGGTAATATTTTAGTCTTATTGTTGTTAATTTTAAAACCCGAAACCCGTCCATATTGGTATATCAATTGTAATAGCTCTACTACAGAATAAGTAGGTTGGGACAGGGTGACCACCAAGTCATCTGCAAAAGCTCTTAATTTATATTCTTTTTTATTAACTTCTATTCCTTTTATTTTCTGTGATTCTCGAATTTTAATCAACAATATTTCCAAAGTTAAAACAAACAGCAATGGTGACAATGGACATCCCTGTCTAGTCCCCTTTTCTATTGTAAAAACCTCTGATAAACCCCCATTAACAATAAGTTGTGCCGTTTGTTTTTGATAAATAAGACCAAGAGCTTGTAAAATTTTTTCTCCAAAATTCATTTTCTCAATTAATCTTAACATAAATTGCCAATTCAGTTGATCAAAAGCTTTTTCAGCATCTAGAAATATCAATCCTGCAGGAACTTGATTATTTTTGTCTAAGTATTCTAATAAATTAATAATTTGTCTGACATTATTCTTCATGTACCTTCCAGTTATAAAACCCGTTTGATCCTTATGTATAACCTGATGCAAAACCCTCATAAGCCTATTAGCCAAAATTTTTGCAAAAATCTTATAATCTACATTTAAAAGAGATATAGGTCTGTAATTCTTTGGTAAAGTAAGATCTTGATCTTCTTTTGGGATTAAAGATATAAAAGCTCTACCCCATGACGGGGGAATCTCTAAACCCTGTAATATATTGTTAAAAAGCTCTCTTTAAGGTTGAATCATCTCTTGTACCAAAGTTTTATAATAAATAGATGTCAAACCATCCGTACCTGGTGCTTTACCTAATTTTAATTCTTTAATCATTGTCTCAATTTCCTCACTAGTAACTAATCCATTGATTTCTTGTTTCTGATCTTCTGTTAAATTAGGGAAGTTGGCTTCATTTAAATAATTATCTATATCTAAAGCCTGTATTTTAGTACTCTTATATAATTTTTGATAATAATCTAAAAAAGATTTCTTAATCAAGTCCTTATGATATACTAATTTACCATTATAATTTATTTTATCTATAATTCTCTGTCTCTGTTTCTTTCTTAATTGATAAGCCAACCATCTCCCTGGTTTATTCGCATCGCAAAATGTATTTTGTTTCATATACAATAAGTTAGTTGCAGTTTGATCAGCCATCAACATATTAAATTGTGTTTTAAGCAATTTTATAGATTCTTTAACCTTTTCATCTGTGGGATTTGAGATCAAATTTTTTTCTTTTGATTTAATCTCATCTTCCAATTCCTTACGTTTCTGAATCTGCTTTTGTCTATGAGCATTATTCATTTGTATCAAAATCCCACGCATAAAGGCGTTACCTACATCCCATACCATTGACATTGAAGTTCCCTTGTACATATTTAAAACAAAATAATCCTTTAAGTGCTCCTTTAATTTTTGAACATTCTTTTCTTGTCTAAATAAATTTTCATTCATCCTCCACGATCTCCTCTCCTCTCTTTCATCAACCAACTCCATCCAGACTGGACTATGATCCGTCAATGTCCTAGGAAAATTTTTTAACATTCTTTACCCTAGAATATAAATCAGTTGTAATAAAAAAAAGTCAATTCTTGAAAAGGATTGATATCTATCTGAAAAGAAAGTAAAGTCTTTCTCCTCCTGATTGCGTTCACGCCAGTAGTCTCGTAGTTCCCAGTCCTCTTTCAAATCAAAAAAAGCTTTAGGTAATTTAGCCTGTTTAAAAAAAGTAGAAGATACTTTTTTGTCTCTTTGTGTATCTGACACACCATTCCAATCACCCATTAATATCACGGATCTATAGTCCAACAAAGTTAATTTCTGATGTAACAATCTATAAAATTGTTCCTGTTGTTGGTTTGGTGCATACAATCCCACTATAAGTATTTGCTTACCATATAAACCAACTTCAATCATAACATATCTTCCTTGAAGATCAGATTCTACCAAACAGGCTGATAAGTTTTGCTTGACATAAATAACTATGCCCCCTTTTTTCCCAGGAGCAGAAGATACAAAATGAGATCCCAAACGAGCATTGACTAAATATTTTTGATCTTTAGCTATAATATGTGTTTCTTGGAAACAAATAATATCATTATTATGTTGCTTTAAATAATAAAAGATTTTCTTTCTCTTCTGAGGGGAATTAAGGCCGTTAACATTCCAAGTCAGGAGCTTTACCATCTCCCTTAACCAGAAGCCTGGAGAAGACTGCTTGGAGATCTGCCATTGAAGAATGTGCCGCAGAACTCTTAGGTCTTGCTCCTCCCACCAGCAACGAAGCACTTTCTTGAAGAGATTCTTTAACCTTTTTTCTCTGTTGTTCCTTTTCCTTGCGTCTATGCGCTGCACAGGTCATTCTTTGCTCTTTAATTTCTGCTTGTCGGGACCACTCCGACTGTAACTCTCCAAGCGCCATCACACCTGGTCCTTCAGACTGCTGTTCAACCTCTTTACCATCCAGAACTTTCTGCATCATAGATGATGGTGAGCCTGCTCCCAGGACCGAACTGTAAAACTCCTTTGCTTTAGTGACTGTATTAAGTCTATAACGCGTCCCCGCATGGCTCAGAACAATACCCATCGGAATCTCCCATCTGAATGGCATCATTCTTTTTTTAAGTTCATTAGATAAGAAAGCAAAATCTTTTCTCTTTCTTAGAATTTTAGATGGGATCGCCTTTAAAATAATAACATCTTGAGTAGCAATCTGGAATCTCTTATTATAAAAGGCTTGTATGATTTCATTGCGCAGAAATCTCTTTCCAAAATAAATCACCACATCTCTTGGTAAATTTCTCTGTTTTGCAATCCAGGAATTAACTCTAAATAATTTTTCAACCTCTCTACGTATTTCATCTTTCTCCCTATTCAAAATAACAGCAAAGTCATTTACCACAATCTCTCTCAGATCTTGCTGCATATCTTCCTTCAGACCCCTAATTCTTAAAGCATATTCCATCTCTCTGTACTGAGACATAACAATGTCATCCTGTGAAATTTCCATCTTTTTTTCCATGCCTTCAAACTTATCTTCTAAGATGTCAACCTTATCTGCAACCTCTTCAACTCTAGAGTCAAGCTTCTCAACCACAGAAGCAAGTCCTGATAAAGCCATAACTATATCTTGCCTCAAAATAGTGTTATTCTGCTCCAACAGATTCTTCACTTCCCCTCTAATTTCAGTTTTATTCTGATCTAGAAGCTCCTTCATTTCCCCTCTGATTTGAGTTACTGCATTTCCCATTATATCTTTCATATCTTGTACAGATATTGCTGGCAGAGGAGGAGAAGATGGTGGTGTAGCTTTAGGTTGTTGTACCGGTAAAATCGCAGGAGAAGAAGCCACCTTAGGAACTGTAGAAGCTACTTGCCTTTTTGAAGCCATTTTTTTTTAAAAAAATTTTTTTTTCTTCTTATTTCCACTTTATAAAAAAAATCCTCAAAAAATTAAAAAAACAAAGGAGAGTTTAAAAGATATTTCAAAAACACAAAACCACCTTCAGAAAAAGAGGAAAAAGTTTAAAAAGAAAAAGCTATATAGTCCATAACTTCCGTTTGACTCACTTTCTTTTTCCCCGAAAAAAACTTTCAAATCGCCATTTTACTTTCACTCTCCACACAAACAAAAAAGAAAAAGAAAAAGATCAACCTAAACTAAAAAGCAAATAAAACTCAATAAGTCAAATCCTTTATCCAGCTCTGTCCGCTTTATATATAAAAAAAATCACTCACCCTATTCCTTTAAACGCGGAGATGGTAGCGGCGTTTCACTTTGTTCCCAGAGGAAACAAAGACAGCTGGGAGGCGGAGGCAACCCGAACTCCGAGGGAGCTCTCTTTCCACCCCCCCCCAAAATCCCTGGGGGGTTGAGATGCTCTACCTCTATTCGGGTGGTTCTCTCCCCCCTCCCTTCACCCGGGAGGGAGATTTCGAGCCGCGGGACAGCTGGTGTACTCTGCGGTTCTCACGCTGTCCCAGGAGGACGGCTACAATGTAGCCTCCATCATCGATGCTAACCACCGGAAGTCACTAATGAGTTTTAAAAAGAAGTCAGCATAATTGGATGGTAGTACTGTTGTAATAATTTTGGACTTCTTCCTACATGAATTTGTTTTTTAAAAAAGTCTGCATTTTTTGTTCTAGCTGTCTTTGGTCTTTTAAAATATACACCAGTAGTTGATATTCAATGAACTATTTGCCAACCTGTCTCAAGGCAAATATTTATCTTCTAAACAGATAATACACAATGCTTAAATGTTAAAGAGTTTTTAAAGATATGGCTTTGCAAAAAATAGGAAATGTGGTTTATTTTGGCTTGAAACAAAATAGCCATACTTGAAATGTCCTTCATTGCATTTCAACAAAAGAAAATTTGAAATGTTTTCAGTTTGCCAACCATAACAGACTGTGGAAACTAGAGATAAGGCTCTTGTTCCCATGTTTTTCTCCCCACCTGTCCAAGAGGCAATAAGTAGACTGGTGGTCCATGCTGATTGCTGTCAGGTGCTCACTGTATTGGCAATAGCTGCTGACAAATATATCTAGTAAGATCATTTAAAATCCATATGTCTTTAAAAATGATACTTACTAAAATGTGAAGCCACATTAATAAGCCTGATATATAATGTGTTTTTGGTTCAATAGCCGATTAAGTGATGTTTTGAAGAGAAAAAGATTGCCAAAACGTGGGCCCAGAAGACCAAAATATTCACCTCCCAGAGATGAGGACAAAGTAGACAATCAAGGTAAGTTTTGTCAAAAACAGGTATTGTAAATTATTAAAATAAATTCACATCTAGGTTTCTTCAAGGCCACATTGTTCAGGTAGTATTGTCCCAGCCAACAAAACCATCTCAGTGAAATTGCTGGAATAGCCCACTTCTGAGAAATTTCTGGGCTGTTGCCTGGTGCTGCTGCTTTTCTGCTGAAATACCATCTTCTAGAAAAGCCTCTCAATGACATCAAAGTTGCCCCCTTCTTGACAATACAAGCCCTCTTTCGTAGGGCTTCTTTTAAATGTACAGATGCCATCAGGGTTTTTTCATATCTAAACTTTTTGAAATATTTAAATTTTAAATATGTCATGGATATTCTAATCCTGCATTTAAGTCCTGTTACCATGGGTGTTTTATTATTTGTTGTAACAGATACCTTTTGCTTTTGCTGTAAATTGCTGTGTGAGTCCCTTCATTGAAACCAACAGTATATATGTGAAATGAATGAACAAGCAAGCAGTTAAATATTGGTTACATAACATGAAATAAGAAGCTGGAATCTGAAACATCCTGGCTTATTTATCTTTATGTTAGTTATTATTTATTTGCAGTTACTTTGATTTGCTTGGGAGGAAAAAATAGTGATTGTGGCATTTGAGTAACCCAAAGTATTAATAGGGAAAAACAAAACAACAGCAAAATTTTGTAACATTAAAAAAAACCTTTCTAAATGAAAACACACACAATAGTTTTCAAAAACTAGGTTGATGTCTTGCTTCAGGCTGAGCATCCACACCAGCTTGATTTAGAACAGATTTAATGATGAATAATATTGTAGGGAATTACAAAAAGTAAAAGTCTTGCTTGATAGCTAGGCATAGCGCAGATGGTTAAGAGCTAAGTCCAGCGTCAAACCATAGGGCACTGACAGAATACAGGTAGTCCTCAACTTACAGCAGCTCATTTAGTGGCTGTTTGAAGTTACAACAGCTCTGAAAACTGACTTATTAGTGTTTATCAGTCTTACGACAGTTGCAGTGTCCCCTTGGTCATGTGATCAAAATTCAGATCCTTGGCAGCTGACTCATTTATGACCATTGCAGTGTTCAAGAGTCATGTGATCCCCTTTTGCAACCTTCTGACAAGCAAAATCAGCCAGTTCACTTAACAGTTCACTTAACAGCTGTGTTACTAACTAAACAATGATGCAGTGATTCACTTAACTGTGGCAAGAAAGATTGTAAAATGAGGCAAAATTCACTTAACAACGGTCTCACTTGGCAACATAAATTGTGGGCTCAATTGTGATTCATTAAGTCAAGGAATACTTGTATAAGTTTGGGAAAAGAAGCTGCAACAGCAGAGACAGAGAGGCAAATGTTCACTGCAGCCCTGAAATCAAACATTAGAGAGATAGTCAGCTAGGCAGAGCTATAAAACAGAGCAGGAATATAGGAATGCAGATCCTACGGGATGAGTTGTTTCCAGCAGAGGGGCAATTACTGGCAGCTATTCTTAAATAGGCCAGTTGGCATGGTAGCTCAATTATAAACATTTGTGTCTTTGTTTCTTCTGGAGCTGAGCAGTACAGATAGATTCTGGAGTTGGATGCGCTGCCAGAATCTGACCCCTAGCTATCACCTAGCTCCTCCTTTCCTCCTGGGGATTTCTTGCCCCAGGTAATTGATGCTGAGGGGTCTGATGCTTGACTGTTAGTACCAGAAGTCAGCAGACAGGTACCCAAACATCAGGCTCCTCGGCATCTTGATGATCTTGAGAGTTGTTATATATACCAAAGAACTGTTACAGTGGTATGTGCCTGCAGTGGCAGCTTATATGTATATATAAACCAAACAGTGGCAGCAATATGGGTATGCAAAGCATGAAGAATACATATCTTCATTTTGAAAGTGTATTTGGTAATATAATACTATTTTTAATTCACTTGGCAGCCGCAACTGCTTATAGCTTGCTGTGGGTTGAATCACATACAGAGTATTAACAAACACAAATCTAGAACAGTCTTAAGATAATTGATAGATGTATTCATCCTATGTAAGTTCCCTTCAACTTAAATTCTGTTACTGTTTTCCATTCTTCCCTAAAAGCAAAAAGCCCTACTGCTACGCAATCTCCCAAATCTTCCTTCTTGGCAAGTTTGAATCCTAAAACGTGGGGAAGATTAAGCACACAGTCAAACAGCAACAACATTGAACCAGCACGTACAGCTGGTGTGAGTGGCCTGGCAAGAGCTGCTTCAAAAGATACAATATCCAACAACAGGTACAGAAAAAATGGAATTCAACTTTATTATGTAAAACACCTTTCTGTTCAATGTCCAACGTGACTTTTTACTTTTATTTTTTAATGTATTGATTTGTCTATAGCAGAGGTGAGGAACAATGGCCCCTTTATGACTGGTTGAGGAATTCTGGGAATTGAAATCTACAAGTCATAAAAGGGCCACCATTCCCCACCCCAGTCTATAGCAACTAAGCTAATAACTTCTCTAATGATAGAAGATCCTAAAGAGCATGTTGGGTCAAAAATGTCATCCAGTAGTTAGATGATGAACATTATCAAGAATGGGAGTATATGTGTGAAAAATCAAAGAAAAATCATTCAAGCTAAAACTAAGATAAATAAGTAGGACAAGACTATTATGTTTTTGTAAAAAGAAAAGGACTGTTGAAGAAACTAGTCAATCTGAAATAAGCGGAGATTACTAGTGGAAGAAAAATTTTTGGCTTTTAGTTTTCACTCTTTTGAAATTATGTGATTTGTTTACATTATAAATATATATTCAAAAAGTCCTTAGAATGTATGTAGTACACAGATGGTAATGTATTAAATTGTGCATTTCTTGTAGAGAGAAAATTAAGGGTTGGATTAAAGAGCAGGCTCACAAATTTGTGGACCGTTATTTTAGTTCGGAGAATATGGATGGAAGTAACCCTGCACTAAATGTGTTACAGAGACTTTGCACTGCAACTGAACAACTCAACCTTCAGGTTAGGATATCTTTTTCATTTGCCTTTGAATAAAAGGGTGACTTTTGTGGGAGGGCAGTTAAGCACTTTGCTGCTTAAACTATACATCTCTTCTCCTTTAAGTAAAAAAATGTTTAATGTATATAGCTTTGCTTTGGAAAAGACTTGGCGGTGCTCAAGAATTATGAGTTTTTCTAATTTGTAGTTTTTTTTTTCCGAAAGAAACATGGTGATATGATGTCACTTATCAGTTTTTATTCAAATAATTTTTTAAGGATATAATTAGAACTGTGCCAGCTTTTTTAATTCTAAGATGTAATTTTGTAATGATATTACTAAGCACAGTTGAACATAGAGTAAAACTAGTGCCTAAGCTCAATCTGTGAATGTGTGAATTTAATATTGCAAACAGAAGTAACTTGGGCTGACCAGGGCTAGATCGTTACGGAATTCTCATTCCAATTAATGATCCAGTATGAAGATGTGCATGTCCACGAAAGGCCAAGCTTTCTCTTCAGAAAAATATAGAAGGATAGCCACATTTTATGTTTGAAATACACTAAAAATTTGCATCTGAGTAGATTTTGGATTTAATCTGCAACCAGTTAAATATTATTTTCCATAGCAATATGTATTTTAAAATAACTAAATATGAAAAAGGTCAAACGTTGGGAGAATTGAGCTTTGACACTAACCATACAAGCAACTGCTACTTTAATTTAAACACTTCAAAAATAGTTGCGCTGTTTTCATGGTACAGGTATGTATCGCTTTGTATAGCAGCTGTTTGCAGTTGCAACACTAATGAGAAAGTAACTTTGCAACAAATTCTCACATTTATTTATTACATTCTATCACTGATAGAATGACAGTTGCAGGTCTGCAAAGCAAAGTAAGAATGTAAGCACAGTTGCAGTTAGTGATCACTTTGCTTTACAGCCAAATTGCCAATCCCCATTGTGGTTGCTAAATGAGGACTTCTGATAATAGGATGTATTCAAGCTAATACAAAGGGTGATGGGCTTCTGGCTTGTGCAAGCTTCTTTAGAAAGACATTTACTTGAGAAATTGTTTTCAGATGTTTCTGTATACATAGTCTTGTTGTTTTGCTTTCCACTAAATATGAAGCTGCTTTAATGATTTGTTAAAGAGAGATGTTTCATTCAATGCCCCATGCATTGCAAAAAACCTTGTTCAGATGCTTTGCGTAGTCTTGGTATTTAATTCAATAGATCTGGTATCTCTATTTAATTCAGTACTTGGTTAATAAAAATCATCTCATAATTTTGTAAGAGTGGCTCTTAATATTCTCATCCAGCTGTTTTAAGTGTTCTTTGTATTTTTACTCACTAATTTGTAATAGTAGATATTGGTATAGAGATAGGTATAACTGATTGTATACTAATTAGTGAGCAGTGAATGAATGAAAAATTCAGAGTTTACAAATAATGGGTATTGATGAATTTAATAAGCCATGGTGGAAACATTAAAACTGTTATGAAAATAAGAGGGAAAGAAGAAATGCATAGTTTGGTCTTTATTGTTTGTTGCCTTAATCAGTCAGAAGAAAATGTCCATTTTTGTATGTGTGTCAAAGTTTCACTTGGATGGCTCTGAGGAAGTGTTTTGAACATCAATATTTAAAGCAACATATGTGTGTGGGTCATGCATTGCATGAGCATATTGTGGTCTATCTGTTTACTTATAGTGTGCATTCTGTAAATACTCAGATACGACAAAACAGGTCAGTAAAAGTCAAATCTGTGAATATTTTGCAGTACGTCTTTCATTTCTGTTTTTAACTACTTGGTTCTGTTCCATTTATGGAATAGTTCCAACACTACTAAGCCTTGTTCTTATATAGAAACTATTTATTTCAGGTGGATGGTGGAGTTGAGTGCCTTGTAGAAATCCGTAGTATAGTCTCTGAGTCTGATGTCTCTTCATTTGAGATCCAGCACAGTGGTTTTATGAAACAGCTGCTGCTTTACTTGACGTCAAAGGGTGAAAAAGATGCTGTAAGCCGAGATGTCAGATTGAAAAGGTTCCTTCATGTATTTTTTTCTTCTCCTGTAAGTATTCATGTATTATTCAGAATTATAGGGGTCTTTTCATTCCAGTGTACATTATCTACTCTGTAACAAATCTTTTGAAGATGATATTAAAGACATTTCTGGGAGGCAAATATATGCTGGTTATTTTACCCCAGTAAATGCTTGACAGACAAATTATGAAATATGATTTGATGCTAACCCCATACAAAGACAAATGTCTTGTTTTCTATTTGATATATAAATTCTTCAGTTTAATGATCCAGACTGTTAACAAATTAAATAAAATAATTATACTGTTCCTGGTGAACTATAGTCTATCAGAGTTGTATTGTCCTGAACATTTGGAATATAGCTTCTGTACTGCCCAAAGAAATAAAATGTATTAGGTAGCCATCCATAGGAGATTCTTTAATTTCAGTTTCTACATTAAGAGTTGTATGAATTCACTGCTTCCTTCCAAATATATAATTCTGTTCCATTTCTGTTTGTTGGTTTGGATTATCTAAATGTTGACTTGTCCAAACTTTGTGATTTTACATAATGGGAAAACTTAACGTTTACAGCTTCCTGGAGAAGAACCCCTTGGAAGATTGGAACCTCTAGAAAACGCACCTTTGTTAGCATTGGTCCATAAAATGAATAATTGTCTCAGTCAAATGGAGCAATTTCCAGTTAAAGTCCATGACTTTCCAAGTGGAAATGGAACAGGGAGTAGGTAAGGATTAATGCTCAGGTAAACTTATTTGTATTCTTTGTAGCATGCCCGTTGTATTATGAGTTCTGCACAGATAAAATGAAATGCCGTATGGTGTTTATTGTTTCTTTTCTTTAACTACTAAATAGGTATTTCCAAACTATACGAATAGTGGAAAACCTTAAATTGTTCTGTGTAGAAGTTGCAAGAATTTAATATTTATAAAACTCCAGCTTCCTAATCTGGCATGATGCATGAACTTCAGATGTCTGAATATGATTTGCCCATTTCATCTACCCGCACTTCACTTTTGCCTCTAAAATTGTCTTCCTCAACCTAGTGAAGAAATGTTTGAGTCTGTGTCTACCCACATAAAAGAGAAGGAAAATGACACTTTCTGTCATTAGCAGCAAAAAGTGAATTTGATATAATTTGCAATGGCGGAGATATTATCAGATTGATCTATAACTAAACTCTATTCACCAAATATGGTAGGAAAATTTAAGATAAGTGCAGAACATTATTATAACATGTAATCATGCCTTATCTGTGTTGATTTATGAAAGAATAGATTTTCATAATCTATTATATATATATAGTAGGTAGACATTCAAGATTTTTCTGGTTTCAAATCCTTTGAAGTAGGAAAGAATGATATTTTAAACCAACAGTCATGCCATTTTTATTAATCTGTAGTAAAGCGTTTTCTAGTAGTGAAAAACTTTTCTACGAGACTAATGCAGTATCATTATTGCAATTTCAAGTTGTATTGTACCTCCGGTATTTTAATCAAGGCATGTTCTAATTGTTTAATTTTCTTAGGTGTTGATGTTCATTAACTACTAGAGATTGTACTTTGTATTTAGAGAAAATAACTCTTGGTTTGAATTTAGTTCAAATAGATTGATCTATAATATTATTACATATAGTAGGTCTCTTCCTCTTGATACTCTGAGAACAAACCTCTTTGCTGTTATTCATGGTTTGAATCATTCCTTTGTGGAATAATTGCAAAGGTGTCTCTGGTTCTTCATATGTGATCTCTGTGCATCAATTATGTGGGCTTTGTGAATCGTCTATCACTGAAGAAATTTTTCCTGGGGAACTATGCCAATATTGGCATGCATGGAAACAGTCTCTTCCTTTCTTCTTCATTCCTTTCTGCCACTTAGCAGTTGGTTAATTGTTGAGGATATTCCTTTTTTTCTTTAATCGCCTCTATAGCCAAGAAATTCACTCATTGATTTTGTTTTCAAAGGCAGGGTACAATAGAATTATTGGTCTCTAATTGGTAGCTTTAGCCTGTTGAACTGCAGTTTGTAGCTTGTGGATCAAAATAATCAATGTTAGTACCTTAGTACAATGGCTCTGTTAGTACCTTAGTACAAACAGCACTGGTTTTATTCTCCGCTGTGGGTTTGCCCCTGAGAATATTTTATCCAGATGTGATTTTTAGAACAGGTTTCAGTAGTTATCAATCCATCTTCATCCCACAATATAGCTCTCAGATACAATTGTTCTGTTGCCCTTAATATTCACTTGAGGGACTGTGAGAAGCCTTACTGCAGGTTTCTGTCCATTTTTTTACAGTAGATTCTGAATGAATTAGGAATTGTGTTTTTACTCCACGTGGCCCCTTTCAATATCAATATTGTTATTTAAGGGTATATTTTTGTCAGATATCTACAAAGAAGCATCCGGTTAATGCCTTTGTGTTTTTCGTATGTTCCCAACTCAGTCAGAGGGAAATTCTTTATTTGGTAGGGTATTTCTCTTACTTGTTTTGATCAAATAGGAGAACCAGGCGACCACTGTCCCGTAAACTTCCCCCAAATGTGTGTTGCACTGAGGCCACAATAAAGAAAAACAGATTGTTTACTTGCAACTGTGGTTCTTTATCATCTGTTCATTTGCACAAACCACTTGCCTTCCTCTTTTAGGTCTATCTTCCTGGGTGATTCTAGTTCAAGTATTTTTTTTTTTTTTTTTTGCTAATCCTTAGGAACTGGGAAGGAAACAGGAAACTTTCCTGGACAATACTGACATGTTTTCCACCACAAATCTCAGTTATAGAAGGTTCTTGACTACCAAAACCCTTAGCTATAGATGGTTTTTGATAGGCTTTAATGCAGGTGTAAAACCTGCATATGTGAATGTGCAGATGTCAGCCAAAAGATCTATAGTTATAAATAAGCAACCTGTCTTTCTGACTATTCTGCCTTTATTTTTATAAGAGGAAACGTATAGTATAAAAACTGCTAGAATAACTGATGTATGAAAATCCACATGGATTATGAGAAAAAGATGCAGGAGGTACCATATAAATCTCAGACTAAATTTCTTAAATTAGACTGTCATTGAAATTATAATCCAAATGCTTTCCTTTGTTTTTGTTTTAAGATAAGAAAACTCTAGCTTTCCAAAATAAAATTCTGATATCTAACATAAAAGTTTCTGTCAATTGATAAATCATTTTTGATGCTGGTATCCATCATAATTTTTTTAACTGATATACTAAATTCCTTAAAAAAAACTGCTACTCTTTGAGGAATTCACTTAATTAAAAATACACCAAAGTAACTGTTGGGAAGTGCTAGCTCCTAAATGATGTGGGTATCAGCTTCACTGAAATGTTCTTGTATCTTCCATCATACTATGGTGTCTGTAGGAATTATGGGAAAGTGGAAGTCTATGTTATTTTTAGACTAGTTGATAAAAATCTACAGAATTATTTCTGTAATTAGAATTAACATATTGTTAACATATGTTATTGTTAAACAATAGGTTAAACAATTACCTAACACATTTGTATGCTTAAACATTGATAGTTTAAAGCTAACAAGATGGGCCATCTAATGAAGTAATATCTAATTATTTTCTTTTACTAGTGCATTATTCTACATATTTATTCAAAAGGAGGTAACTCTTTTAAATGGGTCTTGCCCTGGGTAAGATTGTATGAAGGTGCTACTTTTATCAGTTTAAACTGTCTTGAGCAGCACCTAACTATAATAGATTGAAATCAAATGAAAGATATCATGTGTTATGAAGGTTCTGAATTAGAAAGACAAATTAAAATACCTGTAATCTTACCAATGTAATCTATATAACCAATGCAAAAGATGAATTATTTATTTGTAATGATTTGATTGTATGAAACTGAAAATAGAATAACTGTAGCAACGTTTTTCATAAATTATCTTGAGTTTTTCTCTTAACAGAGGATCACAAGCTTTAAAATTTTTCAACACGCATCAGTTAAAATGCCAGCTGCAAAGACATCCAGATTGTGCTAATGTGAAACAGTGGAAAGGAGGACCTGTGAAGATAGATCCTCTAGCGTTGGTACAAGCCATTGAAAGATACCTTGTAGTTAGAGGTATTTTATTCTTGTTAATGAGTTACTACCTCTGTATAGTCACAATTGTATGTTATTTCTAATTGTGTTTTAAGAGTTCAGCTTTTATGTACTGTATTATAATCCACTGAGTTAAGAGTTTGAAACAGCCTAGCCACGATTTTTTTTTTTTGCAACCACATTCTAGTCCCTGTTGCATTAGTGCTCAATGGTTTATGTATGTATGTATGTATGTATGTATGTATGTATGTATGTTTTCTGAGGTTTTCACGAATGTTTGTATGTAGGTCTTTGGTTATTCGGGTTTTCTCCTGCGTAAAATTGGAAGTGTCTTGGTGACGTTTCGATGAAGTTCCATTTGTCATCTTCAGGCTGGTGTTTTCAACTTCGTGCTTCAAGGAGCAATGTGTGGTCTTAACTGTTTCTTCCTTTTAACTGCCAGTGGGGGTATGAACTGATTGGGTGGGAGCTTGGCTGTGTTCTGATTGGGTGGAGGTGTGTTCTGATTGGTTAGGGGTTTTGCTGTGTTCTGATTGGATGGGGGGTTGGCTGTGCTCTGATTGGGTGGGGGAGTGTTCTGTTTGGGTGGGGGCTTTGTTGTGCTCAATAATAACCTGCCCTTATTGACAAATGACTCCCTAACACAAAGAATGACACCAGACCCACACTCACTAAAACCACACAGGATGTCACCACCACACATCCACGCAAAAAGCAAACCCAAAGCCACACCGATGATGAGGCACAACCACAAACCAGAAGCCAGACCACAGCTCATCATTAGCCACTTTAAACCCCTCCAAACCATACATGAAGCAAACTGACACCCACCATGAAGATGAGGCACAACCACGAACGCGAAGCCAAAAAATAGCAAGGCAGCCCACCATCTTAAATCTCCCTGCAACTCAGACTAACCTGAGCACAACAAAGCCCCCACCCAAACAGAACACTCCCCCAGCCAATCAGAGCACAGCCAACCCCCCAGCCAATCAGAGCACAGCCAACCCCCCAGCCAATCAGAGCACAGCCAAACCCCTAACCAATCAGAACACACCTCCACCCAATCAGAACACAGCCAAGCTCCCACCCAATCAGTTCATACCCCCACTGGCAGTTAAAAGGAAGAAACAGCTAAGACCACACATTGCTCCTCGAAGCACGAAGCTGAAAACACCAGCCTGAAGATGACGAATGGGACTTCGTCGAAACGTCGCCAAGACACTTCCAATTTTACGCGGGAGAAAACCCGAATAACCAAAGACCTACATATATATATGAATGAATAATACTTTTAAGAACAGTTTGGTCTGCCCATTCCAAATGATCGTTTCATATATAGTCCAGAATCAGGAATATATTAACCAGCTAATATGGACATATAACTAATTGAAAGATATGTCTCATTGAATGTTGTTATAACTCAAGTTAAAAATTTTTATCCAAGTAAAATCTCAACAAGGTATCATGTTTAAGGGTAGGTTACTGTGGCTAAATGCTTTGCCCACAATTTCCTGCTGACAAGTCCATTGCTATAAACTCAATTTTTCTATGTTCATGGATTAGTGAGTAAAATACCTATTGCTTAGAAATTGACATTTTGTGATACCACTCTGAGTTTCCATCAGGGGTGGGCAGTTATTCATCCCTTAATTTATATTTGTTGATGGCTTTTAGTTCAGAAAGTAACGTACCGTGTTTCTCTGAAAATAAGACCGGGTTTTATATTAATTTTTGCTCCAAAAGACGCATTAGGGCTTATTTTCCAGTTATATTCGGGGAAATACGGTATATTACTTTCTGACCTAAAAGCCATCAACAGATATAAATTAAGGCATGAATAACTGCCCACCCCGATGGAAACTCAGAGTAGTATCACAAAATGTCAATTTCTATAATACATCTGGCTGACAATTTTAACTGGGGCTTATTTTGGGGGTGGGGCTTATATTACAAATGTCCTGAAAAATCATGCTAGGGCTTATTTTCCAGTTGGGTCTTATTTTGGGGAAAACACAGTATATGCATATACATTTTTCCTTCATAGATCAGTAACAGTTTTTTGTTGGATTGTCAAGGATTGCATGTATTAAATAAGGCAAGGAACATTTCCAGTGTGATATGACAATTTTCCCTGCCCAAATTCTTCCATGCTGCTGGGATACACAGCTGATGACTCTGAATGATAATTGCTCCCTCTGTGACAGTTGCTATCTTTCTTGCACTTCTGATAGAAACTAGACATCCTGTTACTCTTTGGGTCATTGGCATAGCTTCTAATATATTTGAAAAATTCTTAAATATTCAGGAATAGATTCAGAGTTGTATTTACCTTAAAAATAGCCCATGTTAAACTATATAGTACAATCAAACATGAGGAGTTGACCACAGGAAATGTTTTATGACATTTCTTATTATATAATAAATGTTTTATAATAGTTTTTTGTTATAAAATGTTATATAAGATTTGTCAAATTTCAATTCCATGGGAGTTCATGGACACATTCTGTAATTTAGCCCAATTGAAGTCCCTTGACGGAAAATGTTTTGCCCTATGATGCACTGTTTTATCCCAATTGAAGGTTACAGACATATGAGATTTAGTAATATATAGATTCAAAATACAGATATATCCATTAGTTTGTGCAAGCCCATATCTTAATAAGTAAAGTAAAGGTGATTGGAAGGTTTTTATGCATGCATGCACATATACATATGTATATATGTACATATATATTATTACTTCTGTAGTATAAGCAAAAATGATAAAGTTAACCAAAAACCATATAGTCTTCATCATTCCAGGTCCATAGGAAGTGCTTGATAGGTGCACAAAAATGCCAAACCCAGTTTAAACATCTGGCTGAATGTGCGACCAACCATAATAATTGATTGAGGAAAAACAATTGGGGGAAAAAACTATGAAATACCGAAATACTGGGAATTACAGATCGAAGTTGTACACCCATGAAAAATATGTCCATTGTTATACCAATCCTGATTGGAGCCCTCAAAAGAATACATAAAGAACTTCCTCAATATCTCAAAATATTGAATTTAATTGAACACCGTAAGAAATCACTCTGCTTGGAACTGCCTATATTGTTAGATGGAACCTTAGTACCATTTCAGGTACTTGGTTAGGACTTGAATTATTAAGTTTCCACCAGACCTAGACTGTAAATCTAACTTTAGATTACTCATACAAAATAATTTAAAAATCATAACACCAACATATCACTTATCCCAGAAGAAGCATGCTAGTAACTCTTCCCATGCCTAGAGCAGACTGTTTTAATTGTCCTTTCTTAGATCAGTTACTTTGTAGAAGCTTCTTGGTAAGCTTCTTGGAACTCCCATGTTAAGTTATTCTTTCTGCAATGGGTTACTTGAGATATAATATTAAACTGTGATTTAGCATTTAATAATAATTTTAAAAAGCCAAGGCAGTTTTCCCTTTCTTTGCTTCCTCCATTGGAGAATTTTTTTTTATAAATATAAGAGCATAAAATATACTCTACAGCTTCTGTAATTATTTTAAAAGCCTTCCTTTTTTGAAGATCCAGTGGCACATTCTATTTATTTGTTTTAGGTTATGGCAGAGTGAGAGAAGATGATGAAGATAGTGATGATGATGGATCAGATGAGGAAATAGATGAATCTCTGGTAAGGCACTGTTCAGTGCATAATTCTGCTTTGCATTTTCAAAAGTTGTTTTTAAAGTTTTTTTTCTCCCTCTCCTGCCCCCTGGCCACTTCTGCTTTTTTAATAGGCTGCTCAGTTTCTAAATTCAGGAAACGTGAGGCACCGGCTTCAATTCTATATTGGAGATCATCTCTTGCCATACAATATGACAGTTTATCAAGCAGTTAGACAATTTAGTTTGCAAGCTGAAGAAGAGAGGGAATCTACAGATGATGAAAGCAATCCATTGGGAAGAGCTGGCATATGGACCAAAACTCATACCATTTGGTGAGTCAAAACAAAGGATCAGTGACAATTCTTATGTAAATCTGATGAAAATATATATATTAAGATATTTGAACTAATTTTAATTACTCTTAATTTTTAGAGAGAAATAGGTTGGGGAAGACTTTAAAACTTTCTGAATGGTTTAATTTAGTGTAAAAATCTGGAAATGAAAAAAGCATCCCTGTGAGTATAGGCATTAGCTTCAGTTTATTTCATCCATTCCAAACCGGGGAAAAATATTAAGGCATCATTGTTTGGCATTATCAATCCTGAATGAAGAATAGACACTAAAATTACATATTTGTCTCCTGGTGAAAAGAAATTGGGAGACCTTTTACTGCATTTTGTTTGAATAATAAGATTGAATGTTTTACATGAGTACTAGTGACTCTTCAGTGAGGTGAAGTATGACACTCATTTCCTGTAACATGCTATTTTTATTGATTTATAATTACTGTAGAAGTATGTTTATTTATAAGTTTTATTTCTATTCCACCTTCCACCAGGAGTTCAGGGTGGCATGTATAGCACTCCCAGTTCCAATTTTTCTTGTACACTTTACATTTTCAGATAAGTTGAATTTACTGTCTCAAATCCCCCAGTAAGTTTCAATCCAATTCAGATGGATTTGAATCTGGATCTCCTAAGGACCAGTCCAGCTTTTAATTGTTCCTGTCTCTTTCAGTGGCTGATACTTTGGCTAAAGCATTGTATCTAGAAGTTAGTATGTATCTTCACATCTGGAAGGGAATTGGAAATGGACACTGTGGGCTTCTTTGGTGGTTGAACTCCTAAGCTTTTTAAACTGAAGGATAGATAGGATTTTTACCCTTCAGTAGACTTTTTGATGAAAATATCTTTGGCACTTTGGAGTTAATTTATTAAGCCATAATATTTCATGGAAAATAGCACTTCCTCAACTGCATAACTGTTTTATTTGACTTATATATGTGGCAACAGATAACAGCCACCTGACCAGTTTTGTCTGGATTCTGAAGTAAAACAGGACTTGACCTGGATGGGAGATCACCAGCAGTTCTAGGGCTGTAGACTAGACTAGGACAGTTAAAAATAATCATAGAAGATAGTGCAGAATCACTTCTGTATCGTTTTCATAAAAACAGCTTAGATATCTTTGTGTAGTAGACTATGGTTCCCAGCTAATGTTAAATCCATTAGTTAAGTAAACAAACAAGAGGCCCTTGCCACAAGGAAGTCCATTTAAAACTGCAAGACTCAAAAATTTGGACTGAATGATTTTCATTGGATTTAACATAGGTACACACGTGGGAACCATAAGGAATTTGAAAGATTGGTATTTAAAGATATTAATGGCCATTAACGTACAATAGCCTCTTCGTGAGTTAAAGAAACTCATATAATCTTTGCATCTCTCTTAATTTTTTTGATAACTGACATACTTTGTTCTTTCCAGGAAGGATGAAATATCAGTCGAAAGTATTTAATGGATATGAATTATACCATTGAGTTTTCATTTATTTGCCAATGATATTTATGACAGCAGAATTCCTTTTAAAAAAAGTTTTAGAGTAACTGATAGCTTTTCCTTATCACAGTAGCTTGCTAGAGCTCAGTCTTCTGCTGTGTCTAATCTGTGTAGTAAAAATGATAGTAGCAGCATCAACATAAGGAAACAGTGATCTGTATATTCCTTATAGTGAAAGGTTATGAGTTGCTTTTAGTTAAAGCTATAGAATTGAAATAAATATCAAGTAAGAGAAGAGGCAAAATGCTATTCTACTTCACCCCTTTCAGCATTAGGATATTGGCAGAGATAAATATAATTATCAAATCTAACTTGCATGGGATATTTTTATGTTTTCTTAATTAACAGTATACATTTCTCATTCGTGAAGGAGAGGATCAATTCCCACCAGTGCCTATCCTAAGTATAGAGTTGAATGCAGATTTCAGATCAAGAAAAACAAAAAGAATGTGCTGTGAGGGGCCCATCAGGTGACATAAATAGGGAGAGATTGGGAGATAAATTGTAAATTAATAATTTGATTTTATAGGTATAACTTTATTTTTTTTCTGTTTAAATTGATCCAAGGAAAAAAGCTATTCCTCATGCTTCTCAGTTGTTTGGTCAATTATTTATTAGAGTGTATTTCTTTTAGGTACAAGCCAGTACGAGAAGATGAAGACAGTAATAAAGATTGTGTTGGTGGTAAGAGAGGAAGAGCACAAACTGCTCCTACAAAAACATCTCCCAGAAATGCAAAAAAACATGATGAATTGTGGCATGGTACGTAATTTGTTCATTTGCTAATGTAGACTAAAGGTTGTATAAGTTTTGAATTATATTGTTTCAACTGCAATTTAATTGACATTGTATTTCTACACTTGTATTATGTAAAATGACTAATGAAAATATCTTATATAACTCCTTCTCTAATAGAATGTATTTTCTTGTAGATGGTATATGTCCTTCTGTCTCAAATCCTTTGGAAGTTTATCTCATATCTTCCCCTCCTGAAAGTATAACTTTTGAAGATCCTTCATTAGATGTTGTTATACTTTTAAGAGTTTTACATGCCATCAGTCGCTATTGGTATTACCTATATGATGTAAGTACTCATGGTACATTTGCATTAAATCTGTGTTGAGCTTCTTCAATTTTTCTTAAGTATAATTTAAATAAATTTTAATTCTTTAATTGTCCATTTAAGAACAGCAGAAGAATGTTAATTAACAATATATGAAATTATTGATTATTGCCCTAATGGCAATAGCATTGTTTCACCAAAAAACTAACTTATCCATGTATATCAATAGAAATTTATAGTGGACCTGATTAATGTACTGCTTGGTTATCCATTCATGTAGATGTTACACTTTAAAAACTATATCAAATGTTGATTACTTAACACTTCTGAGAATATAAGAACTGCCTTGGATCACAGCAAATACAATCTATTCAGTGTATTAATAAATGCACATATCCTGTGAAATTGTTAAATACAGAGAATCATTTACATGATCATTTATCAAATGACTCTTTGGAAGTGTACTTCAAAATGCTTTGCAGGAAATTTAAGCTACTGCTAGCTGAGTAGGTTTGGGAAGGGCTCATAATTTTTGTTCTCCATGTATTGTGGTAGCTCTTTATGTTATATATGGCATGGTTAATGGGAATAGGAAATTTTATACAGAAAGGAAGTGGGAGAGTTTTTGCACGTAACTTTTGATGGCATACTATGATTTATAAAGAGGCAAAGCAGATTCAGAAGGCATGTCACAATCTCTGTCTTCATAATAGTCCTAATACATTTAAGTGCCAAATAGAAACAACTTTCTTTTTGTTACTGCAGAATGCAAGCTGTAAAGAAATTATTTCAACATCTGAATTTATCAACAGTAAGCTAACAGCAAAAGCTAACAGACAGCTTCAAGATCCTTTGGTAATAATGACAGGAAACATACCAACATGGCTGACAGAGCTTGGAAAATCATGGTATGAAGTTTGTTAATCACTATAGATTAATCACTATTTTAATATGTTATTTCCTATTGCATAAGGATTTCTTTATTATAAAGGAATAAAAAATAAAGTAAATACAAAATACCAAATTTTAATATGGAGTAGGTAGATGGATGACTTTATGAAACATATAAGACTGCTTGGTTTAATAAGAAGCACTTATGCATTTCAGGTTACTGAAATTCATAATACCAATAAGAGTAATAAGCAATTATTTGCATAAAGTTTTGAGTGGGCTTGTCTTTTTAATGTTTATGCGGTATTTACAGTTTGCATAGATACTTAGAGGTTGGGAGATGAAAGAAAATAATGAAAAGAGAGGTATTGTTTCCTGGTGACAGTTTTCCAAGTCATGACACTAGGTTGTATCCCTGTTCCCAAAAGTTGTTCTATTAAAACCGGCTCTTCAAATGAGTGCACAAGTATTACTTATGTAACATAGTAACTTTAATCAGTTAGGAGATCTGGCTTCTTTTATTCATGTCCCAGATTTTTTAGATAGAATTACATTACATGAGGCTGAATTTTGGAAATTAAAAGTGTCATTGGTTGAAAATCCAGCTTTATCTTGCCAATACTTAAATCACTTCATTAATTCACTTTATACTGGTTTTAACATATAAAAGTTCTGAATGGATTTATTTGAAGGGCTAACTAACGTAATGTCAGCTTGTTTGAGAACATCATGAACTTCAGAGATATGTTTTGTAGCTTCCAAGAAAATCACATGAATCTTTTTTTCCTAAGAGTATTTACTTGAAATCTGTTTCAGTAGGCATTTGGTTGCCAGGTTTAAATGCTTGTGTTGAGTTGCACCTTCAGTATTGTCTAGTAGTGTACTTTAAATATTTTACTGTAGTTAATATTTTTTCATTAACTTGTTTGGTATGTTATTTTAAAATTTAAATTGGACAGTGAGAACTGGATAATGAAAGTGTTTTCAGACTTCCGGTCCTACTCAGCAGCGCAGCAGTCAAGGGGTTCAGGACTCCATGTCCTTCGGCTGAGCTTCTTCCTGTTAAGGGACCCTAAATGGGCCAGAAACTGCCCCGTAGAGGTGGGAAAGAAGGAAGGAAGTCCCGGGGACCTCAGAGAGACGGCGGTCGACCCAATCGGTCCAGGAGAAGTTTTCCAGAAACCAACAGGAAAAAGGCTAGCCTAACTTCAGAGTCTAGCCCAAGCTGCAAGCAACCAAAGTCAAAAGCACTATTTTAAGATGATTGTAAACAGTATTTGTGAATCTTGGTAAGAACATTGATTTTCTTTATCCTCATCAACTTTCCTGAAGGAAAAAATAATCCCAAGAAGCAAAAAACCTCCGAAAGTGAAGGAGGGGGATTTTTGCCCTACTCTTTTACTAACAGAAGCGGTGAATTAAACATTTTATGGAGGACCAAAACGTATTGAAATGAAATGACTATAAAACCTAAATTTGGATAAGTTTGAAATTACTGAATGGTTAAGATTCTCATTTTAAAGGCAATTTGTTCATTTTGAAAATTTGAAAAATAAACCAGTGCTGACATCTAGTGATGGATGAAGACTACGACAGCTATGGCTTTCATGCAGGACTTGGCAAAATCTGAAAAAACTAATCTCTACTTGTGACCTTCAGAGCTCTAATAATAGAGAACAGCTGTGACAAAAAAGAAAACAATCTGGGCTGCAGACAAAGTGAGACTACAAACTTCAGGGAACCAAAAAAAATTTTTTTTTTTGAACTTTCTAGATTAAAAGTATCTATTTAATTCTGACCCCAAAGCTATTTGCAGAAAAAAGAAAATTTGGATTCTTGGTCATCATGGAAAACCAGATATTTATAGAAAGAACCTACCAAGAAAAAATAAATACTTTTCAAGAAGAGACGTATGATATGTTGCAACTAATTCAAATAACAATGATTTCAAACCACAAAGAAATCTAAAATAATTTTGAAAATATAAACCAATTCATCTCCAATGTAACTTTATAAAAAAAAAAAATCCCAGGAAACAACAGAGAAGGAACAGATAAAAACAGACAACTGAATACAAATTTGAGGCTAGAGATTTAAAGATGAAACCTAACAAAACAAAGAAGTATGATTTAACCTGAGTGGAAAAATTTACAAGAAATACTGGATTTGGAAAAGACAACTTATACTTTAACCCCCCAAAACAAATTTGAGGATAAGGAAAAAGATTGGACAAAATGGACTGCAGAGATGCCAGGAAAAGCACTAGAACTGTAGAGACGAAAAATGATAAGAGAAGCAGAGAGAAAAAGAAAGAAAAAGATTTTCAACAAAAATGAACGGGCAAATGCCTCTCACAAAGATATTGTACTTGACTTACCTTTAATATCTACAGTTACACAAGAATATGGAAAGATTCCTTGACTCAGCAAAACGCATTGATTAAGAAAGATACTGGGCAAAAGAAAAAGGCTAAAGTGAAAATTAAGAAAATAGATGATGGGGCCTATCAGAGAGAATATTTAAAAAATAAATACCTGTTTGAATATGGTTAAAGAGATAGAAAAACTTTGGATGTGAATTTGGTTTTAAGAGGGAAGAACCCCTCAAGTAACATAGTACTTTTTCTTCTTTTTTATTTTATTTCTTGATATGAGTAATATAAAAGAATTGGAATGGCTTTTATAAAGGAAATGTTTTATATATCTAAAGGTGATTGACTTTAAGAAAATTACAATGGATTAAAATGTTTTGAATAAGAGTTAAAAGACTAGAGGACTAGATTTATTAAATGAATATTTAAAGATTAAATATATTTTTAATTATGGTAAAAAGAATGAGAATTTTTTGGAAATAAATATGTATTAGCTTATAGGAAATAGGGATTTTAAGTAGCATACTATCTTTTTATTTTTATTTTATTCTTATTCTTCTTTTTTCTTTTTTTAGTCTTATTTATTCCTTAAGAAAGGTAAAAGTATTGGGTTGGCTTACATGAGAAAAAATAGACTTAAATATTTAAATGTAATTAACTTTGAGAAAATCTTATCCAGTAAGAATGTTTTGAACATTGTGGGAAAAACAAATGTAAACAAGAACTGTAAACAGGATCTATGATGAGACAACCAGAATGACTAGATAAAAAAAGGAATATTATATTGATGTGATTATTATCTGTAGAAATATTAGAAAACTTTTATACTCAATCATCATTCATTAAAACAACAAGAATTGTATTAACTTAAGGTTGGTAAAAGAGAACATGGGAAAAAGAGGAAATCAAGTAAAGTTATTATATGGACTATAGATTATAAAAATCAACTGTTAGTGAATGTTTCTTAAATGTAAACCCAGACAACACACTGTTTACCGATTATTAAGGTGGTTATGTTAAAAAATTAATAAAACATATTTTTTTAAAAAATAAAATGTTTTCAGGCTCATGATTACAGCTTTGTAATGGCATTTAATTCCAAAATAATAAACTTGTAATGTAATCATTATTTCTCTTTTTCTAGTCCTTTTTTCTTTCCATTTGACACTCGGCAAATGCTGTTCTATGTAACTGCGTTTGATCGTGATCGAGCCATGCAGAGACTGCTGGACACTAATCCAGAAATCAATCAGTCTGATTCTCAGGATAGCAGAGTAGCACCCCGGCTGGATCGGAAGAAGGTAAATTATTATAGGAAAATTGTCTTTCTTAAGCCGTTGGATTTTGAATAATTAATTTAATTAATTTTTATGCTGCCCATCTTCCCTATAAGGTGAGAAAACTAGGAAGGAAATAAATATCAGGATTGCTCATCTGCAATATTAGGTTATTTCAACAAACAATAGCTAAAGCAACTCAAAGCTTAAGATGATATGTGAATCTATGTCAAATTACCATTATATGTAATTTAAATGAATTATATTAAATTAAATGTAATTTACATGACTAGAGAGACAGTTTTGTGGCTAAGGTGCCATACTAAAAATCAGGAGACAGAATTCTAGTTCTGTGTTAGGCATGAAATCTGGCTGGGTGACTGGGTCAATTACTCTCTCTCAGCCAAACTAATCTCATAGAGTTATTGTTATGGGGAAAATAGGAGAAAGGAGAATTAGATATGTTTGAGTTATTTAGAAAAATAATAAAGGCAGGATCTAAAAAAAATCTAAAAATGTCATGCTTATCTTAGTGAACTTATATTCTCATATATGATTATGATGATATTAAAGTTGTACAATAAATGAAAAAGCTAGACAATAAATGCAGAAATGCAGAAAAAATAAATTGTCATTTTCTTTGACACCAGCGCACAGTGAATAGAGAGGAATTGTTAAAACAAGCAGAATCGGTGATGCAAGATCTTGGCAGTTCAAGAGCTATGTTGGAAATCCAATATGAAAATGAAGTAAGCAAAGATTATGGCTACTTGTTTCTACAAATAGTGGTAATGTTTATCTTCCTCTGTGAGTGAGTAAAACGATAAAACAGGTTCTGTGCTCTAAATCTGTTTTCCCTTTTTTTTGTCTACTGCCAACCCCTATAATCACATGGATTGGCAATATTGCAGCTACCATATTTGAAAATTACTTTTAAAAATACTTTAAAGTTTAAACTTGCCATGAAATCTAATGCCATTGTTCTTGACTGAAATCTTGTGATATTTCACATCTTCTGGAAAATTCTGGAAGGAATTCATTCCCCAGAATTGTTATCTCTGACATAGGAGTTTAAGATTATTTGTCCAGAATTATCACAAAATGATTAAAGTAAAGGTATTTGAAGTAAAAAATATTTTGATTATTTTTCCATTGTGACTGACTTATAATTAAATTAAGTCTTCCACTGCAATGTTTTCAATGGCTGGTTTTTAATGTTTGCTCTTCTTTTCAAGAATGAGTCCTATATGGTTTGCTGAATTTTAACAACCAGTATTTCCTGTTGCAGGGCTATTGTTGGTTTTTCCCTTCAAAGATCATAAAATGTTAAATAGAGATTTTTTTTTTCTTCAAAAGGTTGGCACAGGTTTAGGCCCCACACTGGAGTTTTATGCACTTGTATCTCAGGAATTACAAAGAGCAGACTTGGGCCTGTGGAGAGGTGAAGAAGTTACTCTTGCCAATCCTAAAGGTAAATAAGGATCAAATCAAATTGTATTCCATCATTGACTCAATGGTATTTGCCAGTGGAAATTTATCTGCCAGTGAGGGTAGAAGGGAACACTGTGGAAGTTAGTTTGTTGAGGATCTCTTCAGAGACTGAGGAATTTAGAATACAGTAAATGTAGGGTAACTTCTGCCATATATCTGTCCTACTTCACTTCTAAAATTAGTAGGAATATACTATAATTAATGGTAGACTTGCAGAATGAGCTACAAGTATGATTGGCATCTTGAACTGAAAAACTGTCTTCTACATTTCCTCAATAGAAGCAACTCAAGGATTTGCTTGCTTATTCCCAACTTTTATTAGCTGGTGGATGCTGGATCAGGATTGCTCTGTGTGATACTTTTTTAGAAAATGGAAATTCAAGACTGATACTGAAAACTTTGGAAGATTTGATACTGTAAATAAGACAAAAGCTTTGGAGAAATTCCCTAAACCTGGTGTAGAACTGTAAATATAGTTTACAGTTTGTAAAAGTTTAAATCATAATTGCTTGACTTTTTGCTCAGTTTGGAGCAGCATAAAAATATTATATTGCTTGATATTGTTAATTTTTCTTGAAACTCTCCATGTTGTTAAACATACACTACAGTAAATACTTTTAAACTGGCGTGGTTAGCTTTAAGATGTTACTATTTTAATCTTGTCGTTTGATTTGTACATAAGACTGCTTTTTGTTTTAAACAGGAAGCCAAGAAGGGACCAAATATATTCATAATATTCAAGGACTCTTTGCACTTCCATTTGGTAGAACTGCTAAGCCTGCCCATATTGCTAAAGTTAAAATGAAGTTCCGTTTTCTGGGGAAATTAATGGCAAAAGCAATCATGGATTTTAGACTGGTAAGAGCATAACTGGGTTGAGCTTGATGTAACTTTTACTATCTTTGAAGTAACTTTTATTATGTCAGATGTCACATATGTCAATTTCATATGTGAAATTGCAAACTAAGCAGTACATCTTTTAATTTTGGGGAAAAAATATTCAGAATTTGCTGGATATGATTTACCTTTTGATATTCAGCTAACATTGTCAAAATTTTATAGTCTACATTCAATAAAAAGATTGGTCTGTATAATTGTGGTTTCTCTTCTTTGTAAATAAATCAAAGATGCATGTGCTTCTTTCCATGTTTGTGGTATTTCCTTTGTGTTTAATTTCATTCATAATGTTTGTCAATAATTCCTCCTTCCTCCTGATTCTAATTATTCTCCATTTAAACTATTGGTATGGATAGCTTTCTTAATATAGCTATGTGGCCTGCAGCTTGAGATGAAAAATATATTGTGCCTATTTGATCTGAATATGGTCAAGTGCTGTATTTCATAAAAATCCTTGAGATGATCATATACCATATTGTTTAACATAGTAAAATAATTGTTATAGAATAAAATGCAGATTATTTAGGAGATATGTATGTGTGTACATACACACGTGTGTGTGTGTGTGTGTGTGTGTATACATACACATACACATAAATATACACAAAAACACACGTATATGTATATATGTTTGGTTTGGTTTAGCTATTGAATTTTTTTACCTTTTGCTTTTAGGTTGACCTTCCACTTGGCCTTCCCTTTTACAAATGGATGCTGCGACAAGAAACATCTCTAACATCTCATGACTTGTTCAATATTGACTCTGTAGTAGCCAAATCTGTGTATCATCTTGAAGAAATTGTGAGACAGAAGAGAAGACTTGAACAAGATAAATCACAGGTATCCATGCTTATTAGATAGAAAAGGCTTTATTTGGTTGCTCATGATGCATTAATTCAAGTTGTAACTAAGTTATACTTTTACACAAACTTAACTATTATATACTTGAAGGCAGTATTTTGTAAAAAAAAATGGCAACAGATGGATGTAGTTTCTAGTCAGTTGCTAACTTCCAAATTGTATGGAATGAATAAATTAATACTTATCCTTAGTTTCTTGAATGCTTTATTTTTCACATTTGAGATTAGAGAAATGAAAGGTTCCATCCTCATTCATTCATTCATTCATTCATTCATTCATTCATTCATTCAATTTTTATAACTAGCCATCTGAAACAAGTGACTTTGGGTGATGAGTAAGTATAAAATCAATTAAAACTAATTACAAATACAGTCAAACAAATATATACAAACGCTGAGAAAAATTATAGGCCATAGATATTAATATAACCAGGAAATGTGGCACATAAGCAGGTCTTCAGGACTTAAAAAGGCCAACAGGACTGGGGTCATCCTAATGTCTGAAGCAAGAATGTTCCAGAGAGCCAGGGCTACAGCAGAGATGACATGCTTCTGAGTTTCTGCCAGCTGACATTCCTTGGCTGACAGGACCCAGAGTATGCCTATCCTGCTGGATCAGATTGGACTTGCAAAACAACTTGGAAAAGATGGTCCTCAGGCAACCCAATCCCAAGCCATGAAGGACTTTTAAGGTGAAACCAGCACCTTGAATTGTATCTGGAAACACACTGTAAACCAGTACAGCTCATGAAGCTGTGTTGTAGCATGTGTTGAGTATCTAAAATCATTTACTACCCATGCAGCTGCATTCTGCAACTAGTTGCAGCTTCCAAATGCTCTACAAGGGCAGCTCCATGTAGAGTGCATTGTAGTAATCCAGATGGGAAGTCACAGGACTGTGAATGACTGAGCAATTCTCCTTAAAAGGAATATTTCACTTCTTCCCCCATTTAAATTAATTCTTCAGAGAAGATATTTAACTATATACTTAAAATATAGAAAGCTAAAACATTTTTACCAGATTGTAATTTCTGTTTATGCTTATACCTTTAGACCAAAGAAAGTCTACAATATGCACTGGAGACCCTTACAATGAATGGCTGTTCAGTAGAAGATCTAGGATTGGATTTCACATTGCCAGGGTTTCCAAATATAGAACTGAAAAAAGGAGGGAAAGACATACCTGTCACTATTCACAATTTAGAAGAATATCTCAGAGTAAGTAGCATTAGAGTTCTTAAAGAATTTGACTGGCATTAAGATCTTATTACTAATACTAATAATGAATGTTAGCTGATGTGTTCCATGATGCTGGTGATGAAACTTCAACTGTAATTATTTTTAATTAAAATACTTGATAAAAGTTTAGTGAATCACTTGTTCCTGGATATGCTTATTTATAAATGTGTTTGTTACACTGATATTCTATGCTTCCATTGTGTTTTAAACTATTTCAGAGAAGGAATATATCTTAATCATTTTTTAAAGTTAAAAGTTACACTTAAAAATAAAAACAAATCAGTGGAAATCTTTACATATATGTTTAAAATCATGCGTTGTCAGCACAGGACATCAATATTATTTAGATAGAAATGTGTAGTTTTGCCAGTTAACCATGCTGCATGAGCAGATATCGAGCTGATACCAATAACTGAATACAGAATAAATTTCATAGTTGGAAAATTTCTATCATAAATATTGCTGAGTTTTTCTGCTTTATTATTTAATTAATAACTAAAAGGAAACTATCAACTTTAGAACTGTTTTATCTTACATAGCTAGATTTGGATGGTAGCTGTAATTAGTTTTCTTGAAAATATTGTTACCCATTATTAATAATATATTCTTGACTAGCATAGTAATGTTACTATCTTGTCAATGTTTTCTTATAGCTAGTTATATTCTGGGCACTAAATGAAGGTGTTTCTAGACAATTTGACTCATTCAGAGATGGATTTGAATCTGTTTTTCCCCTTAGTCATCTTCAGTACTTCTATCCTGAGGAGGTTAGTACATTTTATGTCCGAATCTAGAGAAATAACTTTGTACTCCTAAGTTGTATTTTCTTAGTATAAATATGTAGATTTATATAACTTATTTGGTAATGGAAATCTCTAATGGAAAATATTTAGCTTCATAAAACTAAATTATCCTGATTTCTTGACATAGTTTTGAAGTGGCCATTTATTTTTCTAGTGTTTCTACCTGATAGTCTTCCATGATATGTGGTTTTCTTTATAAGGAATAAAAACTAGATGAAAAAGGAAAAAAAAATACGAAAAATACCAAGCTCAATTTCTGCAAGATTTGGATAAGTGGTGGTGCTTGCAACTCTGCCCAAGGCATTCTGTTAATCATGTAATAGTTCTGCAGTAATAAGTTGACTTGGCTTTTCTACTTTTCTCTCTTTGCATTTCTCATATTTCATCCTGGTCTAAAACACTGTTATAGCTGGATCAGTTGCTGTGTGGTAGCAAAACAGATACTTGGGATGCAAAGACACTAATGGAATGTTGTAGGCCAGATCATGGATATACACATGACAGGTAACATGAATTTCTTGATAACTGGCAATAATTCATTTATGTATCAAATAGCTTTTTATATTGTATCTATTTAAGGATAATAACTGTATTCTATAAGGCTATTAACTGAAGTATTTCTCTTTTTATTATTTTAGTCGTGCTGTGAAATTCCTGTTTGAAATTCTTAGTAGTTTTGATAGTGAACAGCAGAGATTATTTCTTCAGTTTGTGACTGGTAGCCCTAGACTGCCAGTAGGAGGTAGGTGTTTGGTTTGGCATCTTAATAAAAACAAATGATAATGATTTATTTGTCTTGAAAGCCATTTTTGTTCCCTTTAATCATAACACAGCTTCAGCTCCAAAGGGTGTACTTATATAATTCTTAATTTGTAATAATCTTCAGAGTTATGCTTTAAAATGAAATCAGTTATGGCCTGATCCTGCTTGGATCATACCAGTAAATAAAGTCTGTCAAGTATAATAAACTTCTAGATAAGTATATATTGACTGCAACATTATCCTAGTACATAAGAAGTTATAATAAAAGTAGATTTGGCCTCTGGTTTGTTTAATTGTATGGGCAAACTCTTTGTATCTTTGGACCAGTCACTGTCTCTCAGTCAGGTTACTTACTGGCTTATTGTGGGGAAAGATGCTTTTTGAGTTCCTGAGAGGAGAAAACTGGATCTAACAAATACACATGATCAAAAAATGTATAATTTCATCACAGCACCATTTACTTGCCTTGAATAAGGAGTCAATATTTAACAAGCTTATCTTGTTCCAGTGGAGGAAGGGGGAAATGCATATAGAAAGCTCTAAATAACTAGGCTTTTTATGGCAATCACTCATTTAAAACTCTTTGAGTTCTAGCCTGCTGAGGAAGGAACAAGTTGGCAAGAGATTTTTGAAGAAACATCATAGCTTCAAATACTCTATCTTTTCTTCCTATTTTTTTAAAAAATGATTTACTATCTGAGGCAGCTTCCAGGGAAAATATAAAGACTTGCATTTTAAATATTACAATTCTTTGTTAGAAAAAGAGCATCATACCAACCATACAACAAAAATGACAAGGTTGTGGAAATCTGCACACATGTATCTTTTGTAATGGTGAATTCTATAATGGAAGAAAAGACAAGAGACATTGCTTTGGCAAATGTGAGCTGAAAGATGGTTTGATTTCATGTGGATCCACTTCAATGATACAATAACAATGTAAAGCATGCTGTATTCTAGCCTGATAGCTTTATATATAAATTTGTAGTGAAGATTGGCTTTTTACCTCCCTTTCTTCTTAGGCTTTCGAAGTTTGAATCCTCCTCTTACGATTGTACGGAAGACATTTGAATCTACAGAAAATCCAGATGACTTCTTACCCTCAGTAATGACCTGTGTAAACTATCTCAAGTTGCCAGACTATTCAAGTATTGAGATAATGCGTGAAAAACTTTTGATAGCTGCAAAAGAAGGGCAGCAGTCATTCCACCTTTCCTGATCACAAAGAATAATGCAATGTCTACCTGTTACAGCAAAAAGAGAATCATGATTCTTTTCTAAATGTATCATCTGAGTCGAGGAAACGGCTTGCAGATTATAAGCAAAGACACTAGGTTGATATTCATTAAAGGCCCCTTGGACTTTAAAGTGATCAGGCCCTAAAGTTGTTGTGACAAGGTTTCTTTAGCAAGTTCTTGTTTTAAATTATCATTTATCAATGAGTGAAGTTTAACTTGCTTTGCTGTGTGAAATTTAAAAAGGGATGTTTTTTCAGGCTGGAACAATAAATGTTGCTGTGCAGTTTAATACTGGGCTGTGTGTATCCATCTAGCCAAGTCTGCAGTTTTTTCCTCCCAAAGACAACTTTGTACATAAGTACAGAAATTGAAAGAAGTATTGGACCCTCCAGCTAAGTAGACTAGTTCTGTATACCATGATTTGCTTCCCTTACCCTTACCTCCCTCATGTATTGTCTGATATGCAATCCATATGGCTCTATTTGTGCATCACTCACAATTGTTACATTTTTGGACATGGACATTTACTGTTCCATGTTTTCTCAAATTAAAACATAATTTAATTTTATTAAATATATTGTCAATAATTCCATCTTTGTAAGTAGGTAGGATGTTTCCTATAGCTTAGTTTTAATGTAGTAGAGTATATTGGCTACTTACAGAAGAAACTCTAGAGCTGTTTACACACTGATTTAGGCAAATCAACTCTTACCAGGGGCTAGGAGGAATTAATGCTTTTTGTGTAGTTGAAAAACTCAACAATTGATTGGTCTGGCCAATATTTATGATGTGGCCAGAACATTTTGAATTGATGTAAAGTTTTTTATAAAGTCAAATTAATATTTTTTCTTCCCTATTCAATCCTGTTTCCTTTATATTAAGTTCACAGTTTTTTCTTTATTACTTGCCCCTGCTGTCAGCTAGCATCTCCCCCCCTTCCCCATTTGCCCATAATACTGGTATGGATCAAGACAATTCACCCATTTTTGACACAGATAATGCACCTGTAAGAAATGCTGTCCTACTGTTTTATGTGCTGATTTCTCAAATCTGCAATAATTTACTTCATCAGGTTAATGTTTTTACCTGAATATAAATAAAGTTTGCTTCACCTTTTTGTTCATAGTTCTGTACTGTATGCATAAGTTCAAACCTGTAAATTATTCCAATGCAAGTAAATCATCTTAAATTTCATTGGCTAAGTTGCCATCTTGTCATGGATGATTTACCATTAAACAAGAGTTTGCAAGATATAGTTTTCTTTTATTTTCATGAGTTCAAAAATAGAATATTCCAAAACATTCCTGAGATGTACATGCTATGTAGTTCATCTCTTAATGAAAAACTGACATATGACTTTATTCGACTTTGAGAAATCAAAATAAACATTGAAGTGCTGTTAAATTTGGTTGGATGATCAGGGTAGAGCATCTATTAAACCTCAGCAAAATTGCTTTTCAGATGAAGAACTTGTAACTACATAATGTACTCAAGTACATGTAACTGATATTCTTTTAAGATAATGGGACTGGCCACATTGTGCACCACTGAACTGTGATGAGAAGCTGAACGTGAAAATCATTATGCAAAGACATTGAGCAGTCTGTCAGATTAGAACTGAATGGAAGTACTTCACAGTGGACATAACAGACCATGGCTAGTATTTCTTAAAAACCGAAAGGCAGTGTTAAAAATATGGACTGGTATTTAAAATTGTTCAGATAATGCTATCAAACATGGCACAAAGACTCGTGTTTATAGTATATTGATAGCAATTTGTTCTTTTTTAAGGTTCTATATTTTAAAAAAATTGACTTATGTAAAAATATTTTGTATTAAAATATCATCTGTATTGATATTTTTTTTTACCCATGTTGTCTCCCTACAGAATCTGGGTTTCGTTGAATGGCAGTTCTTCAATTCAAATAGTCCTCTGATTTCTGAAAGCCCACGTAGCTTTGGGGTGGGGTGGGTATTGTTTGAGAAAAACTGAGCTATTGCCCCACTGGATCCATGCTACAGGCAAGTTTTATGCCTAATCTGGAAATGGGAAGGGTTTAAACAGAATACGCTCATTCAGCAAGCACAGGAATCATATAGAACAGGGGTAGGCAACCCAAAACACTCAAAGAGCCACTTGAACCCGTTTCCCACCAAAAACAAAACACCGGGAGCCGCAAAACCCTTTTGATATCTAAAATGAAGATAACACTGCATATATCCTTTTTTATCTTTATTATAGGTGTGTGTGTGTGTGTGTGTGTGTGTGTGTGAGAGAGAGAGAGAGAGAGAGAGAGAGAGAGTTTGTGTATGTGTGTGTGTATACACACACACACACATTAAAAATAAAAGTAAAAATATGACTCTTGGGAATATCCATACTATTAAAACAATGATCACCGAGAGAATGCTTTAAGAGAATAAAATTACATACACACACAGGTAAAAAAAGGATATATGCAGTGTTATCTTCATTTTAGATGTCAAAAGGGTCTCTCTCTGTCTCTCCCCCTCCCTCCCTCTCTGCCCTTGGTCTGCCACTCCTCTTCCCCCACTCTCTTTCTTTCTCTCTCTTTCCTCTCTCTCCCCCTCCCCCCCTCTCTCTTTCTGTCTCTCTCTTTCTCCCCCCCCATCTGCTGCTCACCTGGCAAGCTTCAAGTTGTTCTCCAATAATCTCAGGGGTAGGCAACCTCGTCTCTTTTATGACTCATGGACTTCAACTCCCAGAATTCCTGAGTCAGCCTAGCTGGGCTAGCTAGCTCTCTCCTGCCCTTCCTGCTTCCTGCTGAGACGCAGCAAAGGGAGGAGCTCCGCCCTGAAAGCTTTTCAGCTCCTCGGAGAACAATGTGAGTGCACTCTCTTTTACACACACACACACACACACACACACAAAACACAGAGAGAGAGAGAGAGAGAGAGAGAGAGAAGCAGGGAAGCGCAATTGCCTCTCTCTGTCTCTGTCTCTCTCTGCAAAGGCAGAGGAGGCTGGGAGCCACAGGGGAAGGCTCAAAGAGCCGCATGCGGCTCCGGAGCCGCAGGTTGCCGACCTGTGATATAGAATAACACATGAGGAAGTCTGACTATTTTATCATAGCAAACTTTGGTATGCGAAAATGAAGTGACATAGAGAAAACTGCATCGTGGTTTCCTGAATAATATATATCTTTTGTTAATTAAAAATTGACCAATAAGATCTGATTGGTGATACTGACATAATTCATCACTATTGTCATATCGCTAATTTTGGATATATTTTTGCTGCTGCTAGCAGACACAGTGGCATTGTAATCTCGTTTAACATATGATGTATAGTGCTTTAAAGCAGCTAACAAAATGTAGATTGATTGTCTTCAGTAGTTTAGTAGACTGTCGGATGCCTCCAGCTGTTTACTTTGTAAGATGGACTTCGAATTCTGTTCAAGCAAAATGAATTACTGAGCAAATTAAGCGGATACACATTTTGTTAAGTTTTCCTTGCTTAATGCATGCAGTTTATATGCATTGCTAAATTTTAAGAATTAGGTTTAATATATAATTGTTATATTCACAGTAAGAAGTGACAACATAAAATACTGCTTCCTGAAGACTTTACAATAATCTTATTTGTTTTGCTGAATAACACTCTTCAAACCAGAACAGGAAACACTCCTTTAGCAAACATTATAAAAGATTGTGGGAATTGTAGTCCAACAACTTAGCATGGGTAAAGTGTGCTAACAATAGCGTGGACAAAGCTATTCTTTCTTAAGTTATGCTTTCAGGACTCCTAATAGTAGTCTGAAACTCTTCTATTATTGCAGTGCATTACATTGCCCGTAGCTATCATGGCCCAACTTACTTCCAAACTGAAAATTTATAGTTAGTATTGTGCCATATTATTATCATATGTAGGTAGTTTAAACTGGTGGAAACTGAATTAAAGTCCTAACAAAGGATCTAAGAATTGAGGGGGTGTCCAAGGATATAGGTAGTTCCAAATAGGGTGGGTTTTTGTAAAGTGTTCTGGTCCAATACTGATATTTCATATATCAAGGGTATCCTTTAGTTATTGCTATGGGGGCTTCAATCACAATTGTAACAATAAGATTTTTTCTCTATAAGCATTCAACTTCGATCTGCCATTTCTGGGATTTTGTAATTTTTTCTAATTGTTTTTACTCTATTATTAACTTCATTCACTGGAAACCTAGCATACCAGCTTTATAGACACACATCACTATTGGAAACACTATATAACCCTGTAGTTTAATATCTATGAAGGTGCAACAACTTTTCATTTGTAATTTCCTGTCTTTGGTCTACTGTTGCTTTCCAGTACTGGGTCCTTAATTTAGCCTAAATACACATTTCTAGATATTACTTGTTGCTATTTTAATTTTTATAATAGTTCATAAGAACACTATTTTTCATTCCATTTTTTTCTGCTTATTCATTCATGCCTTTTCATAATTACTTAAAAATCAGACAAAAGTAGAAAGTGAAAATGAACCATTACTTTAATATACAGTTGTCACAATGAACGACATCTCTTTCTGTGACTCTTCTAAAAAGAACTTCACTTAGTATTCCTAAATGTATTCATGTTTAAGTGTCTTAAAATTGCTTTTACATCTCTGAATTTTATTCCTAATATAGGAACAGTTCTTAGCTCTATCATAAGGCACAGTTTTGACTGCATTAAAGCAATTATGGAAGAACATAGCTGCTTAATTTTCAGATACTAAAGTATCTATGCCACTTCCTGCAATGTAATTGCCTTTGATTTATGCTATGGAAACATATTCCATGTACAAAAAGAATTGCAATATTTTCTTTTAAAATGATCTTCAGGCAAAGTTACATTGATTTGTAGTATCCTTAGAATAAGCTAGTATCTTGAGCATCTCTTCGATACCTTAGAATTCTAAATTCTAAAGATGTATTGGTTAGAGTTGATGAGATGTTGGTAGAAAGATATAAAAGCCAGATAGATAATTGAGCTAGATAGATAAATTAGTGCCATGAGTATTTCTTCTTAAATCAGGTGGCAGAACACTTGGAAAATGTCACTTATTGAATACATGCATTGTTCATAGCTTTACCTAACCATGGTTTATTGAATAAGTCACCGTCAATGGAGACAGACAGCATACTAGGCTGTTAATTGTGTAAACCATATCATTTTAAACACTGTTGCAGAAATACCCAGTCACAAGAGGATATTTGTTCCAATTTGACTTTAAGATCCAAAAACCAAGCTAAAACTAACCATTAAGCATAACGCTCATAAAGCCTAGATTTATAAATATAAAAATATATAATTGGCTTGTTTGAACTCTGAATTTATGTTAATTTATTATTCAGTATGATAAGCAGTCTGAGACAATGACTTAAATCAGTAAATAATGGTTAGCCAACCATGGGTATTATGTTGTGCAAACACAGTGAAAGTGTTGCATGCAATTTTACTTTTTTTAAGATGAGCCTTAAATGAATGGGAATTTTATAAATGTCAGAAGCATCTTCCTTTTGAAGATAAAATTTAGGTGTCATTTTTATCATCTGCTTTCTAAATGCTTTTAAAGCCCCACTATGACAATTTTTACAAAGAACATTTTAAGACAAGACGAATAAATCTCATTTCTGCTAGTTGCTTTAGCTACTACGGAATGGATATAACATCTATACATATGTTTTATGTACATATAAAAATCACAACTAGTAAAGTGCTTTTGTTTATTCTTAGTGTAATCTGATTAATTGAAATGTTTTTGGCTAATATGTCTTAGAAGCTAAGTTAAATTTTCTAAAGATGAGGTGTGGATCTTCATCTACAACAGCACGTTCAGCAGTGTTTTTTCTCTGATAGTGTTTGTTCATTAAATTTAGAGGCCTGTTGGCTCCAGAATGACACTTGTCAGTTTACACTTAAAAAGAAAAATGTGTCTGAACAAACCACATTCTATATAGTATGTACCACAACTGATAGGGGCTCCACAAATATTCTATCACAGGGCCTGGGAATACTGCCAGGTTTTTATCAGGGTGGGAACAACATGGATTTTGGGGGATGTCATTCCAGAGAGTAGATGTTGCGGCAAAGAAGGTACATTTTCTGTGTTCTGGTATATGGTATTTACTAACTTTGCCAGAGCCAACAATATTGGGTTGGATACAGATAGTCTTTGACTTATAACCATTTGAAGTTATAGCGGCACTGACTAGATTTATGACTAGTCTTCACAGTTATGATTGTGGCAGCATCCCCATGATCACTGGATCAAAATTCAGCCACTTGGCAACTGGCATGTATTTAGGACAGTTACAGCATAGTGGAGTTACATGATTAACATTTTTGTCCTTCCTATCTGTCTTCTGACAAAGTCAATGGAAGAAGCTGGATTTGCTTAACAACCACCTGATTCATTTAATAACTACAGTGATTTGTTTAACAACTGTGGCAAAAAGCTCATAAAAATCAGGTGTGACTCACCCAACTGCTTTGCTTAGCAATGGAAATTCTGTTTGTAAATCAAGGACTACTGTATACAAATAGATTTCATTAAGGCATCTTCTACTGTTCAAGGGTCAGCAAAAGCATGAGCTAATGTGTGGTCCCCCAAAATGTTTTACACCATGGTAATGAAAATTTAGCAGTTGTCCTATTTTCCCTTCTAAGTTAAAAACTTTTAATTATACAGCACTTTTTCTCATATTCTCTTAATAATTTTAAATCCCATTCAAAATAATCAGAATAGAGCTGAAAATAACTTTGGAGGTCTTCTAGTCCAATCTCCGGCTCAAGCAAGAGACCCTATACCATTTCAGACAGATGGCTGTCCAGTTTTTTCTTAAAAACCTCCAGTGATGAAGCACCTACAACCTGTGAAGGCAAAATGTTCCATTGGTTAATTGTTCTCACCAGTGCTTTTTTTTTTTTTTTTTAAAGGATGCTGGAACTCACACACGTCATACAATCTGCCTTGCCTAATCCTACAAGGTTCCATCCAAAAAAGGTGCCGGAACTCCATTCTGGGCGTTCTATGAGAAAAAAAGCCCTAGTTCTCACTGTTAGGAAGTTACTCCTTATTTCCATGTTGCTTTTCTTCTTGATTAGTTTCCATCCACTGATTCTTGTTTACACTTTTATTGCTATAGGCTTTTCAACAATAATTAAGTTTCTTCAGTAATATAGCTGCATATATGAATCCTAAAATATGAGAATGTATTAACCACTTTTCCTTGAACATGGGCCAAATAAATGATGTTACACGTAAGATTGATATATGAATATCATTTAGCTTCTGAATTACTATTCCCTATGATAAAATGGAAAGGAAAAGCAAAGTTATTTTGCTATTTTCACAAAACATGCTAAATGTGCTTGGCAATAACATGACTGTTTATGTTTTATTTACTTATTAAAACAAATGTATATGACTAACCATATGTACAAAAGAACTGTAACAATTCAATTTCTGGACTGTAGCTATCAGCTGAACTGTCTGGGAATGATGGAGCATCTGGTGAAGGACAAATCCCCTTCCCCTTCCATCTCTTGCTAAGAACTGGACACCTGCAATGAAAGACAAATTCAGATATCAATCTATAAATTCTATATACTTACATAACTTTATACATACATGAGAGAACAATCTTAGGTAGTTTTCTGGGGAAGTAAATTCCATTTGAACCAAGCCTACATAGTTCTGAGCAGACATGAATCAAAGGATCTGGCTTTGCTTGAAGTAAGAAGCTGTAGGGTTTTGGAATTATTGAGAAAGTGCTTGGGAAAGACCTGAATGCTTACATTCTGATGATTTAACAGAGTGATTATAATCTACCTCTCTCTGTGAATATGTACATAAGAATGATTTAAGTGCTTCCCAAGATGTCTAATCAACCTAAAGCAAGATGTTGAGACTCTTTAAAAAGGTGCAGAAAAGAGCAACAAAGATGATTAAGGAACTGGAGGCTAAAACATAAAGAACGATTGCTGCAATTGGGTATGTCTCATTTAATAAAAAGAAGGACTAGGGGTGACATAATAGCAATATTCCAATACTTTAGGGATTGACACAAAGAAGAAAGAGTCAAGTTATTCTCCACAGCACCTGAAGGCAGGACAAGAAGCAATGGATGGAAACTAATCAAGGAGAGAAGCAACCTAGAACTAAGGAGAAACTTCCTGACAGTTAGAAGAAATAATCAGTGGAACAACTTGCCTCCAGAAATTGTGAATGCTCCAGTACTGGAAGTTTTTACGAAGAGAGTAGACAACTGTGTCTGAAATGGTATAGGGTTTCCTGTCTGATCAGGGGATTGAACTAGAAGACCTCCAAATCCCTTCCAACTCTGTTGTTCTCTTATTTTGTTATTCTGTAAATAATTTCCCAAACATTCAGTAAGCAATTCTGTGCAATGCTGTGGAGTAACTGGCAATGTGAGGCAAATCAGGCCATGAACAGTATTGCTTCTTGAGTAGCCTCTTTGGGAAGCAATCCCCAGCCTGGATCTTGATTTAGGGGGGTCTTCAGGACAGGAAGCTGAGAAACAGTGTCTAGAGAGCCAGTGGAAAAAGATGAAAAGCAAATCTAACTGAGCAATTAGGTGGCACTAAAGTTGAATTAATTGAATAAATGCATGCCCATGTTTGGGCCTACTTTGTGGCAATTAGAAAGGCAAAGCTTGTCTTGTTTCTTCTCCCTTATTGTATGTATTAGCAGGCAGTCTTGTTTACAACAACCAACTTCCTAATAGGGAGATATTAAATACAAATCTCAGTAGGTCAAATTGCTCAGATTTAACATAGTTTGAGCCCATATGGGCTGACTTCATAGTGATTGGCGAACTGTCTTGCATTATTACTGTATCGGGATTCCTTTCAGCCTGGGAACTCTGAAGAAATAGAGGGAATACTGTTTAGGTTGTTTCCTATCACCTGTTCTTTAGAAGCAGGGGGAAAGTTAATTGTTTGGGTCTGGGAGATTGTAAGCGCCTCCTTGCAGAAGAGTAGCTACTACCAGCTTTGAAGGAGACTGAATTGCCCCTTTTTGAAAAGACAGCCTTAAATTGGTTGCAAGGGCCTATAAACAGAAACAAAATGCCACCTGAAGGATAAGCGGTACATGGAATATCTTGGGGATCAGACTTATGATTGGACTGTATTTTTTTAAAAAATAAATGAATATGTAAAGAATTGTTTCTTGTTTGCTTGGGAGTTGTGGGTGTAACACCCCATCAGAATCATGTTAGGCATTTTCCTAATTTTTGACATGCTGAACCCAACATTTGCCATCTCTGACCTATGCCAAGACCTGGATGAGGGGCAGTCTGCCCTACATGGATCTGATAGATCTGTCTGTGGCATTTGATACCACTGTTATTTATTTCAGAGGACAGTCTCCTACTCTAGTTAAGAACCGCTTCATTAAAAAACATTATTTTTGTTTTCATTTCCAGAGTTCTCTTTTAGCCATACCATGGATCTTTTTTTTTTTTGTTTGATATATTGATACTAGGGAAGTTGCTTAGTGTTGTTGGATTGTAGTAGAGTATAAGATAAATAAACAATGTTAATCTATATTTTTTTCATTAAAACATTAGACAATTTGTGTAAAACAAATCTTATACTGGCAATGCACCAGATAAAAGACATGCTAGTTATTCTGTTTATCAGAATACTTTTAATAGTTTGGGAATGGTGAACAAAATGCCATTTTGTTAATGATAAAGGAAATTATTGCTAAATGGTAAAGGAAGAAATGATAAAGGAAATACTAAAAATAAAACAAAGATAAAGGAATAGTAAATGAAATTATTTTGTAAGCAAATTGCAAAATAGAGATATAAGAATACCCTTCCTGGATCAGGCCAAGGCCCATCTTAAACTAACATTTTGTTTTGCAAGGGACCAACTCAATTCCTTTGAGATGGCTGTAAATATGAAAAAGAAACATTAAATGTCACTCTTGTTCTCCTCAAATTAGTATTTGGAGGCATATTGTCTCCAGTCTGGAAATATCTGTTTGCAAGATCCATAATCTTTGATATACCTGTCATCCAAGAATTTAATCAATCCCTTTTTAAAAATCCAGTTGCTTTTTAAAACTGTCCATGTAAATGCCTATCATCATGGTTTTAGGTTAATGAATCCCATGGATTAATTATGGGCTGGGTGAAGAAGTGCCTTATTTTCTTTCTTTTACATGTCCTAATCAGTTTCATTGGATAACCCTGATGTTTTTACAAAGTGATAGGGGGAAAGAAAATATTTCCTGTTCACTTTCTGCATACCAAGTATGATTTTATAAATTTCAATCATATCTCCTCTGAGTCTTTTTTAAAAATCTAAATAAGAGTCCCAAACTTCAAAGCCTTTTCTCATAAATAATATGTTTGATCCTGTAATCATCTTATTTGATGTCATCTGCCATTTTTGTAGCTTTATTATGTCTTTTATTAAAGTGTAGCAACCAGCATTATAAACAGTATTCAAACAATGTTGGCACTTTTATTTTCAATCCCTTTCTTAATTATCTCTGGCATGAGATTTACTCTTTTCAGATTTCTTGCATGCTGAGCCAATATTCTCCTTGAGATACCCGCCATGATCTCTTTTTCCTGGTTTCACAGACAGCTCAGAATCCATCTACCTACAAATAAAGTCACAGCTTTAGAAATCAACATCTTAGTAGATCTTCTTGCTTAATGTCTCCTACCTGCAAATACATTCAGTGTGAGAAAAAAAGCCAACACATAGATTATATAAACTTTGTAATGCTGTAATGCTATTTCTTTATTTCATTGAAGCTACCTGCTTAGGGCTCAGCTAGCTAGGATCCCACATGTTTACCCTGTTGGTTGGGAAGGTCAGAATAGTTGAGAATCTGGGTGGACAGAGATAAGGGAGTACAAGGGCTGCAGGCTAGACTGGTGAATAAAAAAATCAGCCTGGAATGCAATGTTGTCAGAAAGACACCAGGAGTCAAGTTCATGGAGACTTTACTTGTTTAAAATGAAGTTAGGCACCATCACATTTATTAAGGGTGCAGCTGACTCTTTTAATTAGGTATGGAACAATCTAATTTGTATATGTTAAAACAGGGCTTGCTTAACTGTGGTTTAGTGAATCAATTTGTAATTGGCTAGTCTTACAATAGAACATGAATAGAATGTAATCCAAAGCTAATCAAACCACATTATGATTTAGGCAGGGATTTGTACCTTATTTTAGCTTGAATGCTATACAAGGGTTGCATAGCACAACGAAGTCTGCACACTTTTTAAATTTATTTTTTCTCAAATATTTTATTGTCAGTGAAAAAAGTAATATTTTTATTTTATTATTTTAAAATACAACTTTATTTTGGGTAACAGAAATTCCATCCTCTTGAACCCCCCATGCACTGTTTTTTTTATTCTTTATCACTAGAGGGTGCTATGACACCAAAATGGGTGCTTTTTTAGTCTTTTTATTTTAAGTTTTTTTTTCCTCCCTTTACTGATAAAGGAAAAAATACTGCAGCCTTCATATATTGGCTAGGGAAATTCTTGGAGTTGAAGCCCACATATCTTAAAGTTGCCAAGTTTGAAAAATACTGCCTTAGATACTTTTCATTTTCTGCTCTTAGTTTAGGATGATATGGCAGCCAAGTCAGCATGCTTATGTGGACTGGGGCCACCATAACTAGATGGTGGAAAAAAAAAAAAATTCTCCCAGATGCTTAAAATTGAAAAATAAACTCATGCCTCCTGTAACGTCAGTTCCCTTCACAGTCGGAAAGTGCATTCTGCCAGAGGCAAAGAAAGCTATTTACTGTAAAAACCAACTAGACAGGCTTTTTGCTTGCTGGGAATCATCTTCCTGTGATCCTGTCCTTCCCACCCTTCTCCCATGCATTCCTTTCTACTCCTGTGGTTCTACCCAGCTTACAAGGTCATAAGTGACACAGCAGGGCATCAAGGCATCAAAGTTTATACATTAGGTAGTGAAACAATTGTACCTAATTTGAAGCAGAGGGTTTATGTTTTTATTATGCAAAGCTCTGAATAGTTGAGCAAAGTACATGTACATTTAATACATGTATATGTGACTCCTTCCCTTAGGGAACAGTTTGAAGGAATTTTCTCCTATTGTTTTCATAGACTCACAAACATTTTACATCAGCACATTCTGCTCAGATAAAGAGCTGGACGCAAATGAGGTTTTAAATATTTTAAATGCAATTGACCAAACGGTTAACAAGCATGGCCTAATAACAGTGGTCTTAACTGAAAGTAAGCACTTTCCCTACCAAAGATAATTGTTCCATTTGCACTATAAATGTCTATATGATATATACTTCTGAAAAGAATTAACGTTGAAATGATTTGCAAATGGTGCTATTTATAATTTATAGTTATTTATAGTTATAACTTTTTGGAGATAACAGTCTATTCTGGTTCAATACCTATTTTCTGCTATTTAAAATCCATGTTGAAGCTTCTTCTTCTTCTTCTTCTTGTGCCATATCCGTTATCGGACATTGGCGATCATGTTGGCGATCCTGTTTTTATCAGCAGTCGCACGAAAAACTGCTGCTGAGTTTTGTCCAAACCAGTCCCTTAGTTTTGAAGCCAAGATGTTCTTTTTCTGCATGGACCTTGTTTGCCTTCAATCTTTCCCTGGAGGATTAAATGGAGTATGCCGTATTTTTCTGGGTGTCGCATCACATGTCGGAAATATTCTAATTTTCGTTTTTTAATTGTTTTGATGATTTCCCTTGGCTTTCCCAAGTCTAACTGCAGAGTCCTAACATAGAGTTATTGAAATACAGTAAGCAACATATGATTTGTACACATGAAGAAATTAGAAGAATTTTAAAATATTGATTATAATCTATTCCAAGTATAATGATTGTTTTTTGCAAATCCTTTTTGCTAGCAGGATGTGAAAATCCTTTGAAATAAGGCTACAATATTGCCAGTTCTTCAATCTGTACTATATGAACAGGTCTACTGATAAACATGCCCCCTTACTAACCATATCTAGTGTATGATAATGGGACTTGGAGCTGGTTTACAGTTGATTTTAGCCACTGAGCAGGTCCCTAGGCAAAGTGTTACCAGTCAGCCCAAAATTCCACTGTGTACATGGATTTGTACTTTCTTTCTTCTTTAGAACTAAAGCAAGTATATTAGGTTTTAGAAAAGACAAAAGAATAGATATTCTTCTGGTGTAGCATTTCTCAATCTCAGCAACTTCAAAATGTGTGGAATTCTGGGAGCTGAAGCACACACGTCTTAAAAGTTGCCAAAGTTGAGAAACACTGCTCTAGAGAGCTGAGCTGGATTCAATTTTCTTTTCTGCCAAAGACTTTGGCAAGTCTCTCTTGGCTTCTTTAATCAATTGATTGCTGATGGAAGCAAGTTGTAAAAGCCATGAGAATCACTTCTGCAAATCAAAAGTGGCAACCTATTACAAAAAAACTGTAATAAACTGTACTCATGTTAATACCTTCATATACTGCTGGCTGGACATTATCAGATTAGTTTCATTTAGTTCATTCTACATTTAAAAGGAGTCAGCACCGAACAGAGAGATTATAAAAATGCTATGAAGGAACACTTGGGGGTCAAAGGAAATACATTATCTAATATAGCAGCCCTCACTTTAATTGCCCACCAGGTGTTTCTCATTACAATTCCTTGAATATCATACCAACACGGATGTTGCACAGAAGCTGTAATGCAAAGCAGCAGGCACAAGAGTCTAAGTTCAGGAACAATGGACCACCAGAGGGAGTAAGTGTGGCACTTTATGTAATATTAAAATTCAGCAGATAAAAAGATGCAGCCAGTTGGGGAAGGGAAAATTCATTGCTTTCCCCATATTGTCAGGACATTCTCAGTTTGCCATCAAACACAGAAACTGGTGTGTGTGTGTGTATGTGGGTATATATGCATATATCTGGGCATTCTTGGTGGCTGGTGCAACAGGTAACATTTTAGGAAGGACCAATGGCCACAGCAGATTTGACAATGATCAAGGTAAACTATGTAGTATCTTTAACCGATTAGGCCAGGATTTTCCATTTTTTCCCTGGATTTGAAAAGTGTTTGAAAAATGTATTGATTTGAAAACTATGCTAAGCTTAAGACATATATAAAATTATGTGTATTTTCTGGCCCTCAATGGTAAAAAACTAAATTGATGATTTCAGTAACATTATATAATTTCTATATTATCCTTCTTCCCAGAGAACCCCCTTTTAGAAAAGGAGGGGGAAATCTTATGTAAAATCTACAGTGTCTAAGAATGTAATATTCTTCCTTCTCTTTTTCACATCTCCACCAGCAAACATAAAGTAACCTGATTCTGAAGTACTATACCCCATAAATGCATAAGCATAGGGATTAGTTGAGTATCTCTTGGAGGCTTCTATAATCAAGGCATTGCCAATAGAAAGTCCTACTTTAAGCTATTATACTGTGAATCAAACTTGCTAATGGGACAACAAACTAAATGAGAGAGATGATGAGCATTTAGACTGCAAGGTACCTTACAGATTAATATAACACCTTAAGTTAGGCCTATTGGCAACCAGTGCGGTGCTTGTAGGATTGATGTTTTGTGGTTCTATTCAGCCACTCCACTAGCAGGGATAATGCAACTAAAGCATTCTGTACTAATGGCAGCTTCTAGATCATCTCTAGCCTCAAGTAAATGTACTGCAGTAATCAAATCAAGCAATGATTACATCATAAATCAGTCAGGCTAGATTGTGTAGGATGTTAGTTGGTGTAAGAACCAATCTTTGCATGGAAGTTTTTTGCTATTTAGGCTAGCTGTGTCTCTATTGACAGATGAGAATCAAGAGAATTGGCTAAGCCACATACCAGTACTCGCTCTGGAAGACAGCTTCAGGAACGTATGCTGCTGTCAATGGACTTTGTCGTGGATCTATGGTCATGGAATAGAACCAGAACACAAAAACAACTATTGTCTCTTATAAAAGGATAAGGGGTTTCTAAGACTGATATCAAGCTTTATGCAGCTAGGCATGGTCAAGAATGCAAGAACTATACAAATTTCAGTAAGGTATTTTCACTGGTAGATTGGGATAAATTTTTGGAAACTTTCAGAGGAATTATCTACCCCTCCATACAGTGAATTAATTAAGGTAGGATCTTTTTGAGTGATTTGAAATACTTCTTCTGAGGCTTTTTTTCATCTGGGCTGAATGACAATGCATCATACAAATATCAACTAATTTGTGCTCTTTCTCTTGTTGATTAGGTCTATTCTCTTTTGCATTCCTTTCTCAGCCTCCCCATAATTTTCCTTTCCTGATTCACATGAAAAAATAGAGCTGAATGTTACTGATGGCAATACTGATGAACTCCAGATTTCTTGATCTTCATGTACATAGGTAGACTTTTAACAGTAGTGAAGAATAAAATTTGTGATACCGCCAAAGCTCAAGGATCATAGGTCTAGATTAGATTAAAAACCTCCAGCTGCCATTTTTTTTTGTTGGTAGGACTGCAGAGAGGAACCCCCCCCGCCTTTGATTTGATGCCTTTAGATGACATAATCAGTGATATAAAAACAAGGAAACTCAATATGTTAGAATTTTCCATGTCTCCCTCCTGAGAAGTTTAATCGGTCAGGACATTTGATGCTAAACCCAGGCCCTAAACTGTTCTGAAATGGACCTTATTATCTTCTCCAGAATCTAGCTCAAAATTTGCAGCTGAGTATTTAAAGCAGCTTTGGAATCAATGAAAATGTGACATGAGCTATGTGATCATTTGGGGTTTGGTTTGGTTTGGTTGCTCAATTCTGTCTTATGGAGAACATATGTCACCAAAATCTAAATGATTGAATATGCTACTTCCCATATGTAGGATACATGCTGTACTGCTGGCTTGTAGATCCTCCCTTCAGAAAGATAAATGCCATACCTTGAAGCTGATTTCAAGAAAAGCTCCCTTTTCCCACCTTTTCCCGTTTCACTGAGATTGTTTCAATTGGGTACTCCCTGCCCCACCCTCATTTTGTCAATTAATGCAAATAAAAAACCCTCCTGGACTGGATTTCTTCTGCAGAAATATGCTTACATCTTTTCAAAACAGAATAAGTGACAGATCAGAAGATATGTGTGTGTTGTGTGGACAAACGTTCTGCTGTCTATCTATCCATTACTGAGGCTACTTTCTCAAGTGAAACAACATGAAGTTTTATGCTACATTGGTTCCTGCCAATAGCCCTACTATTTGGCAGCAGTAGATAGCTAGTTGGACAAAGTGGATGGTATGCACATCCAAGTGGAAATGACCAAGGGTAGCTTCCAAAGCAGCACACAGTCCTGAAAACAGACATGACTGGGATTCAAGTACTGTAATCACACTCCAAAACCATCATGGATACAATGAGATAGTTACTATATCATCCCTTTGACATCATGAAAGGCGCTTAATTCCAGTTTTTTAAATAATTATGAAGAATCTGGGATGCTTAAAACTGAGGAATCCACTGATTATATTCAAAGTTCAACTGATTTCATAGTTTAGTTCAGATACATCTAAAACTCTTGAATTATTTCTGCACAAAAATGCATTTTGTGTGTGTTGAAATTTGTACTATTTTAAGTAGACAATTGAATGTACAGTTAATGTATCTGTGAGCTGATGCTGTGCACTGATGTTACCTAATTGGGTAATAAAATGTCTGCAAGCAAGCAACCAAGCTCAGAGAACACAAGGATTTTACATTTGAACTCTGAGCTACCTATTATATTATATACCTATTATATTCTCTTCTATTACTTAATATGTCCATTCATTTATTTAGAAAAACTTTGGAATAAAGACTTGGAAAAACCTGTGAAAACAAAACAAAAATTAAAGGTTTGAATGATCTCATAGAGATTGATTCAAGAGAAATTCCTCCCTCATTAGACATCTCATAGAATGTTTAAAAATGTCTGAGGGTTAATTTTATATGCTAGAAATGTAAAATGATGGCCATGATTTATGAAAATGATAACAAGTTTTTCTCACCATTGCTGGATTTTGACTTAGTATCCAGAAATATGTTGTTATAGCCCAAAATTTTAGATTTTTGTCATCATACAATGAACTATAGATTTTCTAAGTATAGGCATAGCATATTTTCAATATGGACAGTATTACCATGCTGTACAGCAACCTAGTTAGTGGTGGGATTCAGCCAGTTCGCACCACTTCGGCAGAACCGGTAGCTAATTTTTTGTTGCCCAGGCCCAGAATGGACTTCCGGAAGCAACATCCACACAGAGAACTGGTTGTTTACATATTTGAATCCCACCACTGCACTTAGATGAGATGAGCAGTATATAAGTTTAATAAAAAAGTAAATAAACTTACCTCAAACAATATGTGTCTATCTGTTATCAATGTAATATAATATGTGAGATCAAGGTTTAATAATGAATTTTAAAAACAACAAATAACAACAAATAAATGGGTTATCTATTATTACTGGTTGTGTGATTCTGCCCTTTTATGCCAACGTTTTATTATTTCTGTATGATATCAATTCTAAAAAGGTATTCATTACATTGATTAACTATGCATCTTAATGTTTCAAGAACCGCCATATATATAGGCAATTTTATTTTTAGCATGCCTCAACCACAGGTTATGACAAATTTTTTTGAAGGTATGATAGCTATTAATTTTGCCCGGGGTCCATCCAAGAAGCTCAGGGCAGTTTAGGTGATTTAATTTGCAAGGTTGGCTAAGACCCCAGGCAGTAAGGAGGCCTATGGTCACCAAATGAGCGCCTCTTGTGAAGATGCTGGTCTACTGCGCTGTTCCCGACCCTCCACTTTTCTGTCCTCGCCCCTCCGGCTGCGACCTCTCCATTACACCTGTCCCGTTTTCCGCAGGTTGCCCAGCGCGCACGCGCTGCCATTTCTTGCTCTTGCTCTCGCCCTCTCCTCGCCCCGGGCGTCCGCCACCCTGTCCTTGCCCGGGCAGCTGCGCCCCTCTCCCCGTCCGCGGGCTCCCAGCGCCAAGGTCCTGGCAGCGCCCTCTGCCGATCGCTGGCGCTGACGTGTGGCCATGCCGACCACTCCCTCCCCAGTCTCCGCCCGCACGTTGTCAGAGCCGGGAAGCCGCCGTAGCGCTGCCGTCTCCTCAGCCTTTGCTTCTTGCCGGTAACTAGAGCACGAGCCGGGCGCGCTCCTTGCCTTGCTGTCCGGGGCGGCCCGCGCCATTATGTCTGGTGCCGTCCCGCTCCTCTTGCTGCTGCTCTGCTTGGCCCAGCGCCGCGTCTCCCTCGCCGGGCCCACCGCTTCGTCCCTGGAGACCGCGGCGGACCCCTGCCTCAGCCAGCCCTGCAAGAACAACGGCACCTGCTCGCCGGTCTTAGCCAAACTGCCCGCCGCGCCCCACCGCCTGCCGTTGCTTTTTCTTTCGCCTCAGCCTGCTTATAGCTGCCTCTGTCGCCCGGGGGTCACCGGCACCGAATGCCAGGTAAACCGGGGAGTCAGGCGCCTTTCCTTGGGGGATCTTGTGGTCCATCGGTCCGAGCCTTGCGAGCGCTCGCCTGTCCTTATTCATCTCCGCCTTCTTCCGTTTGTCTCTCGGACGTCTTTTCGGTCCATCTCCTGCCTCCACGCCTCGGACTCCATCGGCCCGTGCTTTCGCGGATTCTTCCTCTTTCCACCCCTCCTATCAACCCCCCCCCCCACCCCGTAGATCGCGTAGTGATTTTGGTTCGCTCCGCAACGGTGATCTTCCTTGGCAGTCGCCCTCCAGGCGGTGGCTCTGCACTGCTTTGCACTGGTCCCTAAGTGTGATTTGAGTTCCTTGATGTAGAATCCTTATCTGACCGCTCTCATTTCGGTTTCTACCTCCGATTCGGGCACACGACTCTTTTGTGCAATCATCTACAGTGGCCCCTTTCTTGTGAGGGATCACTCATCTGTTAACCACACCGAGCAGACCTCTATGTGGAACCAAGTCCCATGGCCTTCACACATAAGCACTAACAAGGGCAAATGCTTGAGTGCTGAACTTGAAGGGCGTATTCTGTGCATTCATGAAAAAGCTTTCCATTACCACCCTTCCTATGTAAATTATTTTGCAACAGATAAGAAAACCGTTCTAAATGTGATTAATGTAACCTTGGTTATTTTTTATGGCTTTTCATATTATGCAAACCCTGGACTCACTTTATGATTCATTGTGCTGTGTGAATCAGAAAATGGGTTAATTAAGTTAATCAGGTTAAACATTTTGTGTGAAGGCAGCCGTGTATTTCTAAGAGATGCCGTTGAAGATGCTAATTTGAGCTCTTTTTGAACTGGGGTTGTTAAAATGACAGTTACAGAAGTGCCTTCCAGGATACCTATTGCAAATTGTTGGTTGACAGGATTCTGTTCTGCTCAAGGTTAAAAGTATTTTAAAGCTTAATGATGTTTTCCAACACAGTCTTGGTACTTTCATATATGGATTTTTTTTTCTAGTGATGAATATACTAGTGATTTTTGTCACTAATAGCCAGATGAGGACTTGTTCACAGACTTTGGGTAATCATATAATTTCCCATTTTTATTGGAATTAAAATAGGTAAGTAAAATCAAATCTGTATTTTAGTATGAAGAATACAACTGTTGCTAACAACTGTTATGAAATGTTCCGTCAATCCAGTTTGGTCTGGGAAAGAAAACAGCTCATTTGTTTGTGGTCTTTAAAATGGTGCATTGATATTTGTCTTTCATTCTTTCTGAGGAAAAAAGATGATGATGATGAACAGAATGATGATGGTGGTGATGATGATGCATTTGGTTATAAAATAAGGCTGTAATGGACTACATTCCTGTGCATGTTTATTTGGAAATAATTTCATAAAACTAATAGCTTTTATTTCTGCGTAATTATGCATAGGCATAGGTTGCTAATCAGTGACGCTAATTTTACCACACTAAATTTACTGAATATTTTTAACATGGCAAAAAGGTTTGTAATTGTTCTCTTTCCCCCTTCCTCCAATATTACATAAGATGTTGCAAATATGAATACAGAGATGAGAAAAGAACAAAAGGTTACAGTGTGAAATACTGAAAATTAAAGACTCTATGAAAGAACTTGGGAAAAAAAGTTCTGCATTTTATGTCACAGTGCCCCTCTTTCTGTAGTGCAAGTTTATGGGAGGCTGGATCAAACTGAGGAGAAATAAAGGAAACTCTTTTAACCAAGTGAATCTTGTAAATTAGGTGTTGACTGTTCCTAGGTTTCCTTCTGTGCTGGAAGAAAGAGAGTGTTGTATGAATTATGCTGCCTTCTGCAAGTTAACAAAGGTAAATTGCTATTTTAAACACCAGTAAAGTGTAATGTCTAGAAAAGAGAGAACTGCAACTGGAGATACATTTTAGCCATTTATTTCCACTTTGTTCAATTTTCATTATTGTATACTTTTATATAATTAATTCTAAATGTTATTGCATGAAATAATTAAAAACTGCAAAACACTAATAAGTATATTTAAATTGTTTTGTGCAAGAATTAAGATTATGTCTGATTTGATCAAATTGGATTGATTTTCTGTACTGTTGGAAAATTGAATTATCAAACTTTCCAGCAAAACACAAAGCCTGATTTTCCCAGTGAAACATTCCTGTCACCTTGATCAGGTGGTGAAATGAAGGAGATACGGTATGTGAGGCCTTTGGAAACACCACAGAGCAACCAACATAACTATAGGTCTTCCTAGAACTTTTTGTCATCCATGATTTCAGCCTTTTTATTGCTTTTGGTCTTTGTAGTTTCTTATTTCCCAACAAAGACACAATTACAATTTTATTTATTTATCCTACTGTAGGTCATGACAATATATACAGAGTTCCCTCTTTCATTTTCTTCATAACAACCCTGTGAGTTTGGTTGGGCTGGGAGAGGGACTATCTCCAAAGTAATGTGATGAGTTTCCTCCATCTTGATGTGTGGAGACAGTCTTCAGATGGTGGAAGCTTTCTTGCTAGATTTGGAAGTACTTCTAAAAGCATTTCCTCCTGCTAGTCACTCCATGAAATTTAAAATGTATATGATTTTAGATTATATAATACAATTGTAAGCATCATCAGAAATGCTTTTTGTTGCACTCCCCCTCCTTCTCCCCAATATTTACACCTAGGCTTGTGATTTTGAGAAAGGATTGAAAACCACCATATTGAATCAACACCAAGAAGAAATAATCATGGATGACAAACTAACTTTCTAACAAAGGTGGATCAAATTGGTTATAAACTAATTTTTGTTTTTCAGTGAAATGCTAAGGAAGAAAGATTTATTTTCCACTCTCGATAGTTTGATTATAAAAATATTAAATACATTTGAATTATTTTGTGTTTTTAAAATATACGTTCCCATCTTCCTATCTTTCCTTTAAATCGTAACTTAATATTTGAACTTGTAGAACAGAATGTTTACTATGTTTTCTATGTCTTGGCAATGTTAATTAACTTCTGAACATGATTTTGAAAGGCTGCCCTTAAGGGTTAGGTGTAAAACTAAGCAGTTCAGATTGTCTTTATGGCAAATAAAGTGTCCTTCTGTTTATGCATCATGAATTATATAAATGCTTAGAAAAGGTTCTTTCTTTTTAAAGGTACTCAAAAAATCTATTGAATCCATTGAAAAGGCTGCTTTGCATAATTTACAGGTCATTACTCTGTAAATTGTTTGCTTCAAGAAATACTTCAAGAGTTTCAAACACTATGATTTGCCTTCCTGTGTTTGTAGTTGTTGAAAGGCCTTGAGAAAAGCTTTGTGATGAAATTATTAACAAAAAAAAATGAATTCAATACATCCAAGTGTTTTAATGTTCTATTTTCTTATTTATTTTTCTCTAAGAAATAATTTCCCTTTTTCTATTACGCCTGCTATCATATCAGTAGCATAACAAAATACATGCTTTACAATGTGTCATAGACTTCTACAGTAGATCTATTACAGTACTATATATCGAGTAATCAATACTGCTTATACAGCTATCATGTGAATCATTCTTATTATGCACTTCACCAATTCATTCAGAATTTTTAGAATGGATATTGGTCACATAAAACATGAAGTTTAAAGAGGCTGCTTTAATACACAAATTATTTTCTTTAAACTAATAGATAAAGCAGATTTTTGAACAGGTAAGAATTCTATCTTGCAGAGTGGAATATATTATGATTGGTGATCTACTAATTGTAGAAAAAATAAAAATGGACCTCAAAAACGAGGGAAGGCTTCTAAAATTTTTTGAAATGCCAATAGAGAACCAGAACACTTATTAGGATGCATAAATTGCTAATCAATTATGGGCCAGAACAAATAAAAAAATTGCATGATAAAATGGATGCAAAAGTGTAAATAAACAGTAACATCACGATAATGAAGGCAATTATGGAACAATTGTATAAAATTTGCTCTAAATTATAATATTAGGGAAAACTGATATAAAATTGTTATAATTGTTATATAATTCTATTAATAATCACCAGGAAAGGCATGTTGGAAATGTCATAAGACACAAGGAACATTTTATTTTATGCAGTGAACATGTAAATAAAATCTCAAAAGTACTATAAAGGAATTTACAGACTATCCAGAGAAATTTTGATATCAAATTTGAAATGAAACCAAAATTCTTCTTAGTAAGCATAATTCCAAAACATATTAATAAAACATATCACTTTATTAAGATACATATATATGGTATCAAGGATAAATTTAGCACAGCATTAGAAAAGATATACATTACTAAAGAGCTCAGAATAGGAATTGAAACTTGGACAATATGCAGTGATGGCAAAATTAATTGGATCATCATGAGTGGATTTGGATCTTTCATGCCTGATAGCAGGAGATGAGCAAAATTTGGCCTGTTTAATATTTGGATAAGAGATTACCAGAGATAACCAGAGCTCTAGGAAAGATTAAAAAATAATTCAGAAGCCAGCAGTAACCATTTTCATACTGTTATGGCTTTGTCCATAAATTTATCAAAGTTGAGTTTGACTTGAAGTAAACATTTATATTTATGCTTGATATGTTGTTTCTGGACTTTGGCTCAAACCTATTTTGTTGTTTATAAGTTCATTAGTAGATTATACTAGACAGCTCATGTCCCATTGGGTCATCGTTTCAGAGACATTTCTTAAACAGAGAAACAGGATGATCTAGGTGGACCAAAAAATCAGTGGGAGCAAGAGCAATTTTCAACTTCCTGCTGGCTTCCCCATTGAGTTTTCTTGTAGGAATCTGGTAGGGAGCATTGGAAATCCCCTCCCCTCCTGCCCCTTCCTTTTCCAGCAGTCAGGCAAGTGGTTACTGCTGAGTGGGAAGGAGTGAGGGATTGTGAGACTGGCTGGGAAACTGTCATGGGATGTTGAAAATGAAGATCACATGACTGCAGTGGCAGTCAGCAGAGTAGCAGCAGCCACTGATATTCAAGCAGCCACATCTTTCCCAAGTTTCATTTCCTCAGCAGTCATCCTGGATTTTGGACACATTCTGTAGGCCACTTAAAAGTATCTTGGCTTGAAAATTGTTGTTCTATAATGTCCCATTTTGCCCAATTCAAGATCATTACAGTTTTAGTACTGTATAGGTTTCAATTTTCATGTCTTATCTTAAATAAAGCATACTATTTTCTCTCCTTATTGATTCTTAAGAAGATTTTCCTAAATGTTATTTACTTAGTTTGCTTTATTAAACCAATTAATATTTTCCATGTTTTCTGTTCTTGCATTACAGATATCTTGCCATTTACTGTAACAGAATGTTTAATGTCCTCTTTTAATCTCTTATATAACTAATATTTTATATGTTTATTTCTTTACTGCAGTTAGGTCATTTCAGGAGCTTGATTATAATGATTTTGTGGAGTGGTAATATTAAAGGTGGCAATGTTTATTTCTGCATTTATTTGTATACATGGTAAAGTGGACTTTAAGTCTGTGGGTTCTCATGTTTCTTCAGCAGTCAAGGGTTCATAACTTCTGTACTAAATAACCTTACAATATCATTGGTTCGTGACATTCTATTTCTTGTTGTCTGACTCTTTCAGTTCTTGTTGTTCACATTACCCTCCTCTTTTTCTAGTCTTTTTTTGGGGGGGGGGGGCTGTTTTTTTCCTCCTGTGTTGAACCACTAAGTTTATTGTTTTTTACTTTCTGAACAATGAAAATTGTATGTCAGATTTTCCAGTCCATTATTCAACTTCCATTATTATTCATGATCTTATAAAAATTGTTAGTAGCACTGATACTCTTCTCATTCACTTTATACTTACCTTGGACACAATTACCTTTGCCCAAATTACAAGTAATGGTTCAGACAGATATAATTTTTTTATTTCATGTTTCGACTGCTGTTCCTTCAAAGTTTCATTAATGTAAAAATATAACATTACAAAAACCAAATAGATAACATTACTAAATTATAAAACACAGATGATTAAAGATTTCATAAAAGATAGTTTTATGTGGGTGGAGGGGCAGAGAGGGAGAGAAATAGAGAGAGAGGCTGTAATTCCGTTATTCTGTCCTTCTGTGCCACAAGATACTGCATATCTTTATTTCTATTAATCTTTCTAATTCTAGATAAATCTTTAGAAATCTGTTACTAAAGGTTGCCGAGGTACTGGCTGCTTTGTTAATGTTAAGCCTGAAATAAAAGTCTTTTAATGCATTTTTTAAAAAGTATGTTTTTTTTTTTACTTTCTCATTCTATCCCTTCGGCATATAGAAATGGCTCCTTCAATATTCAGGTTTTGGTAGATAACAGATTTAATTTTGATCTTTCAAGGTCAGACTCTATTCGGTATTTACAGCATTTTGATATCCAAGAAGAAACTTCTCCAACTAAAGGCTAATATTAAAAAAGCTAATCTTGTTTTTAGCGTAGAACAAAAACTTATGGAAAGTACACCTGGTTGCCTTTTACTGTTGAACATAGCATATTTCTTAAAACAGAACAAGAGTGGGAAGGATTCAGTTCCCCTTATTGGAAGTCCTTGGCTATAATTCAGAGGATCATGTAATTGACCCCATGGGATGACTTGCAGTTTAAAAAAATATTTTTGATGCAATGTACAAAGTTACTTTGCAAGGAAAAGCAGAAGTTCTTACTGGGCATTGCACATGCATAGAGCATCTAAGATATTTTATTATTTGATAATTCTGAATATTGAAGGTTGAAGTTTTGTTTTTGAATTGGAAATGGTACGTGATTTTATAGATTGGGAAATCAAAGATAATTGACTGATTATTACAATAAACGCTTTATATGGTGAATTACAGAAACTAATGACTAAATTAATCAGTTGGCTCAATAGTGATTCATTTAAACATAGATTTTTCTGATTCTTCCCTCCAAGAGAATAAATAATTAATTGATGTAAAATATTGATTTTAATTAACTCAGGAATCTGATGGGAAAGTCCTTTCTTAAATTTGTATTACAAATGTGTTTAATTCAACATCATTCAAACAAATATAACATAACTAAGTCAGAATATCAGCAAATAGCCCAAGCCTGCAAAGATGAAGTGAGGAAAGCTAAGGCTCAAAATGAACTAAGGCTTCGAACAAAGTCAACAATAACAAAAAAAGCTTCTTTCAACATGTAAAAAAAAAAAAAAGTGAAGGAAATGATTGGCCCATTAGTGGGTGAAAGTGGCAAGAAGGTGACAAGCAACAGGGAGAAAGCAGAACTATTTAACTCATTTTTTGCATCGGTCTTTACACAAAGGGAAAAAACAGACCAACCTACCAAAATAGTGCCATAAAAAACAGAATAGAAACGCAAGCTAAGATAGGCAAGAAAACAGTAAGTGAGCACCTGTCCAGCCTAGATGAGTTCAAATCACCAGAACCAGATGGATTACACCCCAGGGTTATCAAGGAACTGGCAGATGTGATCTCAGAACCATTGAACTATATTTTTCAAAGATCCTGGAGCACTGGGGAACTACCAGAAGACTGGAAAAGAGCTGATGTAGTTCCCATCCTCAAAAAAGGAAAAAAAATTGACCCAGGAAGTTACAGACCTATCAACCTGACCTCGATACCTGGGAAGATTCTGGAAAAGATAATCAACAACGAATCAGTGAACACCTAGAGGCAAAAAAGTCATTACTAAAAGCCAACATGGGTTTGTCAAAAACAGATCATGCCACACAAATCTTATTGCATTCTTTGACCAAGTGACAAAATTAGTGGATCAGAGGAAGGCCGTTGATATAATTTACTTGGACTTCAGTAAGGTATTTGATAAAGTAGATTAAACCTACTACTTGATAAGATAGAAAAATGTGGGTTAGACAGCATCACCACCAGATGGATCCGTAGCTGGCTGACGGCTGTACTCAGCATGTGGTCCTCAATGGAACCACATCTACATGGAGGGAAGTGTGTAGTGGGGTGCCCCAGGGTTCTGTTCTGGGCCCAGTGCTCTTCAACATCTTCATCAACGATTTGGATGAGGGGATAGATGGGGAAATCATCAAATTTGCAGATGACACCAAGCTGGCAGGAATAGCCAACACTGCAGAAGACAGGCTTAGGATACAGGAGGATCTGGACAGACTTGAACACTGGGCGCTATCTAACAAAATGAAATTCAGTGGGGAAAAAAGTAAGGTTCTACATTTAGGCAAGAAAAACCAAATGTATAGGTATAGTATAGGGGGTACCTTGCTCAATAGTAGTAATTGTGAGACGTGCCTTGGAGTCCTAGTGGACAATCACTTAAATATGAGCCAGCAATGTGCTGCAGCTGCCAAAAAGGCCAACACAGTGCTAGGCTGCATTAACAGAGGGATAGAATCAAGATCACATGAAGTATTAATACCACTTTACAATGCCTTGGTAAGGCCACAGTTGGAATACTGCATCCAGTTTTGGTCATCATGATGTAAAAAAGATGCTGAGACTCTAGAAAGAGTACAGAGAAGAGCAACAAAGATGATTAGGGGACTGGAGGCTAAAGCATATAAGGAAAGGTTGCTGGAATTGGGTATGTCTAGTTTAATGAAAAGAAGGATGAGGGGGGACATGATAGCAGTATTCCAATACCTCAGGGGCTGCCACAAAGAAGAGGGAGTCAAGCTACTTTCCAAGGCTCCTGAAGGCAGGACAAGAAGCAACGGATTGAAACTAATCAAGGAGAGAAGCAACCTAGAACTAAGAAGAAACTTCCTGACAGAACAATTAACCAGTGGAACAACCTACCTTCAGAAGTGGTGAATGCTCCAACACTGGAAGTTTTTAAGAAAGGACTAGACAGCCATTTGTCTGAAATGGTATAGGGTTGGACTAGATGACCTCCAAGGTACCTTCCAACTTTATTATTGTTGTTGTTGTTGTAATTGGTTTCTTCCCATTCTCCTATTTGCAGTTTGCCCAAATGGTGAATGGGAAGAGTTCTGTCTGCATAAATTTATTTATTTATTTTGTAAATTTATGCAGCTGTCCATTTCAAATATGTGACTCTAAACAGTCTATGTTAGTTAAACTAACACAGTTAGCTAAGTTAAAAACATAAAAATACAATAAAATAACCAAAAACATAACAAAAATAATTAAAAACATTAAAAACAATAAATCATCTCTATTGTCTGTCTGTCTGTCTGTCTGTCTGTGTCTGGCTATCTATCTATCTATCTATCTATCTATCTATCTATCTATCTATCTATCTATCTATCTATCTATTTCTTAAAATATTTGAAAAGCATGACTCAGAAAATATTTGCTTTTAATATTTAAAAGCGGAACCTCCCAAAAAACCAAGAATAGGAATCAGAAAAAGAAAAAAATATATGATATAAAAATTCAAAACAAATTTGAATGTAATTGAATACAAATTTCAATGTAAAATTTTAGATTACTCCAGTATATAAAAGTAATCAAAACCATTATTAAAATCAAGTTTATATTCAATAATTAACAAAGATAGTCAGTTTAATAATAATTCCAAGTCAGAATAAGCAACAAAATTTCTATCTGTTAAAAAGTTCTATCTTTATTAAATATCAGCTAAGTATTTAAGTATTAGCTAAGAACTAATATAATAATTAATGATCCTCATAAATCAATATTATGATAATTATTAGAAAGCAATTCCTGAGGCAAATTTATCTATACGGCAAGGCTAGTAGGATTAAAATAAAAAGGGTACACACAAGGAATTTTACCTATAAAGGAATAAAAAACATTAAGAGTAGCAAGTTAGAATAATATAATAAAAATGAAAGTAAAAGATTAAGGTAAGTGCCACTAAATAAAGCAGTAAAATTACCTAAAAAGATTTAAGGATTGTAGATTTCACTTATGAATAAACCTCTGACAAACTCCACAGAATATAATGTAATAACTAATAGGATAAGTAAGAAACAAAGCACAAATATAACCTAATAGTCTAATAGGAAATATAATTAAACCAAACAAGGTTAGATTTAATATCAGGAATAAGCCATAACTATGATCAATCAGATTCAGCTGCTCTTATTTATCATATGTTTTATATGCAGCTGTATCAAAATAGTATCAAATAAGGTTGTATTGCATTTAAACTTGGGATTTATGTCATTGAGCAGGAATTGTACATATTATTAGCTAGTAAATCCTGTTATACTTTTCAAAAATGAAGTAATTAGAGTGCTGCAAGGTTCTATACGTAAATCACAATAAAAGAGAATATATAGCGGTCCCTGGTGCTCTGTGAGCTTGGTGAGTTTTCTTGCAAATGTTTCATTACTCACCAACCTTAGAAAGCACCAAGGACACCATAATTCAACTCTGAGCCACAAATACTCTCTTATATTGAATAGGCGCATATTCATAGTGGGTGTGGTATCTTCTTATACTGCTAGTAAAAAAAAAACATGGTTTCATATTTTAATCAAGCTTGGGCAAATTATGTTCACACAGGTATAATTTTTCCAATTCTTAAAATCCGTAAAATATAACTTACATTACGTTTTAGTAATGGGGAAAGGAGTGCCTTCGGGTTGGTCTTTGTCTCCCAGTGACTGCCTGGATTAGTCTCTGCAGTTTTCTTTGTAAGGTTTTTATAAAGGTATCCAGGAATGACCTTGGGAGACATGAGCTGGACAACTGACATGATTTCTCAACCTATAAGGAGGCTAAAGAGAGGAGTTATTGGAAGCATATCAGAAAGCACTTGCCCTAGTTTTCTGGAGAATAACTAAAGCAGGGTGAAATACTTTCAGTCTTGCAAGATACTATTCATGTAATCTTGCAATAAATGTAGAGTTAATACTCATGGTTGTGCTTCTTGTCTGATTTACCTCAAAGAGATAACAGTTTTTTGGAACAGTTTTGCCATTGTCTCCTTCTCAGGGACGAAAAAGACAGACTGGTTTTGTGCCTAAGGCAGGACTAGAAATCACAGTCTCTGGTTACTAGCCTAATGCCTCAACCACTACCAAATTGGCTCTATATATTTAAAGTAAAATTAGTGCAGTAATTTCTTTTTGGAAAAAAAAACCAACAACACTTGCTTCCTGCAATGCTGGTGGCTGTGCGAAACTATGAAGTATAGTCTGCACCAGTGTGATAGGCTATGTGGAACAGGTCCTGTTTAATTGCCATTGTTATTTGCTTATAACCCAAACAGAGAAAAAGCAAAAGCCATAGGAACAAAAGCTTGTTGTTAACTTCCCACTTTCACCTAGTTGGAATCTATCTGCTAACACCAGGAAGAATAACCCTGAAAAAGAAATGTCAATCTCAGCCAATAATTTAATATACCCTGCCATATTCAGGTATCTACTCATGCAGTTCCAGCTTCCATGTGTAATATTGTATTAGTAACGCAATGGGGGATTTGAAAAATTGCTCTTAGAAGTTTAGATTGGACAAGTTTCAGTGATGCAAGGTTGGAAGGTAGTCTCAGCTGTGAATAATATAATCATTGTGCTAGAGACTTGGCTTCAAAAAGCTTAAAAGCTGCAGGTTGACCTCCCCTGGAGCTAATGTATTAAAGACTTATGTGATGAAAAAGACAAACTTCAGGTGCAGTGAACCCATGAGTGGTTTCCAAGTTGAATTAAATTATATATCAGATTTATTCTTCAAATTTCTTAAAAAAATGACATTTGGAACATTTTATGTTGCCATTTTTCTAAACAGAGTATGATATGTGATTTCCAAGAAGAGGCATAAAGTATCTTGGCAGCTATTATCATATACAGAGCCAATGTAGGAATATAAGGTTTGATGACATTTATCAGAAAAACAGCTGGGAGGAAAGATAATTAATCTTTAAGGTTTATTTCATTCTTTAATAAATTTTCTTGCAGAATTTCTTTTTTGTATGTTGCATCAAATATGAAGAAACAATCCAATTTATTGCATATCCAACTATTTTTAAAGAATGAATTACCTATTTTGACACTCGGCACTGGAGTAACAATAAAACATTTTGTGCTCTTTTCCTAAGTATGATACTTAGGAATATTTGCTTTCCATTGATCTTTTTATTATTTCATATCAGTTATCTTATTTAGACCCTGCATCCATTTAGTCATGCAGCCTTTAGCTTAGTTAATTTTTCAGTTGTATTTCAGTAACCATTTGTAAGGGATGGGATGTTCTGAGTTTTGTTATATATATTTTTCAAATTCAGTCACGTCTCTACTGGAGTTCCTCAAGGTAAATCAGACTAGGAAACCATATGAACCAATGCTACTATTCTAAAGCTACAGTAAAAGAATCATGCAATTCTGAATATACTTTATCTTTCCCTTTATCTTCGTGTGAATTAGGGAGGGCTTGTTGAGATGTTTATTCATGTTACATTCTTGCCCTAGATCAGGGGTAGGCAACCTTGGCTCTTTTATGACTCATGGACTTCAACTCCCAGAATTCCTGAGCCAGCTGGGAGTTGAAGTCCACGAGTCATAAAAGAGCCAAGGTTGCCTACCCCTGCCCTAGATTCAAGTACTTTGATCTGATCATTGTCTTGGTAACAGTTCTTCCTCCTGTCTCTCAAGGCATTCTTCCTGGCTCTACGCTATCCACCTTATTAGCGCCAGGGGTAGGTAGAGGGGAAGGTTTCAAGTCCCATGAGTTATAGAATGCCCTTTTGCAGGATCCAGGAAGTGGATCTTTTTAGTCATGGTGTCTGCCCTCTGAGACACCTTATTATGTAAGATCAGATTGGCTGCAACCCTTCTTGTGTTCTGGAATAGCCATTCCCAACCTTTCCAGCTCCACAAACTGGCAGCAGCAGTGGCAGCAGTGGGGGGGGGGAGAGAATGGGTTCGTGTGTGCGCCTGTTGCTTGCACAAATGGAACTTCGTATACTTGTGCACTTGCCCACCACTTGTGCAACCTGGTTCCCAATGACCCAGAGACTGGTACCAGGCCGCGGACCTGGGGGTTGGGAATTCCTGTTCTGGAAGATGCTGAAGACCAGGCTGTCTTGAGCCTGTATGGAGGACAGGAAGTTAGTGAAGTCAAAGTGATTTAGTATTAATTTCAGGTTTCTTATTTTCAGCTGCCATATTTTTTAGGGTGTATGTTGTATGTTTTATTAATATATTGTGATTTTTATTTTTAAACTTAAATTTTACCACCCAGAGTTGCTTTAAGTCAGAGGGACAACCATATATATATATCTATATATAAAGAAATATTCTTCCTTTTTTTGTAATTCCTTTTGGATTGTGCTATTTATTTGAAGATATTGAAACCCTTGGGTAATTGTGACTGTTTTGAACAAAGTCTTGAAAGATTTCATCTTTGTTTATTAAGAATTAAGTCTTAGAATCTGTACAGGTTAATCTCTCTCCATTGGTTATCTGATATAGTTCCAATTTTCAAAAAGAGAAAAAAAGTCCAGGAAACTACGGACCAATCAGCTTGACATCAAGCTCTGGTAAAATCCTGGAAAAGATAATCAAGCAGAGGATTTATGAACATCTAGAAATAGAGAAGGTGATTACTAGAAGCTAGCTTGGATTTGTTAAAAACAGGTCATGCTAAACAAACCTTATTGTCTTCTTTAATAAAGTGATAAATTAGTGGACCAAGAAAATGATGTGGACATAGTGTACTTAGAATTCAGTAAATCACTTGAGAAAGTAGACCACAACATACTTTTTCAGAATATACTGTATTGGCTTTTATTTCAGATAAATACTATGTGATCATCTGAATCTTATTAATTTATTATCATGATACTGTACTGTACTGCTATATATATAAATTCTCAGGAATCTCTTGGGTGAGTAATAATAATCAACATACAAGTTTTATTTCTGTTCTTAATTTGCCAGTTTAATTTTTGAAATTTCATTTTCCTGTCGTATCTTCCCTGTCTGTGGTTCTGATGCCAAAAAATTAAAAAGAATTTTAATTCTCCCCTTTATTACAATACTATTTTGGGATCCAGGTTAATTTATTATTATCTTAATCTCTTGTTCTTTATAAAAGTTCTGTGAGAATACTTGAACTTTAGTTCATCCTCTTCAAAGTTGTGAATATGAAAACAGAATCATAGCCATGTTCATGTTTTTCTATTTCATATTGTCAATGGCTTTCAAAATATATGGGATATTCCTGAGACATCTCTTTGGGACAAATCCACTTTAATTAGGATATATTAGATTGCTTAAAATACTATTTAAGAGTTGTTGTGTAAGAGTTGTTGTAAAAAGTTTATAATCTACATTCAATAAAGAGATAGGCCTACATGACTCCCGATGAATTGGAATATTACCCTTTCTGTAAATTAAATAAATGAAAGCCTCTTTCATGAGGAAAATAGAGTACTTGACCTTGTTGTATCTCATTCATTACCTGGGTTAATGGTTTGAACAAGATTTCTTGGAAGGTCTTATAATATATTATAGAAAAGCCATCTGGTCCTGGGGATTTGTTCAATTTCAATTTCTGTGTTACTTCTTTTGTTGATCTGAAAATTTCCCGGTCTATGTTGTTTTTAAGTACTCTTCTCCAGATTTAATGCCTGCATATTATAAAGAATTGATTTATAATTTCCTCTGCGGTTGAAACATATACTTCACATCTCAAATAGAAATAATAATCATTATTTTCTCTTGTTCTTTTCATATTTGAATATGCCAAGTGGTTTACTACATTTCTCAAAATACTCCCTTTAGTAAAATTCAATGTTGTGTAGTTCCATTAAGTCCAATTGATTACAAATTGGTTTAATCTTTTGTTCTAAATCCAAGTTTAAGTTCTGCTTATATCTTCTAATTGCTTCAATTAATTTATCAGTGTGTCCTTTTGTTTTTGTGCAACTTTCTATTTGATGCCATAAACAGGTTTTTAAAATAAAGGCTTTAGATTTAAGATTCTTTTTCTAACTTCTGAACCTTGTAAGGAGTGCTTGAGGATATCATGCTCAAAGATATAAAAAGGTGCTGAGAGATCTAACAAGACCAAGAGAGATGCCTTCCCACAATGCAGATTCAGGCAGATGTCATCCCGTTACGTGGACATTAAAAATGAAATAGAAACAGGAAATAATTACCATCCTTCAGGTATCAGGAAAATATTTCCTGAACTATAACAAGTAAAATCAGTGTCAGTTCCAAACAGAAATATAGGAGCTTGTAAGAAATACCATTGTAGTAGTTCACAGAAATTAAATCTCATCCAGGAAAAAATTAATACCAAATCCCTTAACATTTATATTGGTTCTGTGTGCCAGAAAGCCACTATAGGAGCTAAAAAAAGAAACCTCTTTGCTAATAAAACTAAAAATAGCCTATAATTTTCTAACAAACATAAGTAATGATATTCTCTAAGCACAGCAGGATATAAAAATAAAAGAACTGAACAAAAAGTAGCTTCAAAGCAAACTTTAGAATACTCTAATGATTATTTAATTGTCAAAAATGAAATAAATTATTTAATGAGATCCCAAGACAAAAGATAAATGAACAAGATTTGAAAACTATATTTCTTTTGAAGTAAAGCAGCAAGGTTTCTTGAGTTTAGCTTTGTGACAATTGATAATTGTGCATGAAATAGATTTTTCATCTAATTTATGCCTGCTATTTCCAAAAAGTCTGTATGTAAAAGCATATTAGGTGAACATGAACAAACTGAATAGAATCTGAACAAAAGCAGGACATGCCAACTATATAGAATACTATGGGAACACATGTCTAATATTTCAGACAATTTGAAATGCTTCTTATATATGCATTTTATATTCCCTGAGTGTTAAATATTAAAATTGCTTTAAAGCAGACATGTCAAACACAAGGCCCGGGGGCCGGATGCAGCCCATGAAGTGGTTTCATGTGGCCCGCGAAACCATCCTGGAAACTGAGGGAACTGCCCCTGCTGCCTTGGCCCTGGCCCAGGCCAACCGGGAGCCAATATACAATTTTATGGTGGCCATCTATGCTGAAATGCATTCAGTCTTAGCTCCACAAGGCCGTCCAGAAGCAGCGAGGAACCAGTCCCTGCCACATTGGGCCCGCCCCCTGGGTGCATGCTGGGGAGGTGTCATCCTTTGTGAGGAATGAAGAAATGCACCATGCCTTGGCACTTGCCCCGGTCCCACCCCCTTTTGCCAGAGACCCTCAGATCTGTCCCACTCCTGCCAGGACCCCACAGGCACCCTTGACGTGAACGATGCCATGCCCACCCAGTAGGCCATACCCACTCCATCCATGCCCACACAGTAGGCCACACCCACCCTGGCCACACCCACACAGCCCCCCAAGGGCAACTGCAATGCTGATGTGGCCCTCAATGAAATTGAGTTTGACACCTCTCCTTTAAAGTGTAAGATTTGTTTCAGTTGCAGATGCTAGAGAAAAACTAAATTATCTGATTTCTAGTGTCAAAAATGGGCACAACAGTTTTGTGCCCATAACAGGTATTATTGTTTTAATGAGAATTGCATAGCAACTATAAGGAAATATTAAGAGGCATAAGCAAGAACAAGAATTGTTCTTTGTTTTAGAAATCCTAAAGTATCTTATATATGCGGGAATATTTATAGTCTTCTTGAATCTGCGGTTTTTTTATATATGGAATGTATTAGACCAGTGGTGGCGAACCTATGGCACGGGTGCCAGAGGCGGCACTCAGAGCCCTCTCTGTGGGCATGCGCGCCGTCGCCCCAGTCCTAGGCCTTCATCTGGGTTTTATAAAACCTTTTCGCTTTAGGCCTCGACCGCCGTGTGCAAAAAAAAAAAAGTTCAATCAATCAGTCAATTTTAACTTCTTGCGGGGAAAAAAAAGATCTTGCAAAGTTGAAATTGATTGATTGAATTTTTTAGTCCCACCCAGTCTGCCGTTACCACCGCAGCCACGCCCAGCCAATGGGCCACACCCAGCCAATGACCACACCCACTTGGCACCTGACGATGCATAAATGGGTCTTGGGTTGCAGTTTGGGCACTTGGTCTCTAAAAGGTTCACCATCACTGTATTAGACCTTATGGAAGTTAAAGTCCACGAAAAAATTAGAAGAGTTATTTATAATGTAGTTGTCTGTATAATGAAATAATGCCTTTTACATAATTTCATTATAGTGTTCTTTTGCTTTGTGTATTGCTTAATAACATGAATTATTTTAAAACTTATTAATGAAATTACTATTTGTTATTTTATAATTTGCTTTGATTATTGGGTTAATTAGAAATACAATACAATACAACAATGAATAAGAATATAAACCTCATTAAATTTTGGTAAAATATTGAGTATACCACATTAGGCCTCTCATATTACTGCCTATTTTATAAACAATAATCAGCATGATGCTAAGCCAAATCAAAGCATATTACATACAATGTATGGGTCTTCGTGTTTAATGGAACTTACTCTAAGCAAACTTTACACAGGCAATATTATTACCCCCTTTATTATCTGTTTATCTGAGAACTCAAGGTGATTTATATGGGAGATATATGAGATCTGAAGAGTTCTAAATTGCTTGTATACTTCCCTAAATCATTTATACCATTTATTACAAATGTCAAGATGTGTCTGGTCTTGGAGGCCTTGACTTGCTACCTTGTTATGACTCATTATCCATGTTAATATTAATTACTGCTGGGCCTATGTATTCAGGCTGCCTAATGTCCATTTAATGTCATTTATATTTTGCCCGCAAATTAATATGTAGTTCGTCCGTTTGTGATATCTAAGATCAGGTTTTGTAACTCTGTATTGTTGCTCTTAGCATATGTCCAGGATAGTGTAGATTAGAACAGAAAACTGTTCTAAGCTTTAATTGCTGAGCAAACGTCTTTCCTATTTTTCTATCCCTTCCATTTCTGCAGATGTGTAACATATTAACTTGGCATGGCAGCCAAGGGTTATAAGATATTTATGTATAAAATGTTTATATTAAGTACCTAAGCTTGCTTTATGATTGTTTTTACTTGTTACTAAATGTGTGATTTTTATTACCGGTAAAAATAATATCTTAATGCACACATCCTTTCTAGTAAATGGGATTGATTAGGATATTCTACTCTTGGCAATTTAATCGTTTAATATTTAAATTAGATAAAGCAGAAGTAGAGAAATATTTGGGGGCTGAAGACTTCATTCTCCTTCAGAAAATATAAATTGCACTTTTAAATATGGCCAGAGCTAGGTTAAGAGATTATTGGGACCAATGCCTTTATATTTCATTTATATTTTTTAATCAATCAATTGAATGATTTTTATTAAATCTTTTATTACATGTATGCACTATAGTAGTTCTCAACTTACAGCCACAACTGAGACCAGAATCTCAGTCATTGAGTGAAGCAGTCATTAAGCAGTCATTAAGCAAGATGCGCAAGATGCTTCACTCAGTGAGCATAATCACTGTGCCCCTGATTGAGGTTAAGTGCTTTTGTGGGTCATTTAGCGGATGGAGTGCCTCAGGGAGTCTGGAGGCTTCCTTCAGAAGCTGAAAATCCTCCCTTTAACATTCAAGCAGGACTTTCAACCCCTTAGCGCAAAAACACTTGCACATGGCCTATGCTGGACCTCTCTCATTCCCTGAAGCATCCTGCAGTATTTACCTCACCACACATTGCTATAGGAAACTACTATATAGTGAATTCATAGTATAAAATAGAACTATTTGAAACCAAAAGTGCCATTGAAAATGTGGTGCTAAGTTTTTATCATTGTGGCTACTCTCTAATCTTTTAGAAAAGTGTAGTGAAAATATATGTTAAAATCCCCAAATGTAATTGCAGTGTGTTTCTTATTAGTTTCCTGTATATTTTAAATACGCATATGATTTTAATGTACTCAGCAGTCATAAATAAATCATTTATGGAGGAAGCTGAGGTGAGAACCAGCTGTTCCCAGGCACACAGTGATGACCACTGCATAAATGTATCATAGGTACTCAGCTTCAAAGTATCATGGGCCATACCAAGTACTTGTTAATTTGGAAAGGAATGAGGAAGACGCCATGAGATTTCCCCCCATTTCTCATTAACAGTGGTAATTTAATAGGAGAAAATGCAATTATGTATAATGTAACTTATTTTTTTTTAGCTTAATGGGGGGGGGAGCAGTTTATGTGACCTTGGATGCTCATGCTGTTTATCTTTTACTTTTTCCTGCCCCTTGAAGACGTTGCCTGTACTTTCTTGGATTCTCTTCCAATCAGTGAGGCAATTTCTTTAGGTTCTTATTAATTCATGACCCTTTATTTCTAAACCTATCAAATATAGTAATTTGAAGTTCATTGATTTCCAGTCATATCAGTAGGGTTTAGATGAAGGTCAGGAATAATATAATCGTTGCAATGTCATAAGTTGTTTTATTCTTAATTTATTAAGACTAACAGGTCTAATATTAGACAACTGAATAAAACATTTTCCAGAATTTCATTATTTTTCCTGTTTCCTGATTCAGGCAATAGTGGTAGGTAAGTATAATCCAGATGTTTTATGTTGCATGTTGTGCAAATTACTTATACTTCATTCATCTACCAGATTCTTTGCTCCTCTTTTTTTTCTTCAGATCTCCAGATACTAGAGTTTTTTCCCTTTCCATCCCAACCCATCCCACAGGGTAAGTGGCTGCAGCCAGGTGGTGGGAGGAGTGAGGGTGTTCGTGAAAGTTAAAAGGATACTGGATATCTGTGTATGTAAATGACACCTAACAAAATAAACATGTAGCTGTTCATGCAGAAACCTAATGAGGCAAGAGGGAAATATGCATAAACTAGGCAAATAGAGCAGCAAAAGCATGAGCTGGAGGTGACCTCCTGCTGCTAACAACTTCTCTTGCCAAATCAAATGGACCTAAACATCACAGGCAGTGAATGTTGGCCAAGGCAGCTGCTTCCATCTGCTGGATATTTACTAACATCCAATTCTTGGTCCTGACCCAAGAGCAGTTGGAAAGTTTGTTTCATTCTGGAAGGAAGAGTTTTTAGGTGATATCAGCAAATGCTATGCAAAGCAAAGGCAAGCTAACTGTTTTGTAATGTCAGGAATGTATTGGCTCAAGCAGTTAGTTATTTGAGTTTAATAATGTCAAAGCAACTATATATGTTTGTTTAATAAAATGCTATTATGTGTGTCCTATCAAGGCAAGTTATATATTTTCCTACAAATTTCTTCAACCATTCAGCCTACCAATTGAATAATTTTAATAATTTGTTGAATTTGTAACTAAATTTGACATACGTAGCTTCTAACTGGTAAATAAAATATGCAATAAAATCAATGTGTTGAAAATGAAAACCACTCTTTAGTTGTTTATTAATTTTAATGATCAAATGCCCCTTAAAATTGGGTATTACTGTTAATCCTGCCACAAGTATTGCTTTCATGATTTTCAACAACATTTATAGTTGCGAAAGCAGGTTATTTATCTCTTTGTCTCAGATTAATCATTGTGGCCATAAACTTAATGAAAACAATTGGGTTTCTTTGTACAATTCCCATTTTTCTACTTAATATGTCAGATGAATAATAGATACCTTTCATTGTTCTTTTTCATGTTTCTTTGGGAAATTGCTAGTTTTGCGACTCAATAGCTCCTTTATTTTTTCTTTGTTTAGTAGAAAAGGAATCCTACAGTTTTAAGATGGCCATTATTTCAGAATTAAGGGTCTTTAGTAATTATGTAAAACAGAAACATTTTTAGTCTTTATGTATCCTAATACTTGCAGGGTTTTCAAAAGAGAACGTTCCTAAATAATTTCCTTTGCACAGATATGTTATAAGTGTACATATACTTAAGCTATAAGTAACATCTCTGCAACTAAATTGTTACAATTTACTGACATCAATCCTTTTTATAAGGTAAGCTTTGTGTGGTAATCAAAAATATAAATAGGATTTGGAATGCGTCTTGTCTGTTCTACTTGCTTCATGGACTCGTCCTTGGAATACCCCACATTTACCACTATTCATGCCTGTGTGATCAGATGACACTTAGCATTGCTAAATGTTGGGGTATTCCATTGGTCATAAGTTACAATCTGGGATGTGGCTGGTACATTTCTTACCCGTGATTATTTATTCTACCTAACTATACTGCTCAAAAAAATAAAGGAAACACAAACGTATAGGATCCTATATGTTTGTGTTCCCTTTATTTTTGTGAGCAGTATATATTGCTTCAAAGAGGTTGTGTTGCTTCAAAAAGGAAAGCTAGAATCTAATTCTTGTTCAGGATGTATTTTACAACTGTTTAGAGATAATTGTTGAAAGCAGATTAATATAAGTGAAATAAAAGAGGGCTTATTAAATTATTTTAGTGTTGTTATGTTGTTGTTAATTGCGAAGTCGTGTCCGACCCATCGCGACCCCATGGACAACGTTCCTCCAGGTCTTCCTCTACCATCTTCTGGAGTCCATTTAAATTCACACCTACTGCTTCAGTGACTCCATACAGCCATCTCATTCTCTGTTGTCTCCTTCTTCTATTGCCCTCAATCTTTCCCAGCATTAGGCTCTTCTCCAGTGAATCCTTCCTTCTCATTAGGTGGCCAAAGTACTTGAGTTTCAACTTCAGGATCTGGCCTTCTAAAGAGCAGTCGGGGTTGATCTCTTCTAGGACTGACCGGTTTGAACGCCTTGCAGTCCAAGGGACTCGCAGGAGTCTTCTCCAGCACCATAGTTCAAAGGCCTCAATTCTTTGGCGCTCAGCCTTTCTTATGGTCCAACTTTCACAGCCATACATTGCAACTGGGAAAACCATGGCCTGGACTATACGCACTTTTGTTGGCAGGGTGATGTCTCTGCTTTTTAGTATGCTGTCTAGATTTGCCATAGCTTTCCTCCCCAGGAGCAAGCGTCTTTTAATTTCTTGGCTGCAGTCCCCATCTGAGGTGATCTTGAGCCCAGAAAAATAAAATCTGTCACTACCTCCATTTCTTCCCCATCTATTTGCCAGGAATTGAGAGGGCCGGATGCCATGATTTTGGTTTTCTTAATGTTGAGTTTCAAGCCAACTTTTGCACTCTCCTTCTTCACCCGCATCAAGAGGCTCTTTAGTTCCTCTTCACTTTCTGCCATTAGAGTGGTATCATCTGCATATCTTAGGTTGTTGATATTTCTCCCGGCAATCTTAATTCCAACTTTTGATTCATCTAGCCCTGCCTTTCTCATGATGTGCTCTGCATATAAGTTAAATAGGCAGGGCGACAGTATACAGCCTTGCCGGACTCCTTTTCCAATTTTGAACCAATCAGTGGTTCCGTGTTCGGTTCTCACTGTTGCTTCTTGACCCGCATATAGGTTTCTCAAGAGACAAATGAGATGGTCTGGTACTCCCATCTCTTTAAGAACTTGCCACAATTTGTTGTGATCCACACAATCAAAGGCTTTTGCATAGTCAATGAAGCAGAAGTAGATGTTTTTCTGGAACTCCCTAGCTTTCTCCATGATCCAGCGTATGTTGGCAATTTGATCTCTAGTTCCTCTGCCTCTTCGAAATCCTGCCTGTACTTCTGGTAGTTCTCGATCCACATACTGCTGGAGTCTAGCTTGTAGGA